>NC_090934.1:1274045398-1274348428 GCF_040938575.1 Ambystoma mexicanum
GCGCAAACCTGTGGAAAAAGAGACTAGGTTCCGCAGGAGAGTGGAGTGCCCGAGGCACGAGCTGCTGGGAAAAGGACTTGAGACTCTAATTGGATTCTAAGATGCTTACATCTGTTATCAAAGCATCGAAGGACTTTCAAAAGGGAATGGGCACAGTATGGAAGGGCTGCCAGGATAAGGTGCTCGACCTGACTGGACCCATAGCAAAAATCATGGACCTTGCAGGAAGGGCCAAGGATACTGGGCAGCCGGTAGACCCTCATGTACTGGCTAGTTGGGCTAACAGAGCATTATGCATGCTTGGCAATGCTAACTGTGCCCTGTCGTCAGAGAGGAGGTGGAGGAGTTTGCTTCTGAAAATTAACAAGCTGGGCGACATGACCTCTTACGATGCAGGTGAGGGGGCACAAGGTCTGCTATTTGAAGAGGCTTTTACCAAATAAATGAACAGATTTATAGACACCTTTACCATGCTCGAGAAAGCACAGACCTCAATAAGGAAGATTTTCCCAAGTCAGGTTTTTGAAGGGACTGGTTGATTCCCCAGAGAAGACCTCAAGGGCCTAGAACTGAGAGACTAGACAAAAGGACAAAACCTCCCAAGTAGAGGCAGAGGCGCCAGAGGTTGCTGAGGCAGAGGCTTCTACAGGCACCAAGGAGCAAGTAAGCCAGAAGGTTGTACACTATCCTCCAGTAGGGGGCGGAACAGCACAATTGATCATAAACTGGCACAAGTTATCAAGTGATGCATGGGTGCTACAGGCAACAGCGGCTACAGTTGTGGCGCGACCCATACAGGCACAGATGCTGCATCAAGTGCGCGTTTCGCAAGCAGAGGGCAGTTTACTAGACAGAATTAGAACTGCTGCAACAGAAAGGAGCCACAGAGAGGGGATCCTCTAGTTCAGGGATTTCACAGCAATATGTTTTTGGTGCACCGGAAAGACAAGGTGAGCCTGGTTAATCACAAAGGGCTGAACAGCCGGCTACTATAAATACATTTCAAGATGATGGGGATACACCTCCCAAGGAATATTCTCAGGAAGGACGATTGGTTAGCGAGTCTAGACCTAAAGGACACATATTTCACCATTCCAGTGGCATCAGAGCACCATCCTCATTTGAAATGTACCTGGAGAGGACAGTCCTGGCAGTGCAAGAGTTTGCCATTCAGACTCAACTCAGTATCCTGGGCATTTACAAAAATGATGAGACCTCTAGCGGACACGCTAAGAGAGAGAGGGATAAGAATGCTCACATCTGGACGACATCCTACTGATGGCGGAATCCTGGCAACAGCAGCAGAAGCAGGTGCAGTGGGCAAGCTCACTTCTCACTTCCCTCAGGTTTCTAGTGACTGAAGTCTGCATTAACACCCAGCAGATGGGCAGAGTTCGTAGGTTTTGCTACAGACACCAGGAAAGCGACAATGGAGTTACCGGCTCAGAAAATTAGAGCAATAAAGAAAGAGCTGCAGACATCCGCAAATAGGAAGAAAGTGGTCCCAAGCAGAGCTGGAGTTAGACATCAACTGCTTAAAGCTCCTAGCGGGCTCGTTCGTAGAGAGTGAGAGTGAGAGAGAGAACTGCTGCATATTGCTCAAGATGGACAATATATCAGCAGTTTGGTGCATCAACAAGTTAGGGGGCAATCGATCGAAGAGGTTAGTGGAATTAGAAAAGGATGTATGGCACTATTATCTGGAGTGGAGGATCTTCCTCACACGGAGTACCTGCCAGGAGAGCAGAACATAGTAACAGACTGGAACTCCCGGTATTTGCACGACGCCAGCGACTGAAGGTTGTACAGAGCAGTGTTCGAGAAGTTGCAGCGCAGATGGATCCTTTACACACAGACCTCTTTGCATCCAGGTTGAACACTCAGTTGACAAGTTACTTCAGCTTGAGGCTCGACCCGGGAGCTCAGGATTCCGATTAATTCCTGCAGCATTGGGCAGGAGCGGTACATTATGCTTTCCCTCTGTTTGCGATGATAACGGGAGGTCTAGCAAATACGAAAAGAGAAGGCAGAAGTAGTGATGGTGACGCCAGACTGGAGAACGCAAGTGCGGTTTCCAGTTCTGATGGAACTTTCCTCGGATTTCCCGCCGATGATTCAGAGTCAAGCAGACTTGCTGACAGATCCGATGGGAGCAGTTCACACTCTAGTGGAGACATGGAGCCTCGCGCTCCTAGCGTGCAAGGTTTCAGGCACAGATGGAATATGCCATGAATCTCACAAGGTATCTTGGGCCCCATCTACAATCAGGAGCTATAGTTCTGGATTGCAAGGTTGAGAAACATGGTGCGGTCAGCGGGATTGTCATCCCATTTCTGCCCCTGTAGTACAAGTAGTTAATTTCCTAGAGCTTTTGCCCGGATAAGGAAAGGCATTCAGGATAGAAGGAGTTTACAGGTCTATCTTTTCAGCTGGTTAAAACTTAGTGAACTGAGCACCGGTAGGAGACGGTCGTTGGGCTACTAAAAGGTGGGAAGATGACTAAACCCTCTGTTCCTTAGTATTCTTTATTATGGGATGTCAAAGTAGTGTTGACATTTTTCAAGAAGTGGCCTCATAACGAGCTACCGTCGCTGCAGCAATTATCCGGTAAATTATCAACATTGCTATGTCTAGTATTATGTAGACATGTATCAGACGTAGAAGCATTGGGAGTGGGACAGTAAAGTATTTTACACGGAAGGGTTAGCGTTCAACGTAGCGCAGCACATCAAGGATAAATCCTCACTAATTTCTTTCCCTTATTTTCCATTTCCAGAAGACGCTATGTTGTGCGTGGCGAAATGTATTGAACATTATGAGGAGAGGACAGCAAAGGTCAGGCCACAAGGTGCATTATAGCTGTTAACTGCACATAGGAAGCCTTTCCATGCAGTGGCTTCAGCAGCCACAGCTAGAGGGTGAGAAATATCAGTAGCAGGTATTGATGTGTCAGTGTTTGGGGCACATTCAGCAAGAGGGGCGATGTTGTCCAAAGCCTTTACAGCAGTGACTGTACTTTTAGGGAATTTTAAGCCAGTACCCAACAATGCAGCAGCATTGATGGGGAATTTTAAACAAGCATAATACTAGACTCCGGTCTTGACACAGAATGAAGATTACCAAGGCTTACAGCTCAGAGTCTTGATTCTATTAAAGAAACATAGGCGGCCATTATCCCTCCCAGAATACGCATATCAGTGTTTGCTAACTGTATTTGATGAATGACTATGCAGACAGCGCATTTTCCCACCATAACTATGCATGGTCTCTTTATTTCTACCCAGCTGACCTGCACAAGTTCTTCCCTGAGGCGACTGACGCATGCCCGAGATGTGGTTTCTCACCTACCACAGTTCTACACTTGCCATGGCAATGCCCTCAATTTATGCTTTCTTAAATGCTTTATTCGGATTGGGGATTAACATACATCACAATGCATCACAATAAGGTACACAGAGATCACAAACATAAAATCAACAAAATATAAAAGGAGTGGTTAGTGGCTGCCCATAAAAAAGCCATGGAATACATAATATTAAAGTAATCCCTAGGATCCCGTATCACAAATAGAATAGGTTTTCCAATTGCGAAAAGCTTCAAGGTGAAAGTGTACTCGCAGCCCCCAATTATTCAATATAGCTTGACGCCCACAAGTGGAGAGAAAACTTGCAGCCCCTAACATAACGCTATTAGTGGGGCTCCCAATACTCAGTCTCAAGTGCAGGAGTCACGCACGGTGGACATACTTAGCTATGGAACACACCACCTTCCAGTCCACGGAGCGAAAAGAAATTTGCATTGCCACACCAGTGGTTCTTATATGCATCTGAAGCAGGAGTGGTCGTAGATATCTTTTCCGCAGCTGCAATAGAACTGGGCATATTAAAGTAAAATGCACCAGGGATTCGACAGCTAAGTTACAGAGCTGACAAATCCCAAAATGAAGGCGAGACGAAGAATGAGTTTAGCAACAGACAAGAAGCCAAGTCTAAACCGTACAATTAGAGCTCGTTCGTACAGTGGGTGGATCGTATCAGACATTACGGCAATTACCCAGCAAGTTAATGCGGCAGATGTCCGGCCCATTCTTAAGTGCAATTGCTAAGGACTCCACTTTGGAAGTTGCCATGGCCAATAATTTCAGAGCACGTTTCGTAGGTGCACAGCACTCCCATGGGGAAAACCACAATTGGCTAGTATTCAACCTCAACAATATGGATTTAACATGCCACACCCACCCCCAGTTTCCAGCCGCATTTAATTAAAACAAATTCCACGATTGCCTTCCTGTAGGGCAACAGATCAGGGGATGCCCACACCCAAAGCCAGTATAGAGCAGGTTTTAGGGATATTTGATTGGCCACAGGCTATACTTGCAACTCCAAAAGAAGCAAGGAGGTAGGGGCATTCTTTGGTAAGGGCAATCGTTTCTTGAAAAACATGTTCCCACTCACAGGCACCCCCTTGGCAACAGCATACCCCCAAACCTCTGCAACATACATTGTGGCAGGGAGAGCCTGGCTCCCGAACAGTTCTATAGCCAGAGAAATTGCCCCACTTACTCTACTCCAAAAGAAAGAGGAGATTCCAACCCCATATCTAGATAAGTTGACCCTAGTTTTTACCGCTTGGGATGTCCAACTAGATGCCTCATTGAACCTTATCCCTAGATAATTGACCTGTACTAGAACTGGACCATTAACCGAAACCCTCAAATTGGGTGACTTAGTAAACAGTGGTTTAAATACCATTGCTTAGTCTTAGCGACATAAACCATCAGGCCAAGGGAATCACAGTTCTTCACAAATATATCCAGTGAAGCTGCAAGCCCCTTTGGGGTTGTAGCAAGGATTGCAGCATCATCAGTGAAGAATAAGCATGGCCATCGTGTTGTGCCAAATCTAGGGGGGGGGGGGTCCATTGCACCTAGTTCTAATGCATCGACAATTGCTTGTATAAATAAAAAGAAGTGGAGTCAGGATGCACCCTTGATGAAGCCCTCTCAGTGGTAAATGCATTTGTATGTTCACCTCCCGACCCACAACGGACTGTTTCAGTGGAGTTTGCATAAAGAAGCTTAATAGCATCTAGTAGGGGCTGAGATACATTCCTACTCAATAAAGATGACGGACAGCTTCATTTTAAGGTGTTTAGTATATTTCTCCATGATCAGGAACAGTAATAAGCAATGGTACACCATCTCTCTGCCTGCTCTAAACACCGCCTGAGCATTAGAGATAACTTCTGTCTCATCTGCCCACTTTTGAAGTTTGATTTGTAGAACCTAGCCAAATGTCTTGCCCATGCTGTCCAATAGGGAGATCGGGCACTAGTTCTCAGGGTGCTCTTTACCTCCCTTTATAAATTGGGACAATTGTAGCCTTAGACCAGGTGGTCGGTACCAAATCGGACCTAATAGCTGCGTTAAAGATTCAAGTCAACATCGGAATCCAAATTGCCAGCTCATCACAGAAAAAGTCATTGGGATCGGGTCCGGCCCCGGGAATTACCCAATCTCTGGGAGAGTAATGCTTCCCCAACCTCAAACGCAAGGATTACTAACACCCACTCTGGCTGATCAAGCACAGGAACTGTCCCTCCCTCCCTCCCTCCCTAGTGCCCCACCTCCCTAGCGGAGTATATTTCAGTAAAATGTGCCTCCCATTCTTTCCCCGAAAGAACGCAATCCAGGTCACGTCCACCGTTGAGCTCTATTAGGGGATACCAATTTCCAAAATGTCACCATATCCCTGGCCGCCGTAGCGGCAGTCAGGGCCTCCCATGACGCCAAAGCATGTATGTGGCGCTATGTAACTAAACGCTGTTCATATTTCAATCTCAAATCACTTAGAACACACTTATCGCGTAAACCTGGGCAAAACACACTGTCTTTCTTAGCTTGGGTGCACTCCTAGTCATACCATAAGTGTTTCTTAATCGTACCCCGTGGGGTGGTTAATAAGGGCTTTAAGATGTTGCTCCTCTTTACAAATTCCACAACCACCAGTCCCTTCTAAGGTACTCCGATCAGCAATGACACACATATTAGACCCGATGGTCACCATCACACCGGTCAGTCAATTCATGTACCCTAGCCCAATGACTTGCTCTAATAAGAAAGTAATCTATATGGGACTGACCGTGGGGTCCCCTAAAAGTGGGTTATGCTGGGAGATCACCGGGAAGTCTACTGTTACAGGCCCTTAATTGCAAATTTGCAATACAAGGTGTCTCCACAGCAGCCTTGTGTACTCTCCTAATGGGACTAGTCGTCAAGGGAGGGATAGACCAGGCACAGTCCTGGAGCTCCCAGATATCTTCCAACATGGTTAGTGGCTCCATCTGGAGATTAAAATCTTCAGCTAACAATAGAAATTGGCTTGCCACAATGAATGGGTGATCAGACCCACAAAATTCCTGTGGGCTCAACAGTGAGTCCAGGCCAACCCCCACGTTGGGTCAATTGTATAAGTTAGTCAGCAAGAATCTGATGAAGTGGAAAGCCCCAAGACCTGTAAATTGGGGTTCCCTGTAGCGATCATTACCAACTCCCATGCCAGATTAGTATCCACCCAAATGACTAGTCTCCCCTGTTCCCCCCGCAATCTCACCTTAAGCCCCCTAATAGCAGGAACCATGTATGACACATACCCCTGTGGAACAATAGTGTCAAGGGTCCAGGTTTCCTGGTGCGTTCTCACAAACTCACTCCAAGCTGGTGCGCAAGTCCTGTGATATTCCAGAACAAGATCTTTAATTGCCCAGTGGCAACCCCCTTTACAATGTATGCTTTTTGGACACAGGCCTTCAATACTATCAAAGAAATTGTGGGAGAAAGTTGACCCCTCCCCTATGGCAGGATCCTTCATCTGCTAGCTTGGGGAGGCACCCGGCCTCCTAAGTCACTCCACTAGAAGTCCCAAGATCAAGTAAAGGGACTTTGTTCCAAAATGGACTACTCCCGCCTTCCATCTAACAGGTTGAAGCCAAAGTCTGCCTGCTTTTGAAATGGAACTCAGTGAAGCAAACTTGCATTCTGATACCATCATGTAAGGGATTCTATGGAGATCTTTGTTCTAGCCAATTTTATGTCCTGTGAGAATTCATCTGGTGCCACTAATCCTCCAGACTTACCTGCAGAGATTGCATGAGTCGGATGGTGCGAGGGACAATACAAATGCAGGCGGCAATAGAACCTAAGAGGCAATAATGTTCTAAATGATGAGGGATAGTCTTGACTAATAAAAGCATTTCTAACAGATCGAGCATAGTCACTACTGACAAACTCAGGCTTCACATTATCCTGTGTTTTAACCAGTATCCGTATAAATGAAATGACTGCATCTTTTTACCGTTTTGCGTGCGTCATTTCTGGACATTTTTCTAAAATAATGTGTGGGGTAAGGGTAATGGTGAAGGGGACTGGGTCTGCCCCGCGCATTATTATAAAAAAAGAAAATGTAAAAAAGGATGCAGTAATTTCTCCTTTCGATCTTTCCATGGTGTGATAAGGCAGAAGGAGATGTTGGCTTCAGAGCCAATTAAATAATTAAATATTCTTTTGTTTCATCAGCAAGCCAGTGAGTGTGAGGTGATGTCACAAAATGTCATGAAGGGAGGACCCTACGGTTCAAAGACATTTGAGTGGACCAATGAGAGATAAAAGGAGGTTATTCTCAAATGGGTGCTTTCCTTTAATACTGGACTTCTATGGGTTGTTGTTTTTCAGAGGGTTTTGAAAAGAGCGAGGACAGGGTTTATTCAGAAGAAGATGCCGTATATGAATGGGCGTATTGATAAGAAGAGGGCCCAAAAGTGAGTTAGGATACGCTGCGGTTGAGCGTCTTATAAAGACTTTGTTGAACATTACTGTTAATCTGAGTTGAGAAGTTCCATAGGCTTGAGAGCCGAGAGGAGAGGCTGGGCGACACGAAGGCCGGACGGCGGAAGAAATCCTCCGATCAAAACCTCCAGCCCCTCCGATGCGGAGAAGGGACGGCCAGAACAGCTGAGGAAGACACTGCTTCCCCGCTACAGCCCCCACCGTTGTGGAGGAGGAGCCGCCAGGATAAACAACCTGGAGCTGCCAGGACCGCCGAGAGGGACTCCGCTGCGTCGCTCCAGCCCCCACCTTTGGTGGGGGAGGAGCCGAGGTATCGAAGGGACCAGAGACGCCGGGCCCAGCTGCGAAGTGCCGTGCAGCAGCCTTCAGGCCCAGAGCTACGAAACAAGCAGCTGAGAGCTAGACAGCTGATTCGAGAGGCCGTACACGATGCGGAGGAATAGCAGTTCGTACCAAGTGCCGGAAACGAGTCGGAGACTCTAAAGACAGTGATGAGATTGGATTGCCTAATTGGGTGGCAAAGTTAATTAAGATAAACTGAAAAGCTGGAGGTCAGGAAGAACGGGAGATGTTATTGAAATACTGAGAGTGACTTGGCTTTAACTCATCTGCCAGACATATTCAGCCACGTGAGGAAAGCCGAAGGAGATGTTTCATGAAAGACATTATTAATCGTGTGAGTGGCCATGTTATGAAGGACATAAAAACCGTCTACCCCAACTACCGCCAGGCCCAAAGATCTTGCCTATCCAACTACCTCCTTCTCCCTAGGAAGGCTAAAGAAGTGAAAGACTGGTAGTCAAAGGAGGGAGTACAGTCAACACTCTAGTTGAGGAAGCCTTTGTTCCTAAAGTTATGATTTAAAGAATTAAACACAGTTCAAACTATCTTGTGTACTGAGTGGTCTATGCCCATCTGCTCTTTCTGTTACACATGGATATCTGTTTAACCAGTTCCTGTGAAAGCGAGAGTGATTGGTCCTGCCTAGTCTGTCGATAGGAGCAAGTCGCCCAAATCGAGATAGTTGAAAATCTTCTCAGTCTTCCTGTTATACCTTTCCACCACTTTTGGTGCAGACGTCACATTTAAAAGAAGGACTTTGTATCACAAGTAGCATCTGCTCAACACACCAGAAAACAACGGGATGCTTCCTGACTGTATATGAACACACACACCCTGTATATTTACATTTCAAATTCAAACACTATGTTTGGTAAGGAGCAATTGGATTCAAGGAAGATAATATGAACTACTTTTTATAATGCAGTTATTTACCGATTTTAGACCCCAAATGGTCTACAGTTAAGCTCTGCTGTGTTTCCGAGCAAGGATGAAGCAGGAGTTAATGGCACTACCTTGATGAGCCTTTCATACATATGTATGGCACCTCCCTATATCAGGACTTCTCCCTACTAGACCAGCCAGTCCCAGTATCAATGTATAACCCCTTTCACTCTTGGAGAGAAGGTCAAGAAATTCAGGTTTAACAAGCGTGAGAAACCTGGGGGTATTCTACCATGTACACCCTGAGAAACCTCTTTTCTGGTGGCCAAAGGGGGGGGCATCGTTTTTTGGATCCCAACTCTAGGGGCGGACAAGCAAGGGAGGATCACCTGGGTAATGGAGGCCGGGGTTACCCTCAGCAGAATCCCCTTGGAGAGAGACAGTAATCTAACAGGACATCTGTAAGTCCCAGATGTCTTCTTGGAATAGCTTGATTGCCACAACCCAAATCCAGGTAGCAAAATCTTTAGATCTCATTGTATCCGTTGTGACCCCAGAGCAAGAAGGGAAAGAGGTGATGACCGAAGAGGGAGAGGAAGGAAGGTGCAATTAACACAAGATCAGAGCACTAAGAACAAGATCTATTCATCCTTTCCAAATCATAGGGAACACAAAGAAGGGGACAACTTCCTCCCTAGGGGAAGAACGAATCAGGAGATGTTCTTATACCCCCTGTCAGTACTGGAAGACAGGCATGGTATCAACAGTAAGACGGACACAAGTGACCACTGTTCAAGGGTGTTTACTGAACTTCAAAAACGGTTTGTAAAACGCCCATCTAATCCTAAATCTACAGATAGGAGCAAGCTACGACCATCAAATAATAATACTGCAGTCCTAGTGGTGTCTTGTCACAATAAAAGGGCCTATACTAGTAAACCTATTGCCAATTCTTACTTCTAAATACAAATAGTGTGGGAAACAGTGTTACGAAACACAAAGAAGTGGTCACAAAATCCTATGACATGATGTTCAGGCCGTTGGCATCATTTCTCCATGTTATCATCACGGGACAAGGCGGTACACTCGAGCTTAGCACAGTCTCTAGCTTCTCTAGCTAGGAGGATACAGTTCAATCATTAGTAAATGGTTCTTCCTTGCCCAAGTCTCTTTGCCTTTCAAAGTCTCTTCTTTCAGAAAGCCTGATGCGACAAACAATACGTTCTTTTCCTCTTTCAGATTTTCACAAGTACTCAATTTCTCAGGTGATTCACTATTCACCACGGGTCCACCTCAGATCCCTTGTCTGACAAAATGTTCAATTAGTCTCCCTCCACCGGGCTCAAACCAATTTTACTTTAATTTTTTTTACTACAACTTGCTTTAACCAAAAGCTCTCAGCTGATCTCACTCCGCCAGGCTCAGACCAACTTCATCAACTTTATTTACGTTATTAACATCAAATACTTCGATTGTGCGCAGGATTTTGCTTGACCACTTCTATTGACAATTCTTTAATGAGCACACATGTGGTGCAAGATCACTCTAAAAAGGTATTGTATATTGGTTTCAAAGTTCAATCACTCATCTGTTTAATTTTGTTTGCGTCACTTGCCACTTATGCTTCATTCACTGTTCTCTTCAGCTTTCACTATACAATGTTGCTGTTTACAACCTTGTCTTCAACACCGACCGGTTTGGTGTCAGTCTCCCCAACTCACCGGCTGTGCGGACTTCACTGGCGCTGCTTTGTTGTAGGAGCCAAAGACAGTACGACAGCGGCAAACGATTCTCCCCTGCCTGATGATCGACGCAGGAGAACCCCGGGTACCTCCGACACACAATGCAGGCTTCTTCAGCTTTGATTCCTGGTCTTAAGTTTCCTGTTCTCAAAGGTTCAGGAAAGTAACAGTCTTTTGTTGAAAAGTTCAAGGGCACTTCCCTCCTTGCGTCCCCCTTCGGTTTTGACATCTCTTGCCTTGTATTAAATTGCAATCTTGATACTGCTGCTTCCTCGTGTGCTTTGCATTGCTCAGAGTGTGGTCTGCCTTTTATCGGTGTGGGGAAGTGTAACGGAAGTCAGGTGTGTGTAATAGTCAGTAATTGCCTGACCATTGTACTGGGACGTGTCAGTGTTAGTCCGTTTTCTCTCGTAGTGAGGTCCGTGAGGAAGTGTTAATGTTGGAAAAGGAGGGGGTGGGGGGGAAGAGGGGTTGAGTTCCTATGTATCCTAGTAGGATGGGGTAAAGGTGTTACAGGAAAGGGGATACTGCATCTCGCCATCCAGTGTCCCACTCACAAAGACCCCTCACTGGCCCACTCTCAGGAACTGGATACAAAAGCGATGGCCGTGTCCTGGCCACTTGAATGACAGATCCCCGGGGACTAACTGGTAAGACACCCTAAGGTTTCACAGTATCCCAATAAGATGATCAGAACACAATCTAAATCATTACACTTCTAATCTCTTTCCCTTTACCTCAACGGGAGGTATACAATTTCACCCTTCCCATTTCCAACAAATACTAAAACGAGGAGGAGGCAACCAAGATCAGTAAATATTACCCATAGGAATAACATGGGGTAAGTCAGGGAAACCTACCCTAGAAAGAACGCAGGTTGTCCGACTAATAGAGTCGGACATTCAATGGTGACTACTCGCACTTGACTCCACTGCACTGGTTTGTTCACATGCACCCAGAAATGAGCAAGCTGGGGATGCAGTCCGGACTGAAGGAGCCCAGAAGTAGGAGCTGCAGGCTGGAGGAGGATGGCTGGCAGAGACGCTAGCCTTGTGTGGGTTAAGCATTGCAGCGTGGTAAGGGAACCGCAACCTGAATTCTGTCGGCCGGTTCAGGTGAGTGCTTGTTCCCTTGGGGCCAGTGCTGACCCCAAGGATGCCTTGGGGGCAGGTGGTGAGAGCATGACCTCAACCCCGCATTTCCTGGTGGAACCGCCTCTCAACGTGACGCTGCCCTGTGAATTTCGTGGAGAATGTGAGAGAAACTCAGAAGCATGCCTTTGGAAGAGAGTGGAGCCGGAGAAAGGCACGGACAGTAAAAGCGGCATAGAATTGAAAGGAAAGTGTAAAGCTGAAAGCGGAGCGGAAAGCAGCAAAGCAGAAAGGTTATAGACAAAGTGCAGCTAAAAGCAAAAGCGAAGCAGAATGTATGAAAGTGGCCGAGAGGAGCAGAAAGTAAAGTGAAAAGCAGATTGGAGTGGAAAGCGAGCAAAATACTGATCGGAGCGGAAAGTGAGAGAAAGTAAAGAAAAGCACAAGGGTGCGAGTGGCCTGTAACACAGACGAGAGGGGCACGAGAAAAAAGTCAAGGAAAGGTACCAGGGGCACAATTAAAAGGAAAACAGAAAAGAGGGTGTAAGGCAGCATGAGAAGAGTAAAGGACAAGTGCCATGGGCCCGATGAGAAAAGCAAGAATAAATAGTGCAAATGTGCACGGAAAGGAAAGAAGTAGTAAAGGGGTGCAGGAAGCATCTGAAGGAAAAAAAATGTACAAGAAGAGTAAGAAAGGATCAGAGGGGTTGCGCTTAGGAAAAGCAATGAGCCTGGCGTAGTCAAAAGCATCTGATTATACGCCATGAAAAGATGGTATATGAAAAGAATTGTCAATAAGGAAAAGGTACATCCTAATAAGCTGAATTTGTGTTTTGAATTAGAGGGGCCTAAACATGTGGAAGGGCACCCTGTGAAAGCAAGAAGGAACTCTGATACATTGTGTTTGAAAGCTGGAAGAGGCCTAAGCTTGGGGAAGGAAACCTCGAGGGGCCCATCAAAGAAAACCATGCGTTTCAAGATAAAACTGACTCCGTGCTAAAAGCTGGAAGAGGCCTATACTCTGGGAAGGGAACCCTGGGAGACCTAGCAGAGGAAGCAGCCATATAATATTGATTTTGTGTTTGAAATTTGGAAGAGGCCTGAGCTTGGGGAAGGTAACCCTAAGAGCCCCAACCAAGTTGTAGACTTGTTAGTTTTCTTTATAGTGTTGAAAGGACTAAAGTGTGGGAAGGGAACCCCGGGAAGCTTACAAAAGGAACTGTTACATTTCTTCCATGGTGTTTTGAAACTTGAAACTTGGGGAAGAGGACCCCAAGGAACTCAAAGAAACTGAAGGTAGTTGGAATAACTACAATGCCCCTGTGTAGAAGGTCTTACGAATAGCCTTGTTCATTGAACTTATTTGTGTGACAGTGACCAAACAGCACCCAGTGAGAAGACCACCAGAAACCAACTTTGGTTTCCCACTTTTTTGTTGAACCACTATTTTTCCTTTTTAAAAGACTTCCTATCCAATTTTTGTACAGAGTAAGGACAAGCATAGGTTTAGACAAAGGCTGACTTATTTTGGACTATTGGACAACGGCGGCCATTAGAAACATCAGTTAAGGGAATTGCACCTTTAGAATTAGGGCCAGTCAGGCATTACACCAACCCAGGAATCTTAGTAAATAAAAGGTTTGCAAACAAACCCTTTGGGTCCGTGTCTCTCCCGATACCTTTCAAGATGGCATTGTTCCCCAAGGCATCATGAGTGTTACCATAATGCCCCTGGTCAAAAAACCTGGCTTGGATGCCAAGGACCCTGGTAACCTGCGTCAGATAACCAACACCAACTTTATCCTGAAAATCATGGATAAAATAGCAACAGAACAACTTCAATCACATGTTGAAGCCAATAACATCTTGTATGAGCAGCAGTGGGGCTTCCGTGCTGCAAACAGCACGGAAACCGCAATGCTTGACCTGCAATCATGTATGCTATCTATTCTGGAAAAGGGCAAGGCAGGGATGTTAATGCTATTGGATCTAAGCGCGGCTTTTGATCTGGTGGACCACCAACTACTACAGCAGGTCTTGGAGAAAACGGCAGGATGCTCCAAGGCGGCACTGGCCTGGTTGGCATCCTTTTAGGCAGATGCGTAGCAAGTGTCCACTGGGGAAAGAAGTTCTCTAAGCCAGCCCATATAAGCGCTGGGGTTCCACAGGGAGCCAGTTTATCCCCTCTACTTTTTAATCTTTCTTTAAAATGCTTATGCAAACTACTAGAATCTGTTGGCGTATATTTCACCAATTACACCGACGATACACAGCTGGTGCTGGAAACTATCAAACAGATACGGCTAAGATTGTAGTATGGCATAATTGATAAATGGATGGAAGGCAACTGGATGTGCCTAAACAGCAAAAGAAATGAGCTGATGACATTTGGATCCCGACAAACTAGAGCCAAGTTAGGAGTAGAATATGAGTTGTTTTCTGTTAAAGACTCATGCATCAAGGTAGCTGCCCATGTTAAAACCCTTGGGATGATGATGGAGGCCTCTTTGGGCATAAAGGCTCAGACCAACTACCTTCATAAAAACAATGCTTACGTCATTTGTCTCTCGAGAGCCATCCGCCCCCCTCCTAAGTGAGAAGAACTTGGCCACTATTGCCAGGGCCATATCCTGTCACGTCTGGATTATGGTAACTCACTGATGCTGGGTGCCACCAAGAAAGGCATTGAGAAATGCCAGGTAATGGAGAACAACGGTGTACGCGTTGTCAAAGGGATCAACAGAAGAGACCATGTGACCGAAGGAAGGAGAGCACTTCACTGGCTCAGGATTGAGGACATAATTCTCTTCAAAGCCATGACGCTAGTGCATAGATGCCTGCATGGTGTGGCACCGGCTTATCTCAGGATTAAGTTCACAAGATACACACCCAATAGACTACTGAGACCTGAAGCACAGGGCAGGTTGCAGGTGCCGCTGGTCAATCGAGTGACAGGTGCTTGGAAATCATTCCCTGTGCAGGCAGCACAGCAGTGGAACATGCTTCCCCTGGCTGTCAGAATAAAACCTAATTACAGAATCTTCAGGAAGCACCTTAAGACCCAGGTCTTCAAGTAAGAAGAAGAAGAAAAATAAATACATTTTTTTTAAAAAAAACACATAGTATCTTGTTTATGTTCGTCCTTGTCTCTTGGTACTATGTTATTGCGCCCTGATGCCCGCGGGCTTTCGGCGCATTACTAAACACATAAATAAAAATAAATACCACGCCTGTCCCTCACAAGTCTTCACAATATTGTGTGTGCACTCAATGATTTTATGATCCCCTCACATGTTGACTGCAGGCTCTTGCACCCCCACTCCACTCCCTGTTGCCCATCTTGGTGCCCTGGGTTAAAAAGACCATATGAAGTCATTGATTTGTGGCCAAAAGCGGTTTGCTCTCTGCTGCTGGAACTTGCTTTCGCCCACCACTGTTGAAAGTGGGGTCAATGTTGAAACTACACTGGCGGGTATTGCTATTGGCACTACCACCCCCACACACACAAACAACCTTTGGCCCCCTCTGTGCGAACTTTGGCCAAGGTTTGGCTTCAGTCTACATTTTCTGTCACCTCCTCATACTTGAGGGTGCCAACTAAAAACAAGAAGATGCTGTGAATGTTGGTCAATCGCAACCATGAAGATCTTCTGTTGCATTTGCTGTAATAACGGTTATTTCTTGATATTTCTGCAACATCTTTCGATATTCATGATCACCTCCAAGAGATATTTTTCTGGTCTACGGGGAAATACTCTGGCAACTGCTGGTTTGAGTACCAAAGTGATGTCATACTTCCCAAGTAAGGCAGACTTACATGTCACTCTTGAAGTGGTGCAAATGTTCTGGGGAAAAAGGAATAAAATATGCTTTTCTTTCTCTAGTTGAATTCTGGAGGTGGAAACCAGAGATCTCTTTCAGACATCTAAGAATATAAAGGGAGTCATCTGGAGAACCGTTCCTCAAGAATAATGGGTCCGAGACTGGTGCCCTATCCTTTCCTCATTTTTGTTTGCATGGCATGGGGTCAGCGACAAAGAAAATGTCTCAATGGTTCCAGCGAGCTGACAAGTGGAATCAAAAGGACAGGATGGTTCCTTAGGCTGATGAGTCTTGAAGTTGATTGGTGTCAGAGTGTGCGAGACATACGTTGCAATATTCAATTTTACCACTTGTAGGCAGGCAAGATCTAAAAAGTTACAACATCCATAGAGGACATTCTAAAAGCAATAGAGTCTGAAGATGCAGGGGGTAACAACTTCAATGAAAGCACAACTTTAGGTCCTGGACACAGGTTCTGTCCCTCAAAAGTGTACTTGGTCATGGAGCTGTAGGCCTTGCAGGGGTCTTTGGTCATGACCCATGATGCCTTGGTCTCTAGAGGCAGGAACCATTGGAATAAGTAGCTCTAGGATAATATGCATTTTTGGATGCTCTTTGGGAGCCCCAACAGAGCCTGAGAGATCATCCCAACGTCCCCAGATTGAAAAGAATTGCCCTCAACTCAGGCCCCATGGGACTCCTTGACTGAGAGAAGGTTACCAGCATGGTTCTTGATATATGGACTTCATGTCAATCGGTGCTCACAGGGACATCTGGGATGCCGCGCCTGGTCAGAGGGCTCAGTGAGAGATCTGAACTGTCAGAGACCCTTGAGGCTGCCAGTCTGCTGTCATGGGTTTTGAGAGCTGCAACTCTGAAAGCGATGGCAGAGATTGCATTTCAGATGCCTTCAGCTATGCCCAGCACCTACTACTATACAGGTCTCTGCTAGAAAACATTGTTTGATAAATGTTACAGTGCTCTAAGTGGTGAAAGTCAGAAAGACAAGCAAGGCATACTGCATGCAGTGGTGAAGTACCCACCTGAGTCTTGGGGAAAGGGATGAGTTGGCCATGGGGCTGAGCTTTGTCACCCGTTCAGAGACTGGGCCTGGGGGTCGGTGCTGACATGATCCCCTTGCTTACCCTACCATGACCTTGCCCCAGTCAGCAGGGGTTTGCATAGTAAGTGAGAACCTATTCCTGCCCCTTTAAGTAGCTGTAAAACTATGCTCTGTGCAGCCAGGGCGCAAGCACCCTCAAGGTTCTTTATCACCCAAAATATGCATGGAAGCAAGCCTTAGGTACCCTCCTCAAACGAGGACAATTTAGGTATGTTAAGGACTGCTACTGCTCATGTTCAATTGCCCTCATGGTTTGAGGAAGATCAGGACACTGCCAATCGTACTACCTGCAATTCTCACAGAGTGGAACAAACAAGTCATGGTCGCTGCAGCAGAGGTGAACCAAGAGCAGACTACAGGGAGAGACTGGCATTCCTCCGCGTGGCTCCTGAATTCAAGAGGGAGAATGAGGCAGATATCTGGTCACTGAGCAAAACAGTGTCCAAATAAATGCTCAGGCAGGTTGGGAACTGGGAATTGCATGTTTCAGAGTCCCACAAAAACCTGTGCGACAGAGCAGTTCTCCATTATCAGGTGTATGGGTCAGGGGGAGGAGCACAAGCACTTTAAAAAGGGCACAGATTTCTAGCAGAATTTGGGTGTTTGGAGACAAGTCAAGGAGCAGAGTTGGGGAAGCTGGAGACAGATTCAGGAAGAAGTTGGGCTGGAGCAGGATAAAGAACTCTGTAGAGAGAAAGTTGGAAAATGTGGAGAGTAAAGAGGTGGTGAGGCACAATGGGGACGTAAGGCATGAAGAAGAGGAAGAACATCAAAAGGGAGTGGGGCTGGAGGAACAGCGTCAAGAAGACAGCAGGGAGAGCGAAATGGAGCAAGTTGGCGGTAAAAGTCGGAGAGAAACAGCAGATTTAAATGGTGGCTGGGAAAAAACTCCTAGGAGGAGAAATGGAAAGTTATAAGAAGGACGAGATGAGGAGGAGGAGAGGTGAATTGTATTTAATTAATATTGCGAAAGCTATACGAAGGATGAGAGAAGGAGGAAAGGTGAATTGCATTTCTTTAATATCATGCTTCATGCCAGATTCCAGCTTCTAAGAAACAGACATGGGGCTCCTCCACATTATCTTGTTTCCAAGACAAGTGCGTTGCCTCCAAGCTATCCTCCTGGCCAGGTGAGACAACCAAAGAGAGGTTGACGACGTTCAGTTGAAGGCGAAAGTACGGTAGGGAGTCGAGGTTTGGAGGCATGAACATGTGGCACACATTGTAGAACAGATGGGAGAGGCATTAGAGGAGTACAGTGGAGAGAAGGAGGACGAGACAACAGACAAATCCACTTGGGCACGAGACCATTCAGAATCTTCAAAGGGGTAGATGAGAAAAGGGTGTTGGGGACAAGAGCCAGAATTTTTAGATGGAAAGGAGGACTATGTAGCCCTGACCGATCCTGTAGATAGAAGATCTGGAGCTATGTTTTACATTAACTAGCCCTTCTTCGTGCCACCTACCAAGGCCACATGTGCAGTTCGAGACCTAATCAAAGGGTTGCCACAAGAGTCCAAGAATAGAAAAAGGGGACCAAAGCTACAGAACAAGGAGCCAAGAAAGAAGCGTGGGACTTAAAACAAGACTGGAAGTGACCAAGAAGTGAATAAGTGGTCCAAGAAGAGACTTCCAAATTGAGGACTGTGATGCTCCGATCTTTGTTTCAGTAATCCCCAAGGTGAAGGCTACTTGTTATTGAGCTTCATTTTCATTATTTTGCCCATTATTTTATACAACGGGCCTAAATAAATCATAACATTTTAAACCCTGCTTCTGTGCGAGATGCATATTGATCCCTCTCTGCTTTGTGAAAACGCACATCGTTTCCTTTCCACAACCTTTACCTACCCTCAAGAGTGACATTGGTCAAATAATGTTGAAATACTGCCTCAAAAGCCATCCCTAAAAAAAAGCTTGTGAAAAAAAGTGTTTTAAAACTCCTTAAAGATCGATGTACCTTTTGCTGCTCTGTGCCAGTAAAAGACACTTGAGAAATTGTAATAAAATGCCATTTTTGAAGTAAACTAAATTGTCCAGTGAAACGGACTTCACAGAAAACTGAACAAGACTCCAAGCGCCACTTTGATGAATCGTGGAATTCTGGAGAAGCCTTGCTGCCTTAAAGTGTCTAAAGAGTTCCAGTTTCATAGCCTATTTAGCTCCCAGTGTTATCGTTTTTCAATAATTAATATGAAGGAAATGCATTATTTGAAAGTAACAAGAAGGGTTTTTGTAGTTTGTTTACATTTATATTTGCCTGAAAATTAAAAAGGGTTTCTCTCCAAAAAAGTGGAAGTGATATTCAACGTTAACTAATATTAGTGGAGATGTAGATGTAGGGGGTGGGGGGGAGAAAGACGATTATCTGGACAATGTATTCCTTTCCCTTCAAGAATTAATTGAATATCTCAAAGCAGTTTTAAACATATAACCCACATAACACAATGACAGATTCACCCTGAATTAACACTACTTAATGATGGCCTTCCGTTTTCACAGCCCGACTTCACAATGCACCACCGATTCTGTCACTGGAAACTAATCCACTTCAGTATTATTTTAAATCAGTAATCTAACATGAAACCCTTTGACTATTGTTCACTTCAGGGTGCCAAGCCAAAAGGCGAGGTTCTTTTAAATGTTCTCGTGGGAGAAGATCAGTGGGGGTGAAGAGGAACTCGCATATAATGGGCACTGATATTTCAGGTAGCATTTCTTCTTCATATGCCCCCATCCAAGCCAATAAGATCTTTTTGGATCAAATTACGAGTAAAATAATATGGGATGTATGTTCAAGGTTTACCTTCACCAAAAGCGACACAAAGCATCAACTTTGACAGTTTCTGCAACCAGTGGAACTGGTCGTTAGGACAAGATAATGATATTAGATTCTAGACGTGTTTAGGAGTTCTTCTGCACTATAATTCACATGTATTTAGACGAGCTTGAGGATTGAATGGAATTGGTCCAATGAAAAGAAGTGAGATGTTAAACTTCGGAGGTGCTTTAAATTAATTGTTAATCCAGAAGAACATAATGTTATGTTGTAATTACATATGCTATACACAATTTATACACCTCACTCTTTCGGGGCTAGAAAACACATTTTGGTGGGTTATAAGTCATTAGCAAGCCCAAGATGAACAGACTGTAGCGGGGCCAGCACATTTCCCCTTCAACCTGCTCAATAAAATATCCTGGTCTTACAAACAGGAGACACCTAATCAATAGTGCAGCAGTGATCTGCCATGAGCCCTGTTTTACAGCTAGCGCTGGCCTACTAACCCACTTGTGTTACATTTTGGTGTGATTTCCCTGCAAACATCTCTTTTTTAATCCCAAAAATCATGTCCCACAGAAGGGAAAAACGGCGGCAAAAACCAGAACAGTGACTGTTACCTTTCAACTTCTGCTCTCAAGGCTCCTCTCAATTCCTTTTCTTTCCGAGAATCTGTGTAAAAAAAACAATACATTAAAAAAAAAAACATTCCTAGTTACGAATATTTACATAAACTAGCACAAGCAAACACTTAAGGTTTTCAAATCACAGCAAGATGCACCATCAGCCCTGTCCAGCAGATTACCATTCACATTTCCTATCTAGTGAGGGCTTTAAAAGATCACCACCAATGCCAGAGAGAAGGGATTTGCCAAGTTTAAATGTATGTTAACCTGTATTGCCTGTCGTTTTCACCAATAAATGCAATTCCCAAATTGTTATTGACGAGAACGGGAATGCATTTACAAGTGCTGCATAGATTCGTTTTTTACTTTTAATTGGATTGGATTTTATTTGAATTGCTATTTGGCAAGTTCCTCTCAGAACCAAGAAAACGTCAGGAAGTGGTGAAGTTCAAACTTAGCACTATATAGCGAAACTCTGCCATACGTTCAACAGAAGATAATCGAGTGTGCTTTTGCAAAACCTTTTTTTAGAGCAAGCAAGAACACCTTGTTTTCCTTGTGTAACTGTTGCTAAAGTTGTGCCTAACTATGCCACAATGTTTTGGAATGAGAGCACTAGCTAGTGTACCACTGGAACATGTTGATTCATAGTATTCTGGCAATCAGGAGTAATGTTGACCACCTACAGTGTGGAGAAAAACAGAAGCCATACAGGGGTGAGGTGGGTCTGCTCTTCCAATCTATTTAGTACCATCTCGTGTCTCCCCGCTCAACCCCCCCCCCCCCCACCCCACCCATTTCACTTCTTTAGTGTTCCCATAGCATGGCCAAGACTACCATCTGAGTTCCAGCAAACTCTGGCCTGTCCTCTGGTTTCTCACTTCCATCTTCAGACCCTTCTCCTACAATCACTTTGCTCTTCTAATTCCCCCTCGTGTTTTTCCCCCCATCCACGTCACTTCCCCTTAAGACCCAGTTTTAACCACTGCTGTGCGTCCTTCCTCCTTGGTCACCAGTTCCCTTTATTATTTTCGACTAACTTCTCTTCCACTTCCTAGGGCTCCTGAATTTCCTGGTCACCTGCACTACTTACTTTTCTGTTCCCTTACCATCTGCTGTCCCTACTAAGGAACTCTGTTGCCAACTAAGGTGACCCCATATCATCCTTCCACTGAGACTTTGAGTGCCTTCTTTTTTTTCAGCCAAGACTCTTTGTCCTCCCGATTTGCTCAGTCAATATCTTTTGTGCGCTTGTGCCATACACTGCACCTCTACTTTGTGCCCTCACATTGGATTCCTCCCATTTGTGCTCCTCCTTTCTGTTTTCTAGATGGCAAGATGGCTAAATGGGGCAATGAACCTGCCTTTATGACCGATGTATAGCTGGAAGGTCACTGGTTCGAACGTCAATCTGCTAATGGAGACCATTATCAAATCATAGCTTGATAAAATGAGCACCCGTGTGGAGGACAGTTGAAATACCAGTCATCGACCCACATTGGTCTTCAAATTAGAATTTGCATTTTAATATTTTTTTTTAAGCAAGAAACTTAAGAAGGCGATGCTGGAAACATACTAATACAGTTTTTATATCATACAAAAGGGTAACGGAGAACTGCAAAACTGGAGGATGTACAGTAAATGATGCCTTCCTTACACAACAGCAATCCAATGATGCATCAAGTTTCTTTGATTTTATATGACTCTGGGGAGCGGAGTGGCAGACAGCAGACGTAGGGAAGAATTGCATTCACGTTTCAGCATCTGACCCAGTCTTAATTCCCAGAAAGACATTTTAGATGATATCTGAATATGTTATGCATTTAAAAACAGCACTCTGAATAATTACATTTACTAAAACAGCACATCACAATTATTCCTACTGCCAATAGCGTATTACTATTCTAAACATCATATCACACAATTTTATCAGCGTGCAAGTTGCATGAAAACAGAGCTTTGTGCCAAGCAGATTCATTAAAATGCTAGGATTATATAAACTGCACACTTGGCTTTAGCAGAAACAGTCAGCTATGCCATCACAGTTGATACGATGATTGAACCCATAATAGAAAATATGAAATACTTAAATCCCAGCACAATGTAAATAAATTAGGATTATATGCACATAGTATGCCAGAAGGCTCCGTAGGACAGTTTCTCCATGCACTGAAGAATTGGCTTCCTCATTCGGACATGAACTGCATATCATTTTACAAGAATGGCCTTTTTGTGGTAAGCGCATTAGCGGAGTCTGGGCTTACACCCATCAAAACAAGAACAAGAAATCTCCCTCCCAAAAAAAGGTTGACGTCATAGTGGACTACACTTTGGTTAAGCAACAAAGGTGGACATACATGAACTGTACAGAGGTTGAGAAGTGAATTGAGCAGAGGGAAGAAGCTGGCTGAGACCTGTCCACAGCAGCACAAGGGTGCCTAGAGTCAGTGGTCAAGAATCATGAACCGCGTGCCCATCGCAAGACACTACTACAGAAAAAATAAAAAAATAAATTGCAAATGGTGCCTTCGATCCTGCAACTATGCCCAGAAAAACGTCACTCAAGAGGTTTCCACAATGAAGAAATGTGCAACAAAACAATGAGAAAACAAAGCCTGAAATACTCTGCCAGTTCATGCCCCGATGTCCTGGACACAACTGCTGAAAGGTTATCATGGAACAGTGCCTTGCTCTGGTTATTCATGTTGTATGGGTTTCAATAAACCCAGAGTGCTATAAAGCAAAAAAAGGAGAAAAAAAAAGAAATGACACATTCTCAAGGCAGGCAGGCAGGCTTCTGCTCCATAAACTTCAGCATCCTTTCCAAACAATATAGATGTTAGATTTAAATTTCCTGATATGCATAAATACCTATAAGTGTTTCAAACTTCTGGAACTTTGTGGAAAAAGGAAAGGTCAAAATGGATATGGAGGTCGAGTGAGAACTCTCCCACACCAGCATTAACCACCAGTGACATTTGCCTACAAATCCCTGGCACAGTTAGTGTGAATCAATTAGATTTCTACCTGCCCAATTCATGTATACTCCCCTATACAAAGTCAAGATCTGCCCCCTGACTGTGATGTCATATGTCAGACACTTCCTCTGAACGGCCATGCCTGGAAACATCCAGAAGTCCCTGTTGTATTCTACCGTCACCTTTGAGCAGAGTTTTAGTTCAATGAATGCTAGAATCGATGAGTTACATTTCTTATTCTGGCTTCCTGCGCTAGAACACGGACAATGGGCCTACTTTGAGCAACATGATTTTGCACATTCCAAGTTCTCTAACCCTCATGTCTCCCATTGCAAGAGCAGTTTTAATTCCTGCATTTATTTTCTAAACAGCATGAGAGTCTATGCTTGCAATCCCATTTACATCCCAGTTTGCACCCTAAACCTGCGCCACGATTTGCACAAAGTGCTATGGCCTCCGCTATCCCATTCTAAACAATTATATTTGTTTTGTTACATGTTAGTAGTTAATCATGTTAGAAATTAGTGCCTACACTACCTGAAGATTTGTGCCGCCCTTGCAGGGTAAATCCCAAGTTACCCATCGACTCTGGTTTGTATAAATTCTCAATGCTGTCTCGCCAGTGTCTCACATTTTTTGTAGGAGTCTAAATTAAGATTCCTGGCCTAGTTGAAAATTGCACCATCAGAAAAATGTGTACCACCTAAACCTCCTACATACCCCATTGAAAGTTTCAAATACTAATGTTTGTGATGAGGAACTAAAACACTGAACACAGGCACAACGATGCATGGTTCCAAACGATGCACCCGACCAAGGACTAATCCCAATCGGGTGACAGACAGCAAATCATAATGTTCTGCTGTCCCAGCCCAACCGCTGTCTGCCCACACTGACCACTCCACTGCTCTCGAGCTAGGTCCGCACTAAACAATAACATACATTTCACATACTCATGTTCACATCACAGGTCTCCTACACCAGTCACACAAGGGACCCATTAACCCTCCCCAGGCATCAGCAAGACGGTTGTCAGTTTTTCAATTTTTACCTCATAACAAATCGTAGCCTCCCCTATACGGGCCAATATAGACAACTTTTAAAAACACAAACGAAACCTGCACTCTTGGAAATGAACTAATTGGACATGGAAGTGTAAAATGCACTAATGAAAAAGGTATTTTACTATAAAAGACTGTTCAGGCATTTTTCCCCCAACCATTTAACTTGAGATAGTATCCTCAAAATGCTGACCAGTATTCTGGCGCTTCTGAAAATGGTTAGTGCGACTGAGCAAGACAAAGCATTCCTGTTTTTGCATTCCATTGGAGTATCCCAGGGACCTACGGCGATCCTGGAAGACCCCTGTCCAATCGAAAAGGATTTATAACGAAAGTAGACTGCTTACTGTTGTCAAATGCTTACCGCCTTCCCAATGTTCACTAATCCTGCACTTACTTTTAATAAACCCTGAACTTCCGCTCACAGTTGAACTGCACCAAACCTAAGAATCACTTTGCCTTTGCGAGTCCCCGAAGAGGGTCTTTCCTACTGGCTCTCTGTCTGACAGCAGCAAACTGCTGCTAAACCTGCCCACCTGTGCACACTCGTCACTAATGCCAAAATGATTACCCCGGAGAGTGCAGTGCTGCATGCAGGCAGCCATTTTGAAAATAAAACAGCAGAAATAGCGACAAGAGTTTTTAACTGGCTGCAGGACAAAGCTGCTGAAAAACCACCTCCATTTGTTCCCAGACCAGCACAGTCACCAAATGCAGAAGCACCCTAAATCTGACCTTACTTGCTCTACATTTCTCATGACTCACAATTTATATCTCCCAACTCTACTTCCTGAGATGACACCACAGATTTTGGAAGGAAACAAATCTCGATCCACCCAGCCCCCCTTCACCTCCACAATTTATTTCAAAAAGGAGTTAAGAGACAAGCCTTTTTATAACTTTGGGAAGTCTAATAAACTGTTCTGCGTAGCAATGGGTAAAAGCACGTTACAGTATAATGCTGTCAATACCAGTCAAGTCTTTTAGGTGTTTGACCATTTTGTTGGTAAAAAGATTCTATAGAGCAAAACACTCCCACCACTCGCCCTCTCCAACTAAAAGCTATCAATAGCTGCTGAGAAGCTGCTCTCCACCATCTGGGACGCTCCTTAGAGACTTTACCTAATGTAACAGTGTTTGAAATACTATCTCTATGGAAAAAGGGCAACGTGCACTTCCCTGTACAAAATACTGCTCAATGTTTATGCGGGCACCTGCTGAACCCAAGCTTGCTATTTGAGGCGGTGCAATGTTTTGCAGGCCATATGCAACTCCAGAATCCGTGGAGGGTGGGATGGAGGGAGGGAGGATTTGAAGCACACTTTGATAAAGCTTTTCATGAAGTAATCCAGTGACATTCAGTGCAAAACTGGGGGCCCAAGAAGCTATACCAGAAGATAGCAATGGAGCAAGGAACAGAGAGGGCACCATCACTTAAGCAAGCATGAAGTGATAGGTTACAGGAGGGAAACCCTGAGGGTGCAAAGAAGAACTTAAAGGGGGAAATGGATCTATGCTACGAGATCCCTGGGCCTCCCTCAAGCGAAACTCCCGACTTCTGCCATTTCACACCATGGCTGTCCAATACTGGAACGCCTTACTTCCCGGACCTCAGGTGGAGCCTCACAAAGCTGGGGTTTAGTGGGCCCTATCCATCAAAACTGCTCAAGGGGTGCACCAATTTTACATCCCGATCCGGCTTTAGATACTTGGGCCACAGAGTATTGCTCAACATACAGTGCATGGGTATGGGAGGAAAGGGGGGGGGGTTAGATTGCCAGAGAAAAGAATGAAAACAAACATCAAGAAGTCCAAATGGACAGTCCAAACTCTTCCTGTGTGCTGTGGATCCATTTTGTCACCATAACATTTTAATATTTACATGGTGCTCCTGTGAGACATAGCTTCTGGTTATGGCAGCACCATTCACCATACTACCGACACACAATTACCATTGTCAGCGTCACCTCATTGGTGGGGCTGTTGCTTCTCATATACTGAAGATTGGGTGGATACAGCCAATTTTAAATTCAATTAATTGTCAAAATTGAATTTCTACTCTTCTGTCACGTCATGGTTTCTAATCCAGTCAAATCCTGGCTGCCTTAATTTCTAGTTGGAAAAACTATACCGAATTTTCCAAAGTCTCTAGGATTTACAATAGTCAATAAATCATCCATTAGACTGCATGCATCCAAGAAAGTCCAGATGGCCTATTATCATCTTCGCAATATCAAAGATTATATTCCATCTACTTCTTTTAATTCTTGGGTTCATGCTTTCGTACTGTCTCACATAGATGGTCAAAATGTCTTGCTGGTTGGTGTATCAAGCACCCTCCTAATATCCTCATTATGATTATTATTGTATTTATTAAGCGCAGACCTAGCTTCGAGAAGCAACAGAGCACTTTACAGAAGTATACAACAGTACAGATGCATAACAGAGCGCTTTTCAGAGGTAACAACAGAACAGATATACAGTGGGGGTAGGATACAGAGGGGCACAGAGCAGGGGTACAGCTGTACATGGGTGTCGTGGAGGAGAGGGGCGGATGGCATCTAGAGACTCGGATGTCACGGGGGGCGATGTGATAGCCTAGGTGTTGAGAAGGAGAGACTCATAAGAGGTGGGTCTCGAGTTCTTTTCTGTATTGTATGAGCGTGGGGAAAGAGTGATGATGACGTGGGAGGAGGTTCCATAGTCTTGGGGTGCAGACAGAGAAGGCTCGTTTTCTGGTCCTTTTCTTTATGCAGCAGCAGATTTCAAGTCTGCATATGTCTGGCTTCTGGTGGTGCAATGTCTGCCGGAGAGGCCGAGTTTCTCTGCAAGGTAGCTGGATGACTTGAGGGCGACTGCTTTATAAATGATGCAGCAAGACTTGAAGGTGATTTTTGCATGCAGTGAAGGTCGATGAGGAATGGGGTGACATGGTCATATCTGCCTAGACCCTTGAGGTGTGGGGCCGCATGTTGGACACTTCTCAGGCGCACAAGAGAGGATGACGGGAGGCCTTCGATGAGGGTATTGCCCCCACCCAAGTGGGATAGTACCAGTGCTTGAATGGTGGATCTAAAGCTGTCTGGAGAGGAGGATGGGCTTGGCTTTCCGCAGGCGGGAGAGCCGATACCAAGTTGTCTTTTCTTAGCTATTTTTGTCTTGAAGGAGAAGTGCTTGTGGAACCCGAGAGATCAGGTGAGCACTGGTGTGAGGCCGTCGGGGTTCATGGTTGATAGCCAGATCTGTATGTCTGGGTGTTTGTTATTGTTGGCGAGGAGTAGGATTTCGGTATTGATGGGGTTGAGCTTCAAGTATGCACTGGACATTCAAGATTGGACTTTGAGAAGAAGGTTTTCAGCCTGTGGATGTCCTTGATGGAGTCGATCTTGGAGGTATAGCTGTGCGTCATCAGCATATTGGCGGATGTTGTGTGTAGCCAGGAGGGCTCCCACGGTTTCATGTATAGATTGAAGATCACGGAGGAGAGGATGGAACCCTGAGAGACTCCACAGGTGACGGGTAGCACTGTCCATCCAGAGGAGTCCATCTGAACAAACTGCTGGTAGTTGAGTTAGGACTTGAAACAACGTAGGATAAGGTCATTGCTCGCCTTCCACTGATGCCGATTCTCCATTAGTACCTAGTGGCCTACTGTGTCGAAAGTGGCCATCATTAAGGATGTTGAAGGCGTTGACCACCTGTATGGTTGCCGTCTCCGTGCGGCATCTGGATCTCAACCCGCATTGGTAGGTTTGGAGGAGATTGTGGGTGTCTATGTGTTGAAGTTGTGCAGCTACTGCAGTCTCAATGATCTTACCTAGGAAGGGAAGATGGGCGAGAGGACATTACATAGGTTATCGGGATCCAGAGTGGGTTTCTTTAGTAGAGGGGGGATTCGTCCCGTCTTTAGGTTTGATAGGAAGGTGGCTCAAGTTAGGGAGCTGTTGATGATCTCCAGGTAGGAAAGGAGAGCCTCTGCAACCAGGGTCTTGAGGATGGATGATGGGAGGATGTTGTTTGTATACAATGTGGCTTTGAGAGCAGCCAGGGTTTCTACCAGGTCCTCTGTAGAGAGTCTCTTGAATGTTGTTGAGGAGGGACGTGAGGTCGGTCTGTGACTGCAGAGCTGGTGTCTATGTGCTGGCGAATCTTGCTGATTTTGTTGAAGAAGGAGTTGATGGCGGGGGGTGTGGTATGGCAGTGTCTGGTAGCGGGTTGATGCAGCGTTTGACCACTTTGAAGAGGGCTCTGCTTTTATTGTCTTCTGCTATGGTGCTCCGATAGTAGATGGCCATGGCGGTTTTGATTGTTGGCAGATTGCTCAGAGACCCTTCAGGAATGCCAAGTCGGATGCGGTCCTGGAGCAGCACCAGGTCTGCTCTCATTTCCGGATAACTATTTTTCTGAGGTCGAGTTCTTGCGTGTACCAGGGTGCTGATGGTTTCGATTTGCAGGTGTGTTGTTTCAAAGGCATATGACGGGGACGGAGGGTGGCGCCGAGTGCTTCCAGTAGATTGTCGCAGTTCGGTTGGGGGCGTTTGGTGCAAGTTGGCGAGGTCTTCCAGGAGGGCTTCCACTGGGAATTTCTTGAAGGACCTGAAGGTTTGTCTGATGGGTTTCTGCTGGAGTGCTTGAATGGGGTGGTGTGCAAAATGTTGAAAGTCACGGCCAGGTGGCCAGACCAGTCAAGTGGGAGAGGAGAGCTGTAGTGGATGAGGGCAATGTGCCTCTCAAGGCTTTTTAGCACTGCATTTAGAAAAAAAAATTAATGTAGGAATTAAGGTTTGACTGTGTTTCAACTATTTTAAATTCGCTACACTGGCTTCCTTTGAAAGAACAATTTTTTTTAAGCTAGGATTCTTAACGTTTAGGATGTCTGTACCTTGCTTCCAGACTTTTTTTTTTTGGAAGGAATGAGCGTTCCTGTAACCAAGGTAAACTCATTTTGGAAATTTCAAATGTGAAGAAACTAAATTCAGCCCCATGCATTTGCTTGTGTTGAGCCCAACCTTCCAGAATAGCCTTCCCACTAAATTACAGACTGCTCCGTCTTTAACTGTAATTTACAAAACATATTTTCTCCAAGTAAAGGGCCAATTAAAAAGGTTATTCATTTATAGTTATGATTGGCTGACCATGCCCTTTTAAGTTGAATGACTTGGGTGATAATATGAATATGGTGTTTGATGTTGTAATTGATAATTAGATTTATGTAATGTATTGTTTTCAATTGTACAGCACTCCGACAATCAATTCTGAAAAGATACGTATTTTATACATGTCCTCAATAAAATAAATCCTTTTAAGATAACATGGAAAGAATCAATGGAACAAAATTCAATTTAAATTACAAATGAACATGTCTATCACAATTTGATTTTAGGTTTCTATAGAGTGCAGCTTTGCAGCGGTTGGTAAAATATTTCACCTCTTCAGTATACAAATAATGGTTCTTCTTTACTTTTGGGGGAAATGCCTCTTAACTGCACCTTGCAAATACCACACCAGCGGCTGAAACAAACATTACCTCCACGTCCACTCTTCCTCGTCCCAGTACTTACTTCATGAGGCACCCGCCTCCGACACAGGACCTTCTTCTATTTCTTTAAATCCCTATAACTCCTCCCCCACATCCATGTCACTCAGTTTAAATTTTTCCTGCCTCCGGCAGGTTGGACTTTTTTTCCCGGTGCGGGGCACCAGGGAGCACCGATTGCTGGCCCCCCGGGGGGGCTGTGTGGCGGGGCCCTCGGCTCCCTCAGGTGCGGCACTGCTCCTGGGCCCCCTGCGGGGCTTGGGGGTCACAGTTGAGCTGGATTGCCTCGCTCGGTTCTTTGCTGGGCTCCGGACCGCAGCGTGAGCATTGTGTCCCGGGTCCTGCACGGCCCGGGGGAAGGTAAGGAGAGGGGAGGACTGGGCTTGATGTTTTTCCCCTCTCCTCCTGTTTTGGCCATCTTGATTCGACTTGGCAGTATGGGCTAGCCTTCCCTTTTGTTGTGAGGCCTCTCTGCTTCTTGTCGTGGGGTGACAGTGGCAGAGAGTCTTTGGGAGTGCGGGGGCTCTGTTCTGTCGCAGGCATGTCACATACCACCCGCTCCTCAGACACACACAGCACAGGATGCACCGGATGTTAGCTGCATTATCTGGGGGAAGGTAAGGAGAGGGGAGGACTGTGCTTGATGTTTTCCCCTCTCTTGCTGGTATGGCCATTTTGACTCCTTCAACATGCCGTTTTCCTCGTGCTTTGTGTGCACATCTTTATTGGAAATGATGGCAAGCACTTGGCAGTATGGGCTAAGCCTTCCCTTTTGTTGTGAGGCCTCTCTGCTTCTTGTAGTGGGGTGACTGTGACAGAGTATTTGAAAGTGCGGGGGCTCTGTTCTGTCGCAGGCATGCCACATACCACCCGCTCCTCAGAGACACACGGCCCAGGATGCACCGGATGTCAGCTGCATTCTCTGGGGGAAGGTAAGGAGAGGGGAGGACTGTGCTTGATGTTTTCCCCTCTCTTGCTGGTATGGCCATCTTGACTCCTTTGAAAGGCCGTTACCTCGTGCTCTGTGTACACATCTTTATTGGAAATGATGGCAAGCACTTGGCAGTATGGGCTAGCCTTCCTTTTTTGTTGTGAGGACTCTCTGCTTCTTGTCGTGGGGTGACTGTGACAGACTATTTGAAAGTGCGGGGCTCTGTTCTGTCACAGACATGTCACATACCACCAGCTCCTCAGACACACACAGCCCAGTATGCACCGGATGTTGGCTGCATTCCTTGCGTGCTGCCTGTGAATACGGCGCAGATTTTGGACACATCTGCAAGCGGCCGGAAGGGTACCGGCCTGGCATACTCTACACTTCGGGTTCGAGTCTCAGCGGTGCTGACTCGGTCCTTCATCCTTCCTAGACCGATGCATTGGAACGATTTAGAGCATGGGGCTACCAGCTACTGGATACAGGGCTCAAGCCACCTCTCAGTCATGTGGTGTGTTAGTGGTGTGTTTGGGTCTGTGCTAGCTATGGACGCAGACTCCTTGTCCTGTCCTCTTCCTCTAAACTGCGCAAGGGAAAGTCAAAGGAGTTGATTTGCTTTTCCCTTGTCCGGCATGGGATTATGGAAAATGATCATGGAAGTAACGGCCATGCAGGGGTTCCCAGTGTCTCTTCTTTTAGGCCCTAGGTCCTCCGGTGCTGACGTGTTGCTTTCACGCCTCCTCTCAGACTTGTGGGAAGTGATAGGGCACATGGTGGCACATGTCTGTGCTTAGAGGGGTTCTCAGAGCCCCTGGTGCCGGTGGAGGGGGATGTCACTTCAGTGGGTTTTCCAGTATAGGCATACCTCAGGTAGGGGGTTGCCTTTGATGTCGGCTATCCGGGATGGATTGCTTTGCCCCGCTTTGTGACAGTACTCTGCCCTTTTGACGCCAGCCTGGTGGCTCCTCTGTCGGCTGAGGGGGCCATAGTCTGCTGGACTTCTGGGCTGTCCAGTATCTTCCTTTTGATAGGTCAAATCTTTTTGTGGGCTGACAAGCATGCTGTTATATTGTGGCGCAGGCCTGTTTCAACGTCCTGTGATTTCCCTCTGGTGCAAGTGCAGTGACTGGCGGTTTTCCCTGGCTCCTCGTCTCTATCTTCTCGGAGGTGTATGGGACCGGTGGGGTTTGGCTTCCTGGGTAATGGGCTCCTTCTGGAGGGGGTCTCAGTTGTCGTTCCGGTCTCCTCCTGTCCAGGTTTGCATGGTTAGGACTTTGGTACCCAGCTCACGGTCCAAGTAGTTGGCCATGGGATCCGTTTTCTCCGAACGGTTGGTGTGGGTTACCGTCTTGCCCGTTCCTCTCCCTGTTCAGGGTCAAGTTTTCTACTTGCGGGTGTTCCTGGTCCCTATGCCTTCTAGGATGTGTCACCTGCTTATGGGTCTCAAGACCCTGCACTGCTTGTCCGGACGTCTGGGGAGAGCGTACTCTGGATGTTGTGCAGGGGGCGCGCTTGCTGGCTGTTCTGGGCTGGTTCTCAGAAGGCAGTATGTCTCGACTCACCTGTTGCTGAAGTTACGGGGCACGTGGCGTCTTGCATGTTTTCCAGTTCCTTGAGCCTGTCTTCGGTTACGTCTCCTGGTGTCTTATACTCTCTCCCACTGGCTCCCGACATCTCGGCTTTCGTAGTTTTGTTTTCAGTGTCCCCAGCGCTGCGAGTGTCCCTGCTATGGTGGCGGGGGGTTTCAGGTCTACAGGCTGAGGTGTGCATGGTCCTTCCTCCTGTGACCTCTCCTACTACCAACACCAGCAGAAAGGGTATACATTGGGGGTCCTCTCAGCTCAAGAGTTGTGAGATCTGGGGAGAGCCGGTGATCATCCAATTGGCAAGAGTTGTGCCATTGTGCAAGCTCTGGTGTACTTCGAGGAGTTGCTGGACGGTCGGCGGTTTTTGGTCCGATCGGACAATACGACGGCCTTGGCATATGTGAACTGCAAAAGGGGTTCCGGCTGTTCCTTGAATGCTCTGGCAGCGCTGATAGGCACCTGGGAGGAATCTCATCTGGTGTATCTGCTGGCCTCACGTATCAGAAGGGTGGACAATGTTCAAGCGGATCTTCTCAGACGCCGGTTTTCACTCCTCTGCAGAACTGGTCCTGTTGGCCCAGGTCTTTGCGGTGACCTGTGTCAGATTAGGGTCCTTGGTTCTAGACCTGTTTGCATCCCCGCCCTCAGCAGAAGTTCCCCTCTTCTGCTCTCGGTTTCAGGTTGAGGGGATTGGGGGATGGACGCCCTCTCTGTACAGTGGCCTTGGGGTTTTCCTTTATGCCTTTCCGCCTATTCCCCTTCTGCCCCGGGTGGTTTGGCGCATCTGAGTGTCCAGGGTGACTGTGTTGTTGTTAGCTCTGTTCTGGTGCCGCCGGAGTTGGCTCCCCTCTCTGTTGGAGCTTCGTTCCTAAGAACCTTGGCTGGTTCCGAGGTGGCCGTGTCCCCTTCAAGGGGATCTGCGGTTAGAATTCCACCGGATGCAATGGGCGGTGTGGCTATTGCTCAGTCTAGGTTGATATCTCAGGGGTTCTCAGATCCTGTAGTTGAGTCCAAATGGATGCTCTTAGACCCTCCACTCTGAAGGTGTTAGGCAGGCATTGGGGCCATTTCCGAGACTGGTATGGGCAGTCTGGGATCCCTCCCCTGCGTTCTGGCCTCTGCTATCCTTCGGTTCCTCCAGGAGGGGTTTTGACAGGGGCCTGGCAGTTTTTCCAGGCTTCGCTCTCAGCGGGCCTCCATGAAATTCCTTTTGGGGGACTCTGACGGTCACTTGAATGGGGAGGTGTTGGTGGGGAAGTTGATCCAGGGTTTTTCTTCTTCCCTTCCTTGTGCTGATAAAGGGCTTTCCTTTTGGGATCTCCCTCTTGTATTACAGTTCCTTCATGGGCCTCCTTTTGAGCCCATTTCCGAGATTGATATCAAACATCTTACACTGAAATCTGCTTTTCTTATTGCCCTCACTTCTGCCCATAGGCTTGGGGAGATTGGGGCTCTCTTACGGCACGCTCCTTTCCTGAGGGTGCTGCCAGACTCGGTGGTGCCGGGGTGTGGTCCGAAGTTTCTCCCTTCAGTTGTCGCTCGGGTTTCACACCTCTCAGGGTCTGGTTCTCCCTGACTTCTTTCATGATCCAAGAACGCCTGAGGAGGTGGCTCGGCTTAACATTGATGTCCGGCGGGACGCGTTGGAGTATTTGGCTTGGTTTGCCTTTTCCACCAATCTGATAGTCTTCTGATTGCTTGTGGTCTGGCTGGGGCTGGGCATAACGCATCTGTGGTTTCCATTTTCCGGTGGTTCCGGGTTGTGATCTCTAGGGCCTATGTGGCTTCTGGCCTGCCTGTGCCTGCGCACAATCAGGGGCGGTCTACCAGGGGTTTCGCGGCTTCCTGGCCCGATGTAAGGAGGGTTTTTCTCTGCAAGAGATTTGTATGGCTGCCGCCTTGGCTGGTCTAGGCATTTTCATCAACCGCTATGGGTTGAGTTTCTCCCACTCGGGGGTTGGTTCCTTCGTGGTTGGAGTTTTTGTTTGTGGGGATGTGATTTGAGTTATTGTGGGTGTGTTTTGCTGCACTGTTTGTGGCTCTGTCTCATTGGGACCTTTTCCCCGTTGATGCTTTGGTATACCTCATGAAGTAAGTACTGGGACGAGGAAGAGTGGACGTGGAGGTAATGCTCTGATTACTAACCGGTAATCTTCATTACTCCTAGTCCTACTCTTCCTCGTCACAGTACTGACGACCCTCCTCACCCTCCCTGCGGGGAAGGTCCCATGCTCCGGCTTGGTAATATGAAACTGAGTGACATGGATGTGGGGGAGGAGTTATAGGGATTTAAAGAAATAGAAGAAGGTCCTGTGTCGGAGGGGGGTGCCTCATGAAGTACTGTGACGAGGAAGAGTAGGACTAGGGGTAATGAAGATTACCGGTAAGTAATCAGAGCATTATCTTGACTCTAGGATTCCTACGTGTCCTTGTCTCCACCCCCTTTTTCTTGTGCTCATTCGGAATCCTGCCTTGCAGAGGGACCTGATCCAGGCCCCGGCATCACCCATATGAGGAAGCCGTCGTGTCCCTCAGAGATCCCACATGAGATGCACAGCAAAGGTCTTGGCAACAATGGACCAAGGAAGGTCATCAGGGGAGGAAATATTTTTGAACACTGACAAACAGAAAAAGCCCCTGCAACCCTTGCCTGCAGGCAAATGGTACACGCTGGGCAGACCAAGCCCCCAATTCCATCTTGCCATCTGTGTGTGCGATTGGTACTTGAGAAACTTATGGTCCAACTAAGGAATCCTAAACCAATGCCTAGTGGAGTGCAAGAATTAGGCTCCAGAAGGCACATACAATGAAGTTAGCCAAGGCTCCTTTTTGAAGTGTCCCATAGAAGGTCAAAGGGATGACCATTGATAGGCTGAAAAGTAATGGGTATCAGCCACATCATAAAATTGAATTGTTTACAACATGCACCATGAATATAGACTGGTTTGATACATGTGAAGCACCAAGTGTTCTGTACACTATTTTCTAGATTAATTGAAAATGTAATGTGTAAAAGAAGTCATCTGAAAGGTGGTTGGTTGCTCACTCCCTCAAATTCCCCCAATACCTACGTTTTCATTTAATCCTAAAGAAAACATGCCCTTGAAGTTGGTTCCAATCTGCTTCAGATTGCCATCATTAACGTTCTGTCGAGTCCCCTTCCCCACTTTTCTTTGGTGGCTCTAGGAGCTGGCCACCTTAACAGTATGGGTGAGGGATGGCAGCAGGGATCTGGGTCTGCAACATCCCTTTGAAGTTACTGACAGCACTCTTGGAGGCGGCAGCGGAATAGTGTCCTGGGGGCTCGCTCTGCCAAAGAAGGGATTGCGGCAGAAACACAATGCCAATGATCAGAAGTCAAATGCTTCCAACTTCACAGATACGGCTACCCTCAGTGCTCCAGATGAGTCTGAAGTGAGTGTATTGTACTCTCTATTTTTGAAAGGCGGGAGTAAATAGGTAGTTAAAAGGTAAGTCCTGTTCCCAATGGGAGTATTTTATATGAGAGTAAAAATATATTTTAACTACAAAACAGAATGTTTGTGAGAAATACTTTAATTCAGCCACATTCAAATATACATTTGACCTCTTCCATTTCTTGCTATTGTACTACTGGTCCAGAAATATCCATGGAGCGGTTTGGGTGAAAGCAGGGGGACTCTGTCTATTTGACTTTTTTTTTTTTTATTGGGAGCATTTTTACTCCCCATTTTTAAGGTGGGGGGTATTTGCCTATTTTTATGGGGCAAACGTGGCTGATACACCCCTAATCTGTAGGGCTGGTAGTCCTGCATCAGAAAGAAAAGACGGGAATGCGAAACCCAAAACAACCGGGGTTGGAAATCAGGTGGCACCAAATAAGAAATTGTTTCTTATTCAGAGATCATAAAGAACTAAACAAAATGAACCACTACGAGATGATGCCGTTATCAGTAAAGAAAAAGAAAACCAAACATGTATTGCCATATACTATACACTGAATAACACCAGGACTGCGCTTTACAGTTGAAAGCAGATATTCTACAGCATCAAATTAGATTCATTTCTGCTGGAATAGTTTATCATCTGAAATACGTGCTTTGAAAAACTGACTGCAAGACCGAGGTTATTTGTTTTCAGATTAAATGATCGCATACAATTGTTTTTGCGAACTGATAACAAGCGTCCCTGCCAAGGACTCAGCAGGGCAGTGCTACGACCAGAACGAACACACCACAGGGGTCTCCCATCTCTGTGTCACGAAATAGTTTTGTGCCACACTTCATTAGGATTTTAACACTGTTTGGTTGTCCACAATGTAATACTGAATTCTCAAAGAACACCACACTGAGACAAAAGGAACCAAGAAGAATGGAAAACCACGAACCACTTTCAATTCAAGCTCCATATTAACCTGCCGGCAACACCAATGCATGTTGTGCTGTTAATTTATAGTCTGGAAGATACAAACTCACTTAACCACCAACTGCGATTGCCGATACAGGCAGCAAAGGTATTGGCTTGTCGCACAACCGCCTCAGAAATCCGGCAAGACCGAGTTGCGTTGCACAGGGATGACAGGCAGCACTAGCATCTGTGCTGGGAATGAAATTTCACACTTAAAAGTTCATTGGCAACACAAACTACTTTGTAGTAGCAAAGGATGGAAAGTGGACTCGAGTCAATTCGCTTTAAGAAAGTACAAAAGAGCATGTTCAACAGCGTGATCAGGAAAACAATTGTACCCCTTTTTGGTCATGAAGCGGGCATGACTGCTGTAACACAAGTGCTTCCTCTGCCCGGGTCTGGCTCTTAGAGACTACCTGCTTTGCTCTTAGTTCAGTTACACCCCCTTCAAAATTCAAAATAAAATCATGTTTGTATATAGTTGCATGTCATATTTATCACCCACTTTCAAGCAGCGCACTAATAGGTGTTACCAATGCCCAATTTAAAGATACTCAATGTGTCTACATTAGAAGAACGCATCTGCGTACAGGTTGTAGAGGCTTCATATGATATATGGCATTTATAACGCGCCTATACACAAGTGTTTCAAGGCGCGACGAGGCAAGGGAGGGGAACAGAGGGAAGACAGACAACGATCCTACAAGGCCAGGTGTCATTCAGACCGCAAAAGTGCATGGGGAGGGGACAGTGCAGAACATGGGATAATAGAACAAACAATAAGTAAAAGTACGGCAAGCTTGTGGCAAGTGAGAGGGTTAAGTGCAGACAACAGGTGTAAAGTGCTGGTAGTGGGACTGACCGGATACAGAAAACAGTCCCCAAGTGCAGGGGTTGCCAGGAAGGTAGTGCATGTTTGCGACTGGTGGGGGAGGGGACCTGGGCCCGAGGTCAGAGGGTGGCCAGGTAACCAATGCAGTTCCAGCATCATCCAGGAAAATCAGCAGGGGAGAGGAGGAGAGAAAGCAGAAGCAAAGAAAGGTTTTGATGTGCTTCCGGAACCGGAGATGTTCTCATGTTTCAGGGAGGCAGGGAAGCTGTTCCAGAGAAATGCCCCAGCCGAAGAAGGAGATCTACCACCAACTTGTTGCCTGGATAAGCGACTGACCCTTAGGGAGTTCGAGGCGGATGAGCGAAGATATTTAGGAAGAGAGAGTTGAAGGTATTGAGGTCCCAAAGGCCTTGTGGACAATGCAGAGGGTTTTGAACTTAATCCTCGCAGCCACTGGGAGCCAGTGGAGAGATTTCTGTCCTGTAGAGATTCGATCCATGGGCTTAAGGTCAAGGACAAGTCTCACAGCCCTGTTCTGAATGTGTTGCAGAGGGCAAAGAGTAGAAGCAGGCAGACTTAGAAAGAGGCTGTTGCAATAATCAAGCCTAGAGAGAACCAGAGCTCTGGAGACAGTGAGCTTCTGGCGAAAGGAGGGGAAAGGAAGAATACCTCTGAGGAGGTGCAGCTGGTAGTGTGACTTCTTAGAGGCATCGGAGAGGTTAGGAGAGAAGGAGAGTGTGGAGTCGAAGATGACCCAGAGGTTTTTAGCCTCAGAGGTGGGAGCAGGAAGATGGCCAAGAGAGAACAGCCAGAGAGTGACAGGACAGGAAAGGAGGGAACAGGTGTGCCGATGAGGAGAATCTCAGTCTTGCTGGCATTAAAGCAGAGATCATTGGCAGCACACCACTCCTGGATGGCGGACAGGCAGTCAGAGATGAGAGAGGGAGAAGAGGTGGCGTCAGAAACCGAGTGTCATCCACATAGCACTGGAAGTTGGGGCAGAGCGCGTTAATGCAGTAGGCAAGCAGTGCAAGGTATCGGTTGAACAGCCAAGGAGAGAGGTTAGACCCCTGAGGAACACCACATGTAGAGATAGAGATGGAGGAGAGGAAGGGCCCAAGTTGAACGTGGGAGGGTCAGTCAGAGAGGAAAGAAGTCGGCCACGCCAGGGCCTGACCATCGATACCCAGGTTATCATGGAGACCGTTGAGCAGGATGGCATTGTTGACCGTGTCAAAGGCAGAAGAAAGATCAAGTAGAATGAGGACACAGGGGGTGTTGGAATCAAGGTTGGAGAGCAGGTCTCCACAGATGTTCAGGAGAACAGTTTCCGTGCTTCTGCCAGATCCGAAGCCACACTGATGATCATGGAGACAACCAACCGATTCAGTGTGAAGATTGAGCTGGGAGATGGCCAGCTTTTTCGGGAGTTTGCCCAGGAAAGGCGTGATGGAGATTGGGCGATAGTTAGCTGGGCAGGAAGGGTCGGCAGAGGGTTTCTTAAGAGGAAGGTGCACAAGGGAGTGCTTCGGGGGTGGGGGGGAAGAATCCAGAGGCAAAGGAGTGGTTGCAGAAGTCGGCCAGAGCAGGCACCAGGGAGTCAATGTGGTCCTTGATGGTTTTGGAGGAGCAGGGATGAACCTGTTTTGACGAGACTTTCATAGATTATACTTGTCTAGAAACCTCGTCTGGGCCTAACAGGGGAAAGGCAGAGAAGGAGGGAGGAGAGGTGGCCGAAGGAGGACCAGAGGAAGAGCAGGGAGTAGAGGGAGGAAGGGGAGAGGTGGAGAGAAGACAGGATGTCCTGAGTTTTGCAGACAAAATGAGAAGCCAGTGACGTGCAGAGGGCCTGGGAAGGGATAGGAGAGGTAGAGACTACGTCAGGATTGGCAGGTTCCTTGCAGATTTGAAAGAGTTCAGCCGAGTTGTTTGATGCCACCAAGACGTGGGCTTGGATGCGAGCTCTCTTCTTGGTGAGGACAGAAAGCCAGCATTGCCTTTGAAGCAGGTGGCAGGCCAGTTTGTCAGAGTACGTACCACAAGCACGAAATTTCCTCTCAGCCACCCTGCACTTGTGTTTGAGGGTGACGAGGTCCGAGTCGTACCAGGAATTGCACTTGGGCTTGGGCTTCAGGCAGATCCTCATGACAGGGGCAAGAACATTGAGAGTATCGGATATAGCAGAGTGGAGCATGGAAAGTGCTGGGTGTGAGTCAGCCAAAGGTGAGGGGGGGAGGTTGAGAAAGTGGCGGCGAAAGCCTCAACTGACACGCGCTTCATTGGTCAGATGACGGAGAAGGTGGGTGGCAGTGCTGGAGTAGGCTTGGCTTGAGGGGTAGAGAGGGCGAGTTGGGAGGAAAGGAGAAAGTGATCAATCCAGGAGGGATGAGTGGCAAGAGAAATAGAAAGGGGAAGGTCTGTAGAGATCAGAGCATCCAGGGTATGCCCTGCAGAGTAAGTCTGGTCAGAGAGAGAAAGGTGAAAGAGTCCAGAGGAAGGACAGGAAGCATCCAGATGGATGTTAAAAAGTCTGCAAGAAGGAGTGGTCGAGACCAGGAGGCAAGAGGAGAGGTCCGCCCACTCAGAGAGGAAGGAGATCATCTGACCACCAGGCCGATAAATAGTAGCCAAAGTAAGGCAATGGTCAGGAGAGAAAGAGAGAGCCTGCAGACGAGGCATTCAAAGGAGGAGTAGGTCTGCATAGGAATATATTTCTAAGCCTTTTTTCTCCAAGAAATAGTCCACCAACAAAGGTTTCTTGATGAAAAACACTCTAAGAGCTAGATCATGCTCGAAACTACATAAAGGGAGAGGGAGAGAATCCATTCTTCCGATTCACATCTAACAATCATTGGGAGAGAAAAGTTTGATATATACAGTCAAACGAAGTCAAATGCCCCAGCCCAAAGATGATTTTTACATGCCCCAGTTTTTCAAATATTCTTTATTGTGGTTGATATTGACATGTATTGGACATAAATTGCTATAAATATCAAAAAAATGTAAGAAAATAGCACAAAAGAGAAGATGAACTGGTCCGGGGGGGAGAGCCTAAGGGGCTAACAACATTATCCTCAAAGTTACAAAACTTAATAAAACAAGGGGGCGGGGGGAGGGGAAGTACACTTGTAAAGATTGTCAAGTGTGTATGGAAGGGCCCAGCAATCTGCCCTGTTCATTTGAATCAGACAACATCTGACATTTGTCATAACTAATGTCTATGTAAATGTCTAAATAGAAGAACTCATTTAATTTTCTGTGAATGATAAAGACTGAAGGAAAACGAGACAATGAGTAATTTCATCTATGCGCAAGATTTGCATTGGAACTGTGTTAAGAGGCAAAAGCCTGGCAAGCTGAGAACGCCTCAGAAAACATTAAATGGAGGGTGTGGGGGAAGATTCAAGTATCACCTAACAACCAACTAAGTCAGAGTTTTCATATGCACTACTTTTTTGCTTCTTTTCTTTAGAGTGGTAGGGCCAATTGGGTAGTTTAGGCTTGGGCAGAGGACCATGTTGTGTCATTGAAGACGTCCTAAAGAGCACCTTGGTATTTACTTTCCTAGATGGAGAGGCTCACCATAGCGATAGCACTAGTTGAGGGCCTGACTTTCTTATGTTAATAAATCCTGTGTGGTCAACTTCCTCATGGGCCATCTCTGGCATATGTGGCCTGGCCAGTACGATCATTTAGCCTTGGGACGGGAGGGGGTCACTAGAGGCATGTCTCCCTCTTCAACCCTTTTGTTAACTTCAGCGGTTTATTTTTTTTTTTTAATGTTCGCTCCCCTGCCTCGACCACTCCTGGGCCAGGGTAGCCTTGCTTCATTATTCTTCCCCTTTTCTTGGGTTTCCTTCCACATTCCAACCAGCCTCCATGGTGGGACTGCATAGGTTAGTCCACTGCACTCTGGTAAGTAATGTGCACAAAACATACACTAATAAATAAACTACTTTCCCTCCGGAAAACAGCATGTAGCCCCACTAACAGGGCCCAAATTGGACCGGGAGCTACACTAAACAAGCTATAAGAGGTAAAACCATTAAATATAAATCTATGAGAGAACTCAGAGGAATGGAACCACTAGTTACATGCCCGCAGAAGATTTATAGCAAAGCACTTTTTCCAAGTTCTTGAAAGAGGAGAGAATAAACATTTGTTCCAGGTGTTTAAAAAGACCAATTAGGGAACTCCTGGGTTAAGAGTTTAAAAAAGGCTGAGATGCGAGTAATTTCTGCAATTCCTTGATCTTTAAAAGATATTTATTTATTAAACCTTTATGCGAAAGCGTTCAAATCAGTCAATGCAGTTTCATAAAAAGAGGACAACAAAATGCAAACACGTGGCTATCTGCTGGAAAGTCAAAGACCTCCCACGTGAGAATGATAAAGGCTGTGAGATAAGCTTATTGGGGTAGGATATATTCAAATAACACCCAGTGCAAGTCAAAGTCCCAGAAACACTAAGAAACAGAAAGCGAAAGCCAACGGAAGCATGGAGCAGTTCTACAATGGGAGACGGGTGGAGGGGAGAGCAGCCTCCTGGACCCAGACTAACAAGACTGAAGTGGTCCAACTAATCTGCCCCACTCGCAAATTCAATAAATGTATTTTCAGTTTGAATACAGTATTTCATATTAGCAGGGAATCGTCACATCATATTATATATAAATGTTAATTACTGGGACTTTTCGAAGTTCAATATTGGTGAATTATCACGCAATGTGGCATGGGTAGCCAATCATTTTGCTTGGATCACTGGTACGGGGAAAGGACTACTACTGCCATGCAGTAATGAAGAGAGGAGTAGTGCTTTCTAAACTGAAACTTAGCCCCATACTACTCTAGAAAAACAGTGATCTCAATCAAAGGTGAAATAGGCAGATTAGTGGTATACCTCTTTAAAGTAGCATAGGCCAAGAGCAGGCTGTACTCTTCAATATGGTCTGCATCCAAAACAACAACAGTATGGAAAGTACCAAAATAAAAGAAATATCCAATGAAGTTTCTATACAAATAAGGCTTTATCCAAACTAACTCTTAAAACACCTAAAACCCATTTCTGTATCGAGACGCAGAGAGAACTTTGTGAGCACGGGGCACCTTGAGTATTGAAGAAAAGGTTTCTGCAGAAAAGTCCACATTCAAGAATCTGCCTCCAAGGTATACAGTGAGATCCTGTGAAATGGAAAACAGGCGGGCACCACCAAGAATATTCTTCTTTTCAAATAAATCTCAATTGATAATGCTATTCCAAAACGTATTTGTTTTTATATGGAGCTTACTGGGTCAAAAAAAAAGGTCCAATGACACCTGGGCCTTAACAACTGTAATGACTTGAAAAACTGAGTGGAAACCACCCCGTAGCACCCAGTGCTCACTGCTTGCCTCCTACCTGGAGGCTAAATTCAGTACTTAAAGCTATATTGAATTGTTAGATTGGTTGGTTAGTTCTTGAAAATAGGCAAAATCCAAGTGAGATCCTAAGACAAACTACGGTCCATAGAACAGTGCTAAGGCAACAGACGCACATATGTTCTCAGGGGCTTGACAGTGTCGATACAGGATTCTGGGCACTTTCCACTGCTTTGTGTCGGGTTTGAGTTGGCTCAACAGGATGCAATAATGTGGTGCGATTCAACAAGCGGCAACGGTTGCTGGATTGGAGGACAGACAGAGGATGATCAAGGTGGCCTAGCTCAAGGCCAGCTGAGGTCTTGGTGTATAAAAAGAAAAGATTCTGCTTCAGCAGTCAGCTGGCTTGACTAGATCTCACAATACAATGCGGTCCGACGATGAGAAATGCTCATGGCTCTTAGAAGCTTGGAACAGGTGGCGATACTCGGGTCAGGGTAGCTTGAAGCTGCTTAAAGCAGTCTGACGTTCAGAGTGCCAAAGGTAACTGCATTGGCTCTTTATAGTGGCTTGAATGCCTTCAGTGTGATTAAAAAGGTTTAAATTGCAGCGAGCCACAAGCAGATTCTTTCGGTCTTTGGGCTGCTGTGGGACCCTTCACACGAGTACCTGAGGAAATGAGAGTCATCTGCAGTTCCCGACTAGGAAGGTTGCCAGGGACACCAGAACTCTGTCACGTTAGTAGGTAGTGTCCTAGGTAACAGAGACCAGCTGCAATTAAGCTTTCCCTCAGCAGGGCACTTCAAATGTTCTCCATAAGCATTTAGGGAATGGGTCTGCATCCTCCTTTGAAATCCGTGTTTCCGCCCCAATGAATGGAAATGTTGGGCAGCCTTTACTGCAATAAGTCTCAATTGAAAACTTCAAGACTTGTTTCGGCTGATGCGCCAAGAGGAGTCTCAAAGAGGATTACATTAAGGTAGGGAGATCTCATCCCCTTATACAGTCACTTTCCCCATAGTGGACTGATCCATTCCAAGCCTTCTGTAAGGGGCCAGTTCTTGCTGTTGAGATCAGCTCTCAGAGGGGCCTGTCTGCAGGAAGTTCAGGAGGTGTCTAGTCAAATGGTCGACACAATTTGGTTGACAGGACAAATGATCGAATTTTGTTTTTATATATATATATATATATATATATATATATATATATATATATATATATATATATATATATATATATATATATTTGGTTTTCGTTTAGGGAAAAAAGGGGGTTTTAGCAAAAAAAAAAAAAAAAAAAAAAAATATTCGATCATTTGACCTGTCGACCATTTGTCCCGTCAACCATTTAGATTCGACCAGTTGACCTACAACCATTTCAGGAGTGTCTCCCCTCCTCTTCTATTCCTTGTCTGCCGAGGCCAAAGAAACCCCAATACTCATCTCGCTGGCCTGGCTTCTCCATGGTGTGCTAAGGCCCCTTTGAAGCTTCAAACCTTCAACCCATCCCTAGAGGGGGTATGGTTTGTTCTTAAGGGAAAGGTTTCATAGCTTCCCAGTGGATAACAAAGAACATCCTGGGCATGGCCCACCATGTGTTGTAGGTGAATCTTCCAGGGCAGATTGAATACATAATGGCTGTGCCCTGCAGGTCCAGTTGAAACCATGTGGAAATTATAAATGCCAGTTTTAACTGTACGTTCTCATCTGCCACTATATTAAACCAGATTAAGCTTTATTTGTATAGCGCCTAACACAATGTGTTTCAAAGCGCTTCAAGCCAGGGAGGCAACAGGGGAGAATACAATAACATTCTTACAAGTCCTTGATACATTCAGAATGTGAAAAAAACACTACCTTAATCAGCCTGGTGACATTTCAGATAGTGCAAGTGCAGGGACACTGATGGGGAGGGGAGAGGGGTGGAAGGGAGAAGGAGACATACAAGCGGCTACATCACTATGCCCAACGACAATTGTTGTAGTGCTGGAATTAACAGAAGGAGGGAGAAGGGGTTGGAATAAGGGTAAGAACAAAACAAGCTACTATCATGACAATTCAGATAGTGGTGCGGGGAGTGGGAGGGGAAGACAGACAAGCTGCTATTACAAAGGTCCCGAGACAAATGATAGAGTAAGCACTATTGTTATTGTTATTGCTGTTATTGTTATTTTGCATTTATATAGCGCCTTATATACCATTGGTATGGTCTGAAGGCGCTGGTAGGTTGAACGCCCTTGGGAACCGAAGTTCAGGTCAGTAGAGAGAGTAGAGGGAGTCCAAAAGTGCGTGTGCGCACCAGGTATGTGTGCAGCTGGTGCGGAAATCGAGTGGTAGCTGCTTCTTAGCTGTAGGTGTGGTGGTTGAGCGGTCAGGAGTATGTGTTCGATCTGGTCGGTTTTACCCAGGACGAGTGTGGCTGCGTTAGGCCTGAGGAGAACGCCTGGCTGGGGGGTGTGAAACCAGCAATGATTACTTAGAGTGATGTGGAGTAAGCGGGAGAATGTAGATATGAGAACAGTTATACCGAATGGTGTCATAGTATCTCTGTGTTCTAGATGAGTGGTGGTGTAAGGGGGAGAGTAAGCGTGGGGTGTGGTATGATGTATGTTTTCAAGTGTTTCCTTCATTCCAAAGCATATTAAGTATCGTCCGTTGCACATATTCGTCCGTTCCTCATACTCGTCCGCTCCACACATTCGTCCAGTCATTATCATCGTCTAGTTCACACCCTCGTCCAGTCCGCACGCTTTCTTTGCTGCGGTTGGTGTGAGAGAGGGTAGGGGGTTAGAGGGGGAGACAGAGGCAGCTTCGGTTCTTGCTAGGGCTAGGCGCGCAGTTTTTAGGGAGGGGAAAGGGTGCGGTCGGGGGGGAGGTGGCAGGGGTATGATGGCAAGGCGGGGGGTGGGTGATTGGAGGGTGGGGTGTGGTAGTGGGGGGAGCGGGCACGGGCAGTGCTGGTGGGTCGGCAGTGGGGTTCAGGAGATGAGTGGTCTTGGGTTTCTGATGGGCACTGGTGGAGCTGGTGCGCTCATGATTGGTGTGAGGTTGATTTGGGAGGGTTTTCTGATTGTAGTTCTAGGGTCAGTGACTCACACTTATAGGTACACTTCTAGGCTCAACTAGTCCAGGACTAATTGGTGCTTCTAAGCAATTGGGTATACTTCTAAGTGCAACTTGGTACGGTTCTAAATGCAATTGGGTACACTTTCTTAATGCAGTTGGGTATACTACTGAGTTGAGCAACTTTCCAGAGAGGCTAATGGGCGCAACTTCAAATGTAGTTGGATATACTTCTAAATGCATGTGGGAACAGTCTTAAATTCAACTTTCTCAGAGATGGTATTGGGTGCAATTTCTAAGTGCAATTGGGTACACTTCTAAAAGTTGGTGGGAACAATTCTAAATTCAACTTTCTCAGAGAGGGTGCAGGGTACAGTTCTAGATGCAGGTAGGAACAGTTCTTAATTCAACTTTCTCAGAGAGGCTAATTGGGCGCAGCTTCTAATTAAGATTGGGTATAATTCTAATGGAGGTGGGAACAATTATGAATTCAACTTTCCCAGAGAGGGTGCAGGGTACAGTTCTAGATGCAGGTAGGAACAGTTCTTAATTCAACTTTCTCAGAGAGGCTAATTGGGCGCAGCTTCTAATTAAGATTGGGTATAATTCTAATGGAGGTGGGAACAATTATGAATTCAACTTTCCCAGAGAGGGTGCAGGGTACAGTTCTAGATGCAGGTAGGAACAGTTCTTAATTCAACTTTCTCAGAGAGGCTAATTGGGCGCAGCTTCTAATTAAGATTGGGTATAATTCTAATGGAGGTGGGAACAATTATGAATTCAACTTTCCCAGAGAGGGTGCAGGGTACAGTTCTAGATGCAGGTAGGAACAGTTCTTAATTCAACTTTCTCAGAGAGGCTGATTGGGCGGAGCTTCTAAATAAAATTGGGTATAATTCTAATGTAGGTGGGAACAATTCTGAATTCAACTTTCACAGGCTATTGGGCACACTTCTAAATGCAACTTTCATAGATAGGCTATTGGGCACATTTCTAAATTCACAGAGAGGCTGTAGGGCGCACTTTCTAAATGCAACTTTCACATGCTAACATTCACAATTCCATCTAAGAGTGGACATGCTAACATTCACAATTCCATCTAAGAGTGGACATGTTAACATTCACAATTCCATCCAAGAGTGGACATGCCAACATTCATAATTCCATCTAGATGCGACGCAGGCCAATATTCACAATTCCATCCAAGAGTGGACATGCTAACATTCACAATTCCTTCTAAGAGTGGACATGCTAACATTCACAATTCCTTCTAAGAGTGGACATGCTAACAATCACAATTCCTTCTAAGAGTGGACATGCTAACATTCACAATTCCTTCTAAGAGTGGACATGCTAACAGTCACAATTCCTTCTAAGAGTGGACATGCTAACATTCACAATTCCTTCTAAGAGTGGACATGCTAACATTCACAATTCCTTCTAAGAGTGGACATACTAACATTCACAATTCCTTCTAAGAGTGGACATGCTAACATTCACAATTCCTTCTAAGAGTGGACATGCTAACATTCACAATTCCTTCTAAGAGTGGACATGCTAGTATTATGGCACTCTGTTATTGGTAGGTAAGATAGAGTGGCGGGGGTTTTCTGGAGTAGAGTGATTGCTCTACTCCCCACCCATGCCACACTCACGGTTTTTGTTGGTGTTTGTTGGCTTCTTTGGCGTCCCACCTGCTGACACGTCCTGGAGCCACCTCTGTAGGAGCCGCCCTTGGCCTCGGGGCCCTTAGCCGCTGGGGCTGCCGGGCAGGGGGCTGCCCTGGGAGGACCAGTGATGAAGGGAGGGATGGGCGGGGCAGGAGGTGGGGGGTGGGTGGTACCAGGAAGGGGCGGGCCGCTAGACCCGGAAGGCAGAGCGGATGGCCCAATCAGAGTGCGGGGCGGGCTGGGAGGCGGGCTGGGAGGCGGGAGGGCCCGAGGGGACTGGAAGAGGGAGTGGGGAGGGATGGAGGGGAAGACACGGGGCTCGAGGTGGCCTGGGGGGCGGGGGGGCTCGAGGGGACTGGAAGAGGGAGTGGGGGGGATGGAGGGGAAGACACGGGGCTCAAGGTGGCCTGGGGGGCAGGGGGGGCTCGAAGGGACTGGAAGAGGGAGTGGGGAGGTATGGAGGGGAAGACACGGGGCTCGAGGTGGCCTGGGGGTGGGGGGGCTCGAGGGGACTGGAAGAGGGAGTGGGGAGGGATGGAGGCGGAAAACACGGGCTCAAGGGGTTCTAGGCCCACGGAATGCCCAGAAGTTAGGGTCAGCCCACGATCCTGGTCACACACTCACCGGCAAGGCTCCCTCTGTAAACAGAGCGCGATGGCCACGGGCGGGCCGCTAGACCCGGAAGGCAGAGCGGATGGCCCAATCAGAGTGCGGGGCGGGCTGGGAGGCGGGAGGGCCCGAGGGGACTGGAAGAGGGAGTGGGGAGGGATGGAGGGGAAGACACGGGGCTCGAGGTGGCCTGGGGGGCGGGGGGGCTCGAGGGGACTGGAAGAGGTAGTGGGGGGGGATGGAGGGGAAGACACGGGGCTCGAGGTGGCCTGGGGGGCGGGGGGGGCTCGAAGGGACTGGAAGAGGGAGTGGGGAGGGATGGAGGGGAAGACACGGGGCTCGAGGTGGCCTGGGGGGTGGTGGGGCTCGAGGGGACTGGAAGAGGGAGTGGGGAGGGATGGAGGCGGAAAACACGGGCTTAAGGGGTTCTAGGCCCACGGAATGCCCAGAAGTTAGGGTCAGCCCACGATCCTGGTCACACACTCACCGGCAAGGCTCCCTCTGTAACAGAGCGTGATGGCCACGGGCGGGCCGCTAGACCCGGAAGGCAGAGCGGATGGCCCAATCAGAGTGCGGGGCGGGCTGGGAGGCGGGAGGGCCCGAGGGGACTGGAAGAGGGAGTGGGGAGGGATGGAGGGGAAGACACGGGGCTCGAGGTGGCCTGGGGGGCGGAGGGGGCTCGAGGGGACTGGAAGAGGGAGTGGGGGGGGGATGGAGGGGAAGACACGGGGCTCGAGGTGGCCTGGGGGGCGGGGGGGGCTCGAAGGGACTGGAAGAGGGAGTGGGGAGGGATGGAGGGGAAGACACGGGGCTCGAGGTGGCCTGGGGGGTGGGGGGGCTCGAGGGGACTGGAAGAGGGAGTGGGGAGGGATGGAGGCGGAAAACACGGGCTCAAGGGGTTCTAGGCCCACGGAATGCCCAGAAGTTAGGGTCAGCCCACGATCCTGGTCACACACTCAACGGCAAGGCTCCCTCTGGGATGTTGTTCCAGGTTTTTGCGGCTAAGTGATAGAAGGAGGTGCCTCAAGTTTTTTCCTAAGGTATGGTTTGAGTTCCAGGCGGATTTCGTTGCTTGATCGGAAGGGTCTTGTTGGTTTGTCGACTGTTATTTTCTTTTGTAGGAATTCTGCTCCTTGTCCACTGATTGCCCTGTGCGTTATGCACATTGTTTTGAAGGTGATGCAATGTATTACTGGGAGCCAGTGTAGTGTTTTTAGGGCTGGAGTGATGTGGTCTCTTCTGGACAGTTTGAGGAGTAGTCTTGCTGCTGCATTTTGGATCCGTTGCAGTTTCTTCAGGAGATATTCTGGTATTTCGAGGTAGAGGCCGTTTGCATAGTCGATTTTTGACAGGATTAGGGCGACGATAGTGAGTGTTTTGTGCGTGAATGAGAGGAAAGGTAGACTTCTTCTTGCCGTGTGGAGGAGGAAAAAGGATTTCTTCACCGTTGCATTTATTTGTGGTTCCAGGGTTAGGGTGTTGTCCATTAGGACTCACAGATTTGTTACTACCTTTGATGGTGTTGGTGCGTTTCCCATTTCCATAGGCCATGGGATGGTGGTTTCCTTCTCTTGGTCTTTGGATACGATCATGATTTCCGTCTTTCCTGGGTTGATTTTTAGGTTGTTGGCATCCATCCAGTTGAAGACTTCTTTTAGACAGTCGGTTAGGGTTGAGTGGTCGGCATCAGTGTCTTTGATTTTGTAGATGATCCGAGTTTCGTCTGCGTAGTTGTAGCATGTAATGTTGTATTTTTTGAAGATTCTGATGAAGGAAGTCTGATAGATGTTGAAATATAGTGGAGATAGTGAGGATCCTTGTGGCACTCCAGTCGTTTACTCGTGGAGTGGATTTGAAAGGTTTTATCCATACGTTTGTGTTCCGTCTGCTAGGAATGATTTGGTCCAGTGTAGTGCTGTGTCTGTTATGCCCATGTCTTGGTCAGGGTGTCGTGGCCAACTGTGTCAAAGGCTGCGGAGAGGTCAAGCAGAATGGCTGAGGTAGTGTTTGAGTCTGCGTTAGTTTTGAGGTCATCCCAGATGGATAGTGCCGTTTCCGTTCCTCTCGCTGGTCTGAAACCGATTTGAGCTTGGTCCAGCAGGTGGCTGAACAATGAAAGGGAGGGGAGGAGGGGTGGCCAAGAGAATGAGACAGACAGGCATTACTATGCCTAGCAACAATTGAGGTAGTGTCGGAAATTAACAAGAGGAGGAGGGGGGGGGGTCGAGGGGTAAGGAGAGAAGGAGGAGAGGAACAAAACAAGCGACTAACATACTAGGCCTGATGGCATTTCCGAAGAGTGCTGGAGGGGAGGTAGGAGAAGAACAGAAAAAGGGGGAGAGAGGCGGGGGGAGAACAAATACAGGCGGCTATCAGACAGGTCAGGTGAGAGGTCTGAAATAGAAAAGTGCTAGGGTACAGTGACGGGAGGGAGGGGCACACACCGCTGACAGGGGACCGGGGGGGGCAAAACCCAACCATCACCAGGGGCATGGGGGCGCACACACACACAGGGGACAAGGGGGGGCACACAACCATCACAGGGGCAAGAAAGCACACAACCATCACAGGGGGAAAGGGGGAATGGAGGGGAAAAGCCATCACAGGGGGTGCACAACCATCACCGGGGGCAAGGTGGGCACAACCATCACAGGGGCAGGGGGCACACAACCATCACAGGGGCACACAACCATCACGGGGGAAAGGCAGGCACGGGGCACACAACCATGGCAGTGTACCAGTGCGGACAGGGGCAGACAGAGCCTTTCGTTGTGGGCCTTAGATGGTGTGGCTGGCTCCCGCCTCCCGGTAGCAGCCATTGGTTTAATGGGCCAAGGCAACCAATGGTAGGGGGGGCAGGGGCCGGCCCACAACAGAAAACAACATTGTTTTTAAAATACACCAACAGCCATCTTAGAGGGCCTGCAGGCAGGGAGGCAGCAGTACAGAACGAAGCAGATTGTGGAATACCCAAGTGGGTAGTACGTAGAGCGCAACATGCTGGCCATGCCAGGCCAAGGGGACATGGCACGATGGATTAGTGCAATTTACAGACCCACACAAAAGTCGCTTGTCGAAGTAAAATTAAAGTCAAACAAAGTCTGGATCCTTACCACCAGCAAAGCACAGTGCAGCAAACCTTGCTACTAGGCAAATTAGGTTATGCAGTTAAATGTCTTTTGCACATGGGTGTAAGAACCTTAGAGAGAGAGGCCAAGGCTGTTGGAATGAAATGGGTTCCAGCAGGCTTTTTAGGTTCTGTAGCTACCATGTTGCCAAATTACAGTGCCCCTGCTGGTGTGTCGACAGACAGGGCCCAGCAAAGTACACAGTTGAAGCATGCTATTCAGTATAGAGCATTCTGAAAGTGAGGCCCGATTAGCTGAGACAACTTTCTGACAGAAAACCACAATCATTTTGCTTAGCAAAGTTTAAAAAGCTTAGTATTGCCCAATCTCGCATAAGCCATTCGGTCACATTTGGCATTACCTACTGTTGCAGGTCTTACTTTTCGATTAGCCCGGTTGGAAGAAGCCTTGTCCATTCCATCTCCCGATGAAATTTATTTAACTCCTTACTCACACTAAATCATCAGTTCCATCATTTGTTCTTACATCTGCCATAAAATTGAAGAAATACTCCATTGGGAATGCCCATCTGCAATGCCAAAGCCAGCCATCTTTGTTGAATGTTTTGTGTGCCCTCTACACAGTCCTTTTCTTTAAAAAAATAAACTTGTTTGGGTGTCGATAACCACGATTGTGAATTTGGCAAGCCCTACCGAGTTGCAACAGCCCACGGCACTCAGGACTATTAACTGCGACGGCAGGCTGTTGCCACTTACTACAACTTGGCAATATGGCTTAAATAAAGAGAGGTCCTCTTGTACATTAGATATAATAGACATTCAAAAAACGAAAAAACTGATATAATTTTCCTAATGTTTATGTTTGAAATTGTAAGTATGTATTAGACCACAATTTGATATTTGTATAATTTGATATTTGTATATTACATCTGCATTTCATAATTTCTTTTATTAAATCCAAATACCTATATTCAGAAGACAAACTAGGTCCTGGGAGGTTTAAAAGGGATTTCTTTAATCTGATGGAGTTTAAGCATGCCAGTTTGAGGGGAACTTTTTAGCCAGTAGAAAAGGTTTGAGACTGTAACTTAATAGTGCAATTCCGAAGATCTCTCCTACAAGTCAAACAAACATTCCACAATCCCTTCCACAGCAGACTGTCCACCTGCCTCCTGAAATAATTTCCTGACAAATATCAGGAAAAACAAATCCCCAAAAAGTGCCCGCTCGGAAGAACTTGTAATACAGGATGAATCCATCCACCCCATGAGGAGGCCAACTGAAGGAGAAAGAGAGGCACATGTTCCCGACATACTGGAGTGACATCACAAACAGTCAAGCTGAAGGAAATCTACAAAAGAGCACCAGCCAAAACATGGGTCTTCCACTTGAATTTTCAACATCCTTCCTTGGTTGTCAATCTTTGGTGGCCTTGCATTCCTTCTACGCTACATGAGGAACACAAATAACCCAGAAGAGTAAAGCCCCTTTGTGACAGGAAAACAAAAAAAAATTAAACTGAACTACGTCTTTGAAAGAAACCAGATGAACATCCCAGATATTCATGCAATAGAAACATGTTGGAAATCCCTACCATAAACCGTGATTTTGGAAATATTATACATATCCAAGAAAATAATCTTTTGGAGGTGTTTCGCAGGTCTTTTCTAAATTATCCAGTACAAAAAAGAAGGTGGGTGAGGCGCGCACTCCCGGTCCTGGTCAATTGAACCTGTTGCAAAAAATATAATAAGTAGCTGGGTCAAATCCCAAAATGGACAAATATTCACAGGGTTAGATCCCTTCTGCTGCAAATCAGGTACTCAGTAATAACAGGGTTAAATCCCTCAGCTGCAGTTCTGTGGTCTTTAGTTGTTCTCCTCCTAGCGCCTTCTTATCTCAAATAATCATCAGGGAGGCTGTTGAGCAGGTGTGTCTAATTAGACTCAAAGGATTCTGGTAGCTGTAGTGAAAACGTTTTTTTCTGTTCAGGTGACCAGCAACCGACACCCCTCCAAAGCACAAGTCCTTCCCAAATTTGGGGGAGGGGAGAGAACCATCTTTATGATTCTCCAAAGTGGGGCACAGTCACCCCGTGGCGCTGCCTCTGGAGCCCGGGACTCCCATAGCATTCAGTACAAAAAAGAAGGTGGGTGAGGCGCGCACTCCCGGTCCTGGTCAATTGAACCAATTGAAGGACTTGTGCTTTGGAGGGGTGTCGGTTGCTGGTCACCTAAACAGAAAAAAACGTTTTCACTACAGCTACCAGAATCCTTTGAGTCTGATTAGACACACCTGCTCAACAGCCTCCCTGATGATTATTTGAGATAAGAAAGCGCTAGGAGGAGAACAACTACAGACCACAGAACTGCAGCTGAGGGATCGAACCCTGTTATTACTGAGTACCTGATTTGCAGCAAGGGATATAACCCTGTTATTACTGAGTACCTGATTTGCAGCAGAAGGGATCTAACCCTGTGAATATTTGTCCATTTTGGGATTTGACCCAGCTACTTATTATATTTTTTGCAACAGGTTGAACTGACCAGGACCGGGAGTGCGCGCCTCACCCACCTTCTTTTTTGTACGGAGGACTTTTCTAAATTATGGCTGCGTTCAAGTAACTTCTGTAAATGTTTAGAAGAAAGTGACTTACATTGGCTAATTTCATTTGATCCAACAACGAGCATGAATGATATTTGGTTTATTAATATGTTGAAAAGTATAAAACTCCTTCCGTCACAAACGTACTAGTCTCTCATTGACACAATTTCATGGGTTGTGAACGCTTTGACTTCCTGGCCATTCCTGGTCATTTGAGGAAAATAAAATTTCTTTCCATCAAACCCATTCCAAAAGGTTTCCTTTCGAGAGATCCTGCTTTTGTCACTCACCTCTTGATCGTCCACGGTCAACAAAGCCAACAACTCTAATCCTTCTGTAGATTGTTGGTTTACAATAAATTTCCTCCCCCCCCCCCCATCTTTCCCGTTGTGCATGTGCTTGCTAAAAAAAAAGAGCTACACACAGTTATACAACAGGAAACATAAGCAACATGACAAGCCTCAAGGGCATCAGCCCCTTCCTATGTACTCAGTCTCTACCCAAACCTTCCAACACTACTTCGAGAATATGGTGCTGATCATTTGTTTAAAGACACTGTGCAGCATTTGCAGGTCTTTCGTCAAATGGAGGATTCGCAGGTCAGTTTCAGTTAAACTCTAAAACATTTGCACAGCTTCAAGGAAATGGATGATGCAAGCCAAGTATTATTAATTACCTAGGCTCACCAATGTTTGGGTCCCCTCGAACAGCAGAGTATGCGAGAGTTGCAGGGAGCTTCGCAAGAGGTCAGTTATATCTGCGGAAAGTTTCTAGAGAGTCAGGGTATACTGGGTGATAGCACAGAGTGAGGTTGGCTCTGAAAGTGAAGCGAGCATAGAGTCGGCGAGGAGGTTATATCATAGGGATGGAACCAGGGATAAAATTAATAGTACACATAGGGGGTGAAGAGGGACAGTGAATGAAAGAGGCCACATATTGAAGGTAGCCGGTACAGAGCCGGTGAACAGCCAGAAAGTAGATTAGGTAGGAACAGAATGTGCGAAGAAGGATGAGGCTTCAAGATGAGCATAGTGGGGTAGGGGGGCACAGAATGAGCTAGGGTAGGTTAAAAGATTTCAAGTCAGAAGCTATTAGCCATGCAAAAGTCATTCTCCCCCCTGGCATGCATGCCAGTTTTCCAAATACACCCAGTAGACCAAATGTGTACTCACCAAGACTAAATTATCACTCACCTATGTCTAGAAGGGAGTTGCCTGGTTTAGAGGGCACAGTAAATGAAGAACGGCAATGAGTAATTGATGGAGCACCGAATACCTAAGGGGCATAGTAGACCTGCATGCATCATTAACAAGCATCATCACAACTGTGCCATGTCAAGAAGTGCTTTGAGTGAGTAATACCAGTATTTGCGCTCAACCCCTGGATTGGTCAGTTGGGTACTTTTTATCTTTTTGTAACTGACCTGTCCACAGCAATTGGGGAGGTGGGGGGGGGGGGGGTCAGTGGCTGCATGGCTCAGTAGGGACAGATATTCACCAGTCTGTCTGAATTTCACAAAGGATGGAGTTTTTTTTTTCCTATTGAGCCTTTGCGCTTCAGTTTTGCAGCGTCCCCACAGTTTTCTAATTAATTGTGGGGTACACATTTGTTAATGTCTAAACATAGGTTGCACAATTTATTTTATATCTTTCATTCATGTATTCCACACAAATTAAATCACTTTGTGCTCATTTTATTTTTGTTTCACATGTATCACTATTACATAAATTAATTCACTTTGGGTAATTATTTGTGACATAATTTGTGACTTTTCTGGTGATTGATGCGAAAATCCTTGGTTTATATACAAATAACTTGCGTTTACACTTGACATTTCTGTGCATATATTTCGAATTTGGTGACACTCAAAAATATAGAATGGAAGACATAAATTTGGTTGTTTCCATTAGTTCCTTTTCTTTTCAAGTGTGAATACTTCAGTGGTTCTGAGGAGTTAAGAGTGGGAGAGGTTTGATTAGGTTGTGCTGCTAGCGTGCAGGAAGAGGCGCCACGCAAGTTGGGCGATATTTCATTGGCGAGTGATCTATGTTTCGGCTCACCTTAATTCAAGGTGATCCACTGATGTATAAAGGGTTCCGTATTCTTAAGGTCTGTATTCCCTGATTTATTGGTGGAGTGTTCTCACATCAGGCAAGATTGCTGGTCCTAAGAATTAGGGAGATAAATATAGTCTAATTTGAGATGGAATTGGGTTCGTTCCAATGTGTCCTGGTCTGCTTCATGATGTTAGTGCTAAGTAGTTGCATAGCATTATTCTAAATGTGTTCTGGCTGTTTATAGCCTGTATATATAGTGGCTAATGGTGTGATCCCTTTGTGTAACTTGAGAGCTCCGTTGGTGGGTTGGAGAGGTTGGTGCTTAGTCATCAATATAGAGGTAATTGACTCTAAGCCAATGTGGCTGTGCAGTGGTGTGGGCAGTGATACTCGGGTTTAAATATGAGCATGAGGTGAGTCTCATTTACTAGTTGGGTCTGAGTTGATATTGTCTGATTTATTACATTCAATTCTGTTACATAGCTGGATACGTTATGTAACTTGTTGACGTCCGATCTGGCTTGTGAAGTTGGATCGCCATTGGTAATATTAAGTTACCTCTATCTAGGCATCCGACGACAGAGGAGGTACATCTAAATTGCTCCGAATGCTGGGGTACTTATATAGTGGGTACGTGCAGCATTCGATTTGTGGCAGTGCATTTGTGTGTAAACATCCGTGCGCAAGTTCGTGTTTTGTTTTTTCAAGTGTTATCCATTTATATGAGGTAATCCAAACGATATGCTATTAATCTCCTTAGTTTCTTGTGCTCCCTTACGGTGCAGGGTTTAAAATCACATTTCGTGGTTGCCGGCCCATACTTAAATAAGTATGGGCCCACAATGGTTGCCAAAGTGCGTTCGCGTACTCATCTCGTATCTTAGTGTGTCTGTTTATTTAAGCCGTTAGAATACATAGATGGTTCCTTCTCTTATAATATAAAACCATATCGATAATGGTATGCAGTGTCATTCAGCTCTATAAGTTCTATAATTTCACTATAATTTCACTAGAAGTCTCCCTATAATTATATCTGAAGGCTAGAGGAAATAAGGCGCTACCACAAAGGAAACAGGGTGACAAACAAGTAAGATTCTGAAACCCACTAGCACAAAGCAATTCAATGGCAGGTACTGGACAATGGCAGGTACTGGACAAACAACTCCACCCACTACAGGGGCAACAGAGGAAGAAGAGAAGAGGAGGAGAGGACAAGGAATTAAAACAAGATCAGAATGCAGGAAGGAAATAAGGGAACAACGACGAACCTAGTACTGAATCTATCTACCAGAATCCTGAATGAAACTGAGATAAGCGGATTGAACAAAGGCCTATCCTTCGCACCAAGCAATGACCCAGACTACACCAACAAATTTGTAAGGAAAGTGAAACTGAAGAAATTCTTCCACAATTTAGAACCAAGAAGAGAAGAACCAACCTACTTTCCCAAAAGTGAATTGACCATCAAAAACCTCAACAATACCAGACTATTACTATCGCTGGAAGAGGACAAGAAAATACCTGAAGTAGACCTACTGGACCACCTTGGGATACACAACAGCGCATTAAGGGAAAGTGGCTTGAAGCCAAGGTCAAGATGTGCCCACTATATACGTACCCCAGCATTCGTAGCTAACTAGAAGCACCCTCTTTGACATAGGATACCTAGATAAAAGTAACCTAATGTTATCAATGGTGAATCACTTTCACCAAACCAGACCGGTCGAAAACAATTGGACCGGCAACCACAACGTGGCAATTTAAGCCCACACCCGAACGCTAGCACAAGTAACCGGGAAGATTCATTGCATGCTTTTTGGAAAACCACACTTAAATGGATGTCACAAGAGAAAACAAAACTCTGGCATACGCACGGATGAAATTACACCAACGCACAGCCAAAGACCGAATATAGATCTTGCACACTATATATTGTGTCCCAGCATTCGGAGCAATTTAGATGCACCTCCTCGGTCGTCGGATGCCTAGATAGAGGTAACTTAATATTACCAATGGCGATCCAACTTCACAAGGCAAATCGGACGTCAACAATTTACATAACATATCCAGCTATGTGACAGAATCAAATGAAATAGTCAGACAATATCAACTCAGACCGGACCGGACCAAACTAGGAAATGAGACTCGCCTCATGCACACATTTAAACCTGAGTATCACTGCCCACACCACTGCACAGCCACATTGGCTTAGAGTCAATTACCTCTATATTGATAAATAAGCACCAACCTCTCTAACCCACCAAAGGAGCTCCCAAGTTACACAAGGGGATTACACCATTAGCCACTATATATACAGGCTATAAACAGCTAGAACACATTTGGAATAACACTATGCAACTACTAAGCACTAACATCATAAAGCAGACCAGGACAAATGGGAACAAACTCAATTCCATCTCAAATGAGACCATATTTATCTCCCCAATTCTTAGGGTCAGCAATCTTGCCTGATGTGAGAAAACTCCACTGAGAAACCAGAGAACACAGACCTTAAGAATACGGAACCCCTTATACATCAGTGGATCACCTTGAATTAAGGTGAGCCGATACATATAACTCACCAATGAACTATAACCCAACTTGCGTGGCGCCTCTTCCTGCACGGTAGCAGCACAACCTAATCAAACCTCTCCCACTCTTAAATCCTCAGAACCCCTGAAGTTTTCACACTTGAAAAAAATATGAACTAATGGAATCAACCAAATATATGTCTGCCAACCTATGTATTTTTGATGTGTGTCACCAAATTCGAAATGTATGCACAGAAATGTCAAGTGTAAACACAAGATTGACACACAACATAAGTAAAGAATGTGCCTTGAGAAAGCCCAAGTAAGGGCGAAACAGCAGCACATGCAGAGAAAGGTTGGCACAAATGTTCTTTGTATATAAACCAAGGATTTTCGCTTCTATCACCAGAAAAGTCACAACTTATGTCACGGATAATTACACAAAGTGAATGAACTTATGTAATAGTGATACCTATGAAACAAAAATCAAATAAGCACAAAGTGATTTAATTTGTGTGGAATACGTGAATGAAAAATATATAAAATCAAGTGCGCAACCTATGTTAAGACATTAACAAATGTGTACCTCACAATTAATTGCATTAATTAGAAAACTGTGGGGACGCTGCACAATTTAAGCGCAAAGGCTCAATAGGAAAAAACGTCCATCCTATGTCAAGAAGTGACCTGCTGTCCACTAAGGCAAGGTGCAAGCTCGATAAATAGCCCAAATAAAATAAGAGTTCCAAACAGTGAATGATTTCTCTGCTTGGTCTCTGCCTCGTTACCCAACTCTGGAACGGGCAGTGTTTCACATACTGCTCCATACGAACCTACTTGGCCATGCCAGGGTGCTTCTTACTCAATTTCCGATAGGCAGCTTTTCTCAGTGGTCCAGATAACAGGGGACAGGGTTACCTGCCTGAGCCCATACCATTTAAACTAACACATGGGTAAACATTTCAAGTGGGAAGCTGCTAACGGCCATGCAAAGTCACTTGCCACCTCAATTCTACACATGGACAAAGCAACCAATTTCTTACGTGGCAATAATCAATCACTAGCCAATGCCTAGTGCAAATTGTGAGCCCTGCTCTAACCTATATATTTAGAATGTTTGCTGTTCAGCAACGATACAGTTTGAAAATAAAATGAATAAGAAGACTGCACAAAGACTAAATGATTTCAATATCAAGTTTAAGAGCCGCTTTTGGGAGCAAGTCACTGACTGCAGAGTCTTTGTACTTGTACTTTAGAGCAAGCGAAATAGCCCAATTATTCATAACAGTGTGTACTTGTTTTTGTAAGTAAAACGTTAAACACAATAAAATGGAGGCCTTGGCTTAAAGTTCTTCAAATATATTCTCTGAATATTCATGCGACGTATGAAAAAGGGACAAACATCATTCCTAAATGCACAAAAAACAAGTTCGAATTTGCAAGATTTACAATGTTAACGTTAAAGGTTTTTATACCGCGCACAGGTGCCCCTTGCGTGGTCTCTCTCCGCTCTGGGGGTTTGGTGGAAAAAAGAAGTGAAAGGGGTAGGTCAGTGGGAGGAGATCGAGAAAGAGCAAGGGAGCTGTGATGTGCTCTTGGCAGCTTCAGTTCAGATGTAAGTTCACGAAGCTTGGGTGCGAGATTCGGGAGGCATACGTCAAGTGGTATTGTAGAAGGCTGTGTGTGCTATGTCTTGTTGTTGCGGTGACACACAGTTGTGACAAACATAATAAAAACTGCATTAGAAGAATCTAATTTCTTCTTACGGTCATCTTACGTTTTATTTGTCCGTTATGTAGCCCATGAGCTTCTCTCCATGATCTTCATGACAAAAAGACTTCAATTATTTCTCCCTGGATGGGTGTATCAAATTCCAGTACTATGGGACAAGCTTGCATTTACAGGCTCCTGATAAGGTCTGCTGCAATCTCACTTGAAGGGTGACCCAACATGGAAGAGCAGCCCTGCAGTAGCACGTGGACATGGATGAAAATACTGAATGTCTTTTTTCCAGGATTTCTCTTTAGAATGTAACCATCCAGAGCCAGCATATAAACTTAATATCCATGTGATAAAAACTGAGAACACAGAACTCTGCATGCAACAGTGGCAGGAAGCAAAGGAGACTGCCATAGTGTTTGCTGGTTTCAACACATTCCCACGGTCTGGGTTGCAGTCCACAGACTCTTTCCTTCAGCTCTCATTAGACTTAACACAAATCACTCTCTTCCGTTCTTTGGTAAATGGGAGCATACTGCTCTGTTGCAAAAAGCTTTCATCAAACCACCGCTGCAACAGAGAATAGATTCTTGCACGAGATACTCTCACCGAGAACTAGAGGGCCTTTTCCCATATTAGCCAACTATTTACCCTTTTCTTTCTGAATGTGTCTGATCCACCTGGCCAGATTAATGGTTGCTCAAAAGGGGTATGGCAGCCTCATGGACGGGGGTTCTGAGGACCCCTTGATTAACATATTAAAAGCAGCCACCTGGGCAACTCTTAATACTCAACTCCCACTACAGACTGGAAATAGGAGATTGGGGTGGTTTATCCTTTAGAGACAAAGACATGTATTGCACCCATGAGGAGTTCAATAAACGCACGACTTTCTGCTAAACTATGGTCATTCAATATGTCAGTATATGGTCTACATCAAAGCAGTTTCCTGGTGCTTGGTTACAGCCTCCATTTTATAAAAGCTGTGACTAACAAGAAATCAAGAGGTGCAGCTTTCATTACTTACTGGTAATCCTCATTACTTCAATTGTATCTTTGGTGTCCCAGTAACACCACCATACATGGTGCTTGCTTTGAGATACAAGAGATGTTGGTATGACACAGATGACTTTGTAGGAGAGGCGGGTACCTATAGCTTCTGTCGGAGGGAATGGGGGCCTGAAGGGGCAGTCCTTTCTGAACCAACAGGTTGCCTGTCTTAGAGGAGGAAGCATCCCAGTTTAAGTACCGGGTACAGGAAGATACAATTTAAGTAGTGAGGACTACCTGAAAATTATTCAAAGCATTAAGGCAGTCATAACCGCAGTCCCAACAAAAGATTTCTTTGGTACTAAAACATGCCTTCAAGAAATGCTGTACATATATTAATAAGCAGTACATAAAGTAAAAAGGTGAAACAGAAATACATAAAGTAAGATAGCTTGATAGGAAAGAAGATGTGTTCGAGACAGCTCAGAAATACAACTTTATAGTTACAAAGGACAACAGTACAGTATGGAAAAGGAACCTTACTGAAACTTTATAGATTTTTACCAAGTGGTCCAGAATGCAAGTGAGGCATACAACATGTACAATTTTACTTAACAGTCAATGCAGTGCTGGATCTAGACTTGGAATTCCCCAGGGAGATCATACAGCAAACAAGATCGTCTTGTGGGGGCACTGGGCTAGTAAAAGAAGGAGCTGTTACTTAGCTGTGTCTCACTGTCATAACAAAGACAGGCGGGGAAGGGACAGGCCTATAGCATGCAACTTGAATATGTTTATCTTGCTTTGCGACAAGGGTAAAATCTATTACCAGGTATAAAAAGTCACTCACCCCATTCGGCCACACATGCACACAGCATACCAATTCTCACACACCAATGGCTAGTGAACATTTTGAGGGCTGCTTTCAATGTCACACTGTGAACTACAATTACGTCTAGTGTTTAAACCAACAGTACTTTATTTCTCAAGGGTCCTGGACGTACATGAGCCATGGACCGAAATGAGCAGCAACCATACTTCGAAAGCACACAGTGAACTGCAGTCAAGATGGGGGAGGTAGTGCGGAAAGAAAGTGGATTGGTTGGCACAAATGCAAGAACCCATATGTCAGCGGCTATGTTACAAAAGGCTTCATACAGGTCACAGGTTACGTCCAAGAATCAGAGTAGAGAATTACGTGGGCTCTAGTTGCAGAGTCGGGTACCTTTACAAGGCATAAATTAGTTTTCAAAAATTGATTGCTAATTAGTGTTCTTGATTAGCAAACAAACCCATTTGATTAGCAAAGGTATACTAATATTTTTTATGTCACCAGAAGTGTTTGACTCAAGACATAAAACAAGCAACAATATAGCATTTATGTTTACTGCTGAAGTAAGACATTAATGAAAAAGAGTCAGGCCTTGGAAATTCTGCTTGACCTGCAGGTCTGGTAACTTAGTTTACCTACTTGATCGAAGAGAAAAGAACTCGACTCTTGGCAACAGATATCAAAAAATGTAAATGTCCCTTCTGTAAAATGGTGCATGTCGCCAAAACACACTTTGTTTGGCACACTGCTGCCACCCAGAGGCCAGCCATGCACAGTGAAACTTATTTGACATTTACTGCAAAGCAAATATTAAATAAAAGTTTCAAACAACCCCTGCAAAAAGGTACTCACTTCATAAAATCTACTAGACTATATAATTGGGTGAGTAGACATTGCGGGCCCTGGACGAGTGTCTGTAAAAGGTCAGCTGCATGAGTGAAAATGTACATTTTCCAAAGTGCTCACTCATCAATATGATGCATCTTCCTCAATAAAAGAAAATCTAGTTGGCAGTGAGATTTAGATATACTAACCTAAACTATACAGTACAGCATGGAGACACTGCAGTGTTTTACATTAGCAATAGTGCAATTATGCAAGGAATGGAATTGCTTGACTTTAAAAAAATATAAAGTTAACAAATACTGGTCTTTGCCAAACATGATACAGTGGGCTTAGTAAGAGTCATCACAATCACTTCTGGCTTGCAATTATTAGAAGAAAAACAACTTGTAGCACTGCCACATAGGCCTTTGGCACTTAAAAGTGGAAAAGGTGATTAATGCAGTGAACAGAGGAAAAAAGGATGAACAGAGGCCTGTGGGCAAGGGGAAAGCATGGTGAGCTCTGCTTTCATTTAACAGGGTAACTTAAATAGCTATCTTTCCTACACAAGTGTCGATTTAAATAGCAAACCTACAGAATCGCATGGCAAATTGCTATATGACACTGCTTATTTTAAGCATTGCTTTACATGCGATGGCAAGATATTCTAGAGGGATGGTCTGTTTCATGGTGGTCAGCCGAACAGATTTATACAAGTCTTAAACAATGCTGTAAAACCATGGCCTCCGATGTTGAGGATATACCTTTAGGAAGTGACATTGCAATGTAACCAAGTAAACGTATCACGTTTGCTTTCTGTATGAGACTCATTGTGTATTACCCTATAAAAACCGAGGTTTCTGTTCTCAGTGGCCACAATTTTGGGACATTGATTGAGACATCCGCCCACGCTATCACAAAACATTCTTCCCTGCTGAATTCCTCCATTCTTTTGTGTCCGCTCTCCCATCAGCCTCTTATCATTCCCTGCTCATTTTGTTTCCTGCAGGGGCAGTGCTGGAAATGGAGAAAAAAAAACCGCAGATACCCTCTTCTCCTTGGGGTTCGAAGAGAACATGGGGTGGCAGGGCCGAGGGGCACGCTCCCGGCCGGCTGCAACAAAGTATCTCTTCATAGAACCCAAGCCTGATGATTTGCTTTAAAGCTAAGAGCATTATGGGAACACAAGAAAGCCCACAATTTTAAATGTAAAACACGTCCGATAGTGATTTAGCAGGAGACCCTTTTGAGCGTAATGGTAGTTTGACTCTGCTCTTTTCATTGGTCATAATACTCACGCTAACAAAAAAAAAATCTGAAAAACGAAAGCCACACATACCAATTTGGCCAGCTGCTAATCAGTGAGACTTGGCTGTTTCTGTTTTCAGTCATGTAGGCCGAATCTTCTGAAGAGTGGCTGTTAGTGTGCGTGATTTAAAAACATATCTGGTAGTTTCCGGGGGACCGGGTACCTAAGTCTTGGTCTGTTGGGCGGAACAACACTCCGACAAGACAAGCTTTGCAGTAGCTCTGCTCTATATTGTTCCGGCCTATTTCCTACCCTGTCCAGGAGAGCAAGCTCTGGATATCCCTACCGGCGGCACAGAACGCAATTCAAACTACTGAACTTGTGATTTGGGGCGGTAAAGAAGGCACATTAACAAAACATTGTTGCCTGCGCCTTTATCACTGACTGGTAAGAACACTGCCTGTAAACTTCACAAACTGCGAGCGCTTTGCCCTAGCCTGACTCGCTCTTAGCGCAATGCTGACTGCAACTGACATACGTAGGGCACTGCACTGGTCATTATACTGCTCGAGACCTGTGAATAAGTGGTTTGTATCATAGTTTACCCTCTACCAGTGCACTGCAAAGAAACCTGCAAAACGCACATTGCACGCTCTGCTGACATGACGCGAGTGCGTTCCAGTGTTGCATGTTATGTTGCAATGAGTGGAACCATCGTGGCAGCGTGAAGAGACAGCTCGCTCCAGTACCTACCCGCGTACACGGAGTTTCTGTCCACCCCCAGCACCTCGTCCCCAACCACCTGCACCTTCCTGGTCCCAGTCTGCAACAGCTGTTCCTGCAGCTCCTGCACACGCTGACTCTTCCCGCTACAGGGAAAGCCACACAGAATCACTAGCGGCATGTTTACACTAAAGGCACTGCGCATGCGCTCTATTAGTGACACCCGGAAGGATAAGTGTTACGGCGCTTGCATTTCTGGCAGAGTCAGTGCGGGACAACTCTAGCGATCGGTCAGCGCAGCCGAAAAGCTCACAGGCAGAGGATTCAGGATCCGGAAGTGAAAAGCAAGTTTTCCTGCAACGCCTGAAAAACAAGCCGGGACTGCTTGTTGCTATAGGAAACCAGTGACAACTGATTCTGACTGGCTGAGTTAGATGCAGGACGTACGATCGTCCTTTCTTCCAAAGTTTTTAGAACGCCACCCACAAAATGGATTAATGGTAGAGTGGCGTCTCCAGGAATCAAATTTAGAGGGGTTTGGGGGGAGACAGAGGGGGGCTCAGACAAAAGTAGGGGGGCCGCCTATAAAAGGGCAATGTGTATGCCTTTCCAAATCGAAACTAGCAAAGTAGTCCAGTGTCCCAGTGGAGGTAAAAATCGTGCATTTATAAAGCAAGCAATTCTGTTGTACGTATGGATATATCTTGATGTTAATGATATTGTCTCGTCCTATATTGATATTGAAAATATATATTGATATTCTCCAAAACTCGATATATCGCCCAGCCCTACCCCAGACTCTCTAAAGCAGTTTTTATAAAATTTTATTTGCATTTTTAAAGCGCTCACTCAGCCCGTGAGCTGTTACAGGAATTGTTCGTTTTTTTCCCGTTGTGTAATTGTTTTTTTTTTTGTCTTAGTTGCTTATTTATAATGCGCTTAAACACCCAGAGGTTACTAAGCGTGGACCCGGGGATTGAAGTGGAGGGGCATAACTATTTCCCCCAAAAATGGCATAGCGACGAGCGCAGCGAGTTAACCCGAACCAATGAAGTAGGTTCCCCCCCCAGAATTATTTTTTAAATAATGGGGTAAAATGTTGCATTTCTAGAGCATACATACATAAAAAGAGGGTAAATAGCCAAACCGTTTGCAATTTGTGCTGGGGGGCCCAGGGGGCAGGCATGACATTTTTTACTGGACATCTATAATAGATGTCCTGTAAAAAGATACCATCCCTGGGCCTAACACAATCAACATGATTATGTGTGTATGCAAGGCGCTGGGTTGCCAAGGGGGAAAGCATGGTATTTTTGACTGGATATCTATGATAGAAATCCAGTAAAAAATACCATCCCTGTCCACTGGGCTCCACAGCGCCTCAGAAGGAGAGCTGATTTTGGCAGGTATGTAGGGGGATTGTGCAACAAAGGCATTTAGGAATTCTTAAAATGCCTTTGTTGTACAACCCTCCTTCCCCCTCTATTCATCACTTGCCAAAATCAGCTCAACGGACCAAAAAAAAGTAACACACACACACATTCATACAGCAATCACTCATTCACACAAGCATCCATCACCATACACTCACTCATAACACAAGCATACACGCATCCATACACATGTTTAAATAAAAAAAATTAACATAATCGTACCTTCTGCATTGGCCTGCGTGTGGGTGCTGAAACGCCCTGCTCCAGGCTGTTCTGTCCGTATGAGCTATGCAATGCTGGTGAAGCAAAACCCCCAGCCTTGCATGGCTCAGCGAGCATGTGTGGCTGGGGAACTGAACTGTCAAAAGGAAATAGTGTTTCCCTTTGACAGTTCCGCCAGCCCAGGAGCACTCCGTCAGCTGGAAAAAGCAGCTGAGGGAGTGCTCATTGTTTCACTGGGCTGGCTCCTTAACTCCTCCATAATGGGTGAGGGGGCCACTGGGTGTGCGCCCCCTCGCCCTTATGGATGAGCCGCCAGGCACGGACTTGCCTATAGGGCAATGTCTGTACCAAAAATGCAAAATTCTAGTGTGGGCCAGTCAAAATGGGCCACCTTTTTGGCCAATGTGGGCGATTTAGATGAGTTACTACAGTATACAGTTAGTCATTTTGACCATTGTTGCTGAATAAATATTCTTTAAATATCACAATTTACTTACATTTTAACACAAAGCACCCCCTTGGGTACTACTCACAAAGTCTGTGACTAAAGGAATGAATATCCATTTACAACTGCAGGCCCCTTTTTCATTGGTGCCTGAGACAGTTTCATGCTTCAGCCTGATCATGTGAGCCGCCCCTGCCCATTTCTTCCAATCTAAAAAAAACTAAAACTTTTTTTAACATTTCATGCTGGGCTCTCACGGCCCCACAGGGATGCGGCCGCAGTCCGCTGCGTGGTCGCACCCTACAGTTTGAATACCACTGCTCTAAAGACAAATACCCCCTCTTAGCGCCAGCCGCTGCTGGGGGAAAGGGAGGAAGCCCTTAATGACTGCTTATCACTTTCTTCTTGCAGAGCATTTAAAGTGGGACCGATTTACCAGTGATGGCCGATTTAAGAGGCCATTCTTTTGGACAAGACGTTCTTAATGTTTCTGTGTTAAGAAATGCTAAGGGGCATTTGTATTCTAAAATCACACACACAGCACCAGTTAAGTTCACTCCTGGTTTAGGGCCTTCATGGGCAATTCGTTCAGATGTTGCCTGTTGTCATTGGCTGGTAATGGACAGCTGCCATTTTATGCAATTTGAAATGATACTGTGTCCATATTGTGTCCCAATCCCATCTGCTGTTGGGGGCCTTTCACAAGTGTGCCATTAATACCCCCGGTTCGCAATGCCTTTTTGTGCGTCTCTCATCTCGCTGTGGGTGCTTTTATGGAAGGTCTCTGCAGATCGTAATTGGGAATAACTTTGTAGTGCAAAATACCTAAATTGCACTATTATTATATATGGAGCAACTCTATAGTTTTTAGGCTTTTGTTTGTAACAGCATGATATATTAACATAACCTATGAAGTTAATCACTTACGGAGCTGCAGATAAGACACAGTGTGATTAAATGATTTGTCGAGGATCACACACTTTGGTTAAATGGTGAAACCAGGATTTATCCACTTACCACTAGAAAGACAACCTAGAATCATACCAAGAATGACCACAGATCGATCGGGATGGAAGGGTATGGATGACCTATCAATAACACCTTAGCCCACAGTGTAATCACAGGCAGCAATGGAACACCGATAGTAAATAGATAGGAAGGGAGCGGGTGAATGTAAGTACAGCACCAATATCAGAGTGGGGGATAATGCTTGCCAAACCGGATGTAGTAAGCTCAAATTTCATAGCTGAGAACCAGCCACGCCATCGCCCTAGAAACTAGAAACAGCACCAACAGCACACAAGGACTCGCATAGATCCAATATTCGCACCCAAGCTCAGCGCACAGTCAAAACCGAACTGAAGCTGCCAACAGGACACAACCTTCTCACTTTCCCTTGCCCTCTTCACCCACTAACCAACCCCCACCTCTTTGTTTGCAGACAGACCCGCCTGGGCGTTTGGGGACAAATTCCATTGGTGACAGTGCGCTATATAAATACCTTTAACATTAACTCAGCACATCTTTTCAGGTTTAGTTGATATGGATATTTATTAAGGTTTTGCTTTGCATTTCATGTGCTCAAATAATGCTTTATTCATAACAATGCCTTGGAAGCAAACCACATTACATAATAAACTATCCTTTCATAGTGAACTAACTATAAACGATATACATTGTCATAGAAATATGTTGAGCAATACGAGTATGGCTTTAGTTTTATTCTCCCGATCCCGCATGCAAAGTCACAAAAGGATCATGTAGATTAATATGAGCCTAACAAATCCCCCTTGGGTTTTAAAGCCATAGTAATTTCATAAAGCAAGCAACATTATGCATCCTTCTCACTTCTGATCACTCCCTCCCATTCCCATTTCTTGTGGGAAAAATGTGCCTGCCAATAGTCTTCCACCTACCCCCTTACAGCAGTGCCTAATGGCTCACATTGAAATTATCTGTTGACTCAGGGTAACGTCAGAGTCCCTCTGCTGCCCGGAACTCCATGGGACATTGTCTTGGCAGCAGGGACACCTCTCCCATTCGGAAAGGGTAAGGTGTCCTGCTGCCAGGACAATGAGCATGCTGCGCAGGAATTGCTCAGCACACATTGTCCTGCCAGCGGGACACCTTTCCCATTGGGCACCCTCATTGAGGTGCCTAACGGGATTGGCGTCCCACTGACAAATATCCCACAAAAGAGCCTCTGGGTGGCACCGTGCCCTGTGCCCGCCCCGGCTCAATATGCCACTGTAGGGGGGATGAGTGGGTGCCACAGGATTTCAAAGGAGGGTCCCCCCCGGCCCCACTCTAGCAACGCCACTGATGGTGGTGTCTGTTTGCAACGATAAATGGTAATTAATTAAAAATAAATCGTATTAACCAAGACATCATAGAAGCAGGTACTAGATAATATAGGCATTACATACTTACCCAACTGGAATACTTGGGACATGACCCAAGAATCAGAAATCCCCCTTGTGGATCTACCCAAAGACTTTAAACATTTGCTTTGCAGTGACAGAGAGACACTTTGATAGCCCAATCCCAGACCCTTTTTCCCTTTAGTCCAAGATCAGGGTCAGTATTTACCTCCAGATTGCAGAGTCGTCTGTCTGTGAAATTAATCTGCTCCCTCAAGTAATTTTATTTATTAAAACATTCAAATAGATTATGAGTCTTATTGGCATTTTGTCCTCACTACCAACACACCTTCCTTAATGTCTATGAACCACTTGAGGAATGGCGATCAATCTGGTTTCTGTAGTATATATAAAAAAAATATGTGGTCTGAACCTTATTCCCATCAAGGGCCTAATAAACTGTTTCACTGGATGACTTAAATCAGGGCCAAAAGTTGTATAGAATTTATGTTTGCACATACTCATCCCACATGTCTATCATCTATGTTATGTTATTAGGAGTTTTATTTTACCATGCAACCCAGTTATTTGCATGGTCTCGAGGCATTCTGGCTGATCTGAAAAAAAGTTGGTAGGTTTGGTTAGTTGGGAGAAATAGGAAAAAGTGAGGTTGTGGTGCTTTGCTTTGATGGTGGTATGGTATGGTTTATTTATAAAGCGCCTATACACAGGCAAGTGTTCCAAAGCGCTGAAGGAGGGTGTGAACGGGGGAAAAACAACAGTCGCTCAGAGCCCTTGTAAGAGTAAGTGCGTAAAATACATTTACCAGTTTGAGAACAGCAAATAGGCCTTATGTCAATTCTGCAGTTCTACCAGTGCAATTAAGGGGTGAAGACATGGGAGAACAGACAGACGATCTTCAGGCATGGTGCGTACGGATCGTGCAAGTGCACACGGTCACAGGGAGGGGGAGATGCAAGTGCACTCGGTCGGTGAAGACTGGGGTAAGTTCAGAGAGAGCCACTCTCATGTGTTAATTCTCAAGTGCAGTGAGTGTAGGTGGGGTGTATGGCCCTGAGGCAAGTGCGAAAGAGGACTGGTGCGGGTGCCAGGAACCTGTGAGACTCTGAGGTACACCAAGCGGCCAGTCGGCAAGCTGTAAGGAAGAGAAGGGAGAGAGGGAAAGAGCAGAGAGGTAGGTTAGCAGAATAGAGGGAGAAAGAAGGAAGAGGAGAAGAGGAAGGTCTTGAGGATTTCTGGAACTTAAGCAGATCAGGCTCAAGACAGAGGGCATCAGGGAGGGTATTCCAGAGGGAGGCACCTGCTGAGGATTGGGAACTCCCTCCAAATCTCTGCTTGGAGAACCAGCTCACTCACAGAAGGTTGGAGGTAGATGAGTGGAGGGCTCGTGAGGGACGCTTCCCTTCAGCATGGTAAGCCCTGGGCTTATTTTCCGCCCTGACCGCCGACCGCACCTTCATCCGTGCTATTATGCGCTACGAACGTAGGTTTATCACACCAACGCCGTGCTCTCCCCATCCAGCCATGCGAAGCTGCAGAAATTGGCACTGAAGCCAATTCCCTTTGTGTGCACCCCGACAAATGCACACTGCGGCCACTTCAAGATGGCCACCTAGCCCCCTGATGCCTACTGCCTGATCTGCACCACCAGCCTGCCTGGCCACGTATCCCCTGATTGGCCTTCACGATCTACAAAGACCCAATCCGGAGCCGGGAGGCGTGAGCCGGCATCCGGAACGAAGGCAAGGAGGAACAAAGGCTACTTCCTGCCTTAGCCTGTCCTTGCCTGATCTTGCCTCTTGCCAGAACCCCTGCATCGCCGGATCTGAATTCAAGGCACAATCATAAGGTACTGTCTGATTACGCGCCTTATCATTACTTCCCAATACAACCACTCTCAGTGACATTATTTTCCCGGCTACTATCCTTGTTTATATACCGCTGACACAAGCATATGGACTACCACTAATGTATACCGCCACATATCACTATTGCTAGCTTGTATATTGCACCCCCTGCTCTGACTATTCACTCAATGAGCGTCCTGCACAAATATTTGTTCTACGCTTAATTGCTCCCACCTGCTTTATGCCTGCCCACTAAGACGCTGCACCCCAGCAGCAACCCAGGTGCCCATGGCCGCAATTGTTGGATGTGCTCAGCAAAATGCACATGCCTAACCCCTTGTTTGATTGTTGAACAGTATACTATGGTCTCTCCTGAGAGAGAAGAGAACCTGACCTATGCTTAGGCGAGCCTGATAATCGAAATTGCTATCTGTATCTAGCCTATCTTCATAGTGACATCTAGAATTGCTCATAGCCAGATAGTTGCACCCAGTCTTGCTACACTCTGTCAGATGTTACTGCATTCAGCCCGTTAATAGCATAATTATAGCCTATCTGCACTCTGACTTACGTAATTGCACCTAGCCCACTAACTGGACCTAACTGTTACTCACCACTCCGAATAGGTCAAAGATGCGGAGAACACGACCTTGGAGATGTTGGTAGTATAGAATTCCGAATTCAGCCTTCCATCCCAGCTCCCCTGAGTACAAGACTCAGGCTTCCTCAAAGAGGGGCTCTTTTCCACAATGTACCTCTCTGCTGTTTCAGTAGAACAGACAGAGATGTCAATTGAATAAAAGAGCGGGGAGAACACACACCGCCAATACCAATGCTGCAAAAGAATACCAAGATATTAGACAGTGTTGATGTGTTGATGTTAAACAAGTGATTAGAACAGTAAATGATTGAACAACTACCTATATGAATATTGGAGTGGAATTGCGTTTCCCCGGGATAATCTACAAAGAATAACACGAATGAGTGGAATAAATCTAAATCAGTATAGTTTCCCACTTTAGCTATAGTATTGATAAAAACTGACCTGAGTAAAGAATATTGGAGTAGGAGGAGTCCAGGATAAGGAGTTCAGAATTCTGGAGACAACGACAGGAGAAAATAACAAACAGGGAAGTTAGTATAGGTAAGTAACCCCGGACGGCACGAGGGACGCACTAGGGTCGAGTTGGTGAAGATCAGGAAAGCGTTCATATGCACTGAAGAGTAATCTCACAGGAAAGTCACTCAATGTCCCAGAATCCAACAGAAAACAATGTCCATGGAAGACAATAGATATGTACCTGAGTACACGATTATGGTTGAGTAGTTGTTGAGATGATCCGGATGAAAACAGCCAAAATTGATGTGCAGAGCGGCAACCAGGAAAGAACCGCAAGACACTGAAGAGAGCCGTATCCAGAAGCGTTCCGAGTCCAACAACCAGACGATCACAACAAGAACAAAGGAGGAGACGAAGCAATCCAATTTCAGGCAAAAGGTCAAAACCAGGAGTTCAGATAAGGATTCGTGTAGGGATAGACGAAGAAGAAACGGATGAAACCGTGTGTAGCTGGTAATGCTAATTAGCAGCAACGAGCCCCTTGGAAGACAGTGGTTTTATAGTCGTCGTAAGAGGGGCGTGGCTTGCTGTACGTCTGACCTGGAGTTCGTCGACGTTTGTACAGACGCCATGGTAGCTTGTACCTGGACCATAGAGGAGCCTGTAACAAAGATGTATTCTGCAAGGATGCCGATGGGGAAGTCTGAAGTGTAACACTAACATATCTATGGCCTGCCATCCGAAATTGCACCCAGCCTGATAGTCGCACTTAGCCTGCCTGTACTTAGCCATTTTAAACTGTATTCTGACTACTGAAATTGCATCTAGCCTGTTAGTCGCATTTAGCCTGCCTGTACTTAGCCATTTTAAACTGTATTCTGACTACTGAAATTGCATCTAGCCTGTTAGTCGCATTTAGCCTGCCTGTACTTAGCCACTTTAAACTGCATTCTAACTACTGAAGTTGCAACTAGCCTGTTAGTTGCATCTAGCCTGCCTTTACTCAGCCACTCAGCATGTACACCCTAGGTCTTGGTAAACGCACTACAGCCGTTTACAGGTCACCTTGGCTACCACTGCATATCACCCTCGCCATCGTACTAGCAGTACAAATACTTAGCTTGACCACCAAAGCTAACACTTTGAGCCTCGGCGCAATGCCCTCTCTAACCCATCTCGCCTACCCCAGCTTGTTCGACACACAACACCCCAATACAGGATTTAAAATGAACCAATATCAAGATAATACCACCACACAAAGGCCATGTAATACTGTTGACAGAAATCTTAGACTATGCGCCCGCCTATCCAAACTGCATGAGCCTCTAGCTAAGTAAATTGAAATACTTAATCTCCAAAAAAAACAGCTTCTCCTGAAAGTTACTGCAGATCCCACCAGGAAATATTCCAATCCCAACAGACCTATACTAAATGGCACCATACAGACCGCTAAAGTTAGTCATAATACTACCTGCCCAAACTTAGAAAGCCACAAACCTTATCTCAAAGGAGAGCTTATAAACGCTAGGTCTCTATTCGCACACGCAACAGAGATATCAGATATCATTCTCACAGACAATTTAGACTTCCTGGCCATCTCAGAATCCTGGCTACATGACGCGGCAGGCCCTGCACTATCATTAGCAGTCCCGGACAACTACACAATTCTTCGAGCTGACAGACACACCTCCCGAGGTGGAGGCCTAGCAATCATTGCTAAGATCAGCTTAGACATGAGAATTATCACAACTACCTCTTTGAAATCCTGTGAATGCCTCACGGTCAAACTAGGCATCGCTAATTCACAAACACTAAACATCATCCTTATCTACAGACCACCAGGCCCTATTGGAACCTTTGCTGAGGACATCTCTACATCCCTGTCCAATAACCTAAAAAATACATCCCAAACAATAGTGCTAGGTGACTTTAATCTAGGCTATAATGATATTAAGGATATCCAATCTACAGCAATTGCCCTGACCCTGAAAGAGCTAGGATTCTCCCAGAAAGTTAATTTACCCACCCACAATAAAGGTCGTATCCTTGACTGGATAGCAGAACATAACTGTAAAGTAAGTATCACAGACTCCGTACCTCAGATCTGGACTGACCACCACTTGCTATTATTCACAGTGATGACTAACCCGGCTACTGCCCAGTCCTCACTTGCCCCACCCTTGCCCACGAGGAACAAAAAACTCATGACAGCGGAAAATCTGATGCCCATCATAATACCCAAACTGAACTCACTCCCAGACATCATGGATCCTAATGTGTTAGTTGAACAGTATAATGAAGCCATGAACTCAGCCCTCGACCACACAGCTCCGCTCAAACTAAGAAACAGCAAACCGAAAAAACACCTCAACTCATGGTTCACGCCTCATCTAAAAAATCTCAGGCTAACCAAAAGAAAACTAGAAACCATTTGGAGACTCTCCCCATCAGTCGAAAATAAACTTAACCTTTCCAAAGCCTCCTCCCATTACAAGAAAGAAATACTATTAGCCAAACAAGAAACGTATAATACTAGAATATCTAGATCTAAATCTAGTATCAGAGAATTGTTCAGTATTCTGAAAGAATTGGAAACCCCCATTATACCTCAAGAAAACGGCACCAAGGATAAAAAATGGTGCTCTAGCATACAACTTGCCCTAACAAACAAAGTAGCTAATTTACAAACTAAAATTGCTCTCAAGAAGGCATCTCTAACGCCTCACACCCCCCGGAGCTCAGCGCCACCATCACAGCCCAATCAAAAAGCCCGATTCTGCTTCTCCAAGGTATCGACCATCGAGGTAGAGAAGGTCATTCTAGGACTTAAACCGTCCAACTGCAAAGGCGATCAATGCCCAGCACAACTTATCAAGGATGCTGCACGAGAACTATCGCCATTTATAACCAAACTTATCAATTCCTCCTTTACCACAGGCATAATACCGAATAACCTAAAAGAGTCATGGGTTCTGCCACTATTGAAGAAACAAACCCTCGACCCTGCCATTCCCACAAACTTTAGGCCCATCAGGACTGTGCCCTTTCTTCTAAAAATCCTAGATAAAGTGGCCTACATGCAAATACAAAACTTCCTAGAATCCAACCACTTACTCGGAACCCGCCAATCAGGATTCCGCCCGCAGCATGGGACTGAGACAGCTCTAATAGATCTTGAAGCCCAAATAGACGAATGCAGAGACAACGGCCAAGCAGCCCTACTCCTCCTTCTGGACCTATCTGCGGCTTTCGACTTAGTGGACCACACAGTCCTATGTAGCCACCTTGACTCTGCAGCCCATTTCTCTAATGAGGCTATAACATGGATCAAGTCATTTCTGAGTAAACGGACTATGAGAGTCTTCGCCCCATCAGCCTCAGCAGACCCGATCCCTATAACCTGTGGTGTACCACAAGGATCTTGTGTGTCACCCACCCTCTACAATGTCTTCACGAAGCCCCTCTTCGACGAAATGGATCATCTGGGTATCGCCTACACTAACTACGCAGACGATACCCAGATCCTCCTCCCACTCTCAGGAATTTACACCAAGGATTTGGCTCTAGTGAACAGAATCTATAGCATTGTTCAGGCATGGATGGCGACCCACGGCCTATGCCTGAACGATGATAAAACCGAGATTATCATCCTAGGCACCCCAACATATATATCCAAACTTAGCCCTGACTATGCCAACTTCATTATTGATGGGAACAACATAAAAGTAGCTAACAAAGTGAAAACCCTAGGATTCTACCTAGACGCCACCATGAACTTTAGCAAACAAGTCAACTCTCTAGCCTCTGCTACGGCATACACATGCAAACTTATCAGAGCTAGTAAACAATTCCTCTCCACAGACAGCTGCATTACACTTGCCAGAGCCCTTATACTATCCAAACTGGATTATTGTAATGGACTCTACATTGGGGCAAATAAACAGACCATTCATAAAATTCAAGTCCTCCAGAACAATGCCTTGAGAGCAGCACTCAAGATTAACAGAAAGGAGCATATATCCTCTATAAGAAGAGAACACAAATGGCTCTCCACATCTGATAAAATTCAACTCAAGATCGCCTCCCTCGCCCACAAATGCCTCAATAATAAAGCACCACCATACCTTATGGACAGGTTATGTAAAAGAACCTCATCCAGACCCACAAGAACAGCTAACGCAAACTGCCTCCAAGTCCTGCGCTTCAAACTCTCCACTATAGGAGGTAATAGCTTCTCAGTCAAAGCTGCACAGTTATGGAACTCCCTCCCCCAAGACATCAGAGAACCTCAACCCTTCGCCAACTTCAGACAGAACCTAACCAGGTGGCTGAGAGCCAATGACATCTAACTACTCTACTCTAACCTGCACTACCCTTTAATTGCTCCGCCTCTGACTCCTACTCTCTGCTCCTGGAGCTCACTCTATGCGATCGAAGTTCCATGTGCAGCACATCACTCTGACATTGGTGTCCCGATATGTCACATTGTACATAATTGTATATTACTGCCCGATAACTATGCAGGAAACAGGCACCTGTTTCCCTTTGTTCCTGACCTCTCCTTGTACTTACTTGCCTACTGTAACATAGTTGATGTCTGTATTTACTTGTACATACCTGCCCATTGTAATACTGTTGATGTCTGTATTTTTTTCCTACTTATCATGTACATGTAACTAAGCTGAGCATATCCTTGTCTGTTTTCGCCCGGATGCCTCAGGGTATGGCGCGCTATATAAATAATAAACTAAACTAACTAAACAGTATTTAGGTAGGCAGGGTTACAGATAGGTAGATCCCAGGCCCTAGAAAGCCTTGAATGGGTATTGAACTTGATCCTTGCAGTCACCGGGAGCCGGTGAAGGGATTTCAGCACTGGAAAGATGCAGTCCCTGGGGTTGAGGCCAAAGATAAGTCTTGCGGTTCTGTTCTGGATGAGTTGTAGAGGGCGCAGGGCAGAAGAAGCGAGGTTGAGGAATAGGCTATTGCAATAGTCCAGCCTAGTGAGAAACAGGGCTCTGGAGACAGTAAGCCACTGGGGGGAGTGAGAAATGGTAGAGTACCTCTGAGGAGGTGTAGCTGATAGACTTTTTAGAGATATCCGAAATGTCAGAGGAGAAGGAGAGAGTGGAGTCAAAAATGACCTCAAGGTTTCTTGCCTCACAGGTGGATGTGGGCGCAGGACCAAGGGAGGCCGGACAGAGTGAAAGTGGGAACACAGTGCAGGGGTCCCAATGTGAACGATCTTAGTCTTAAGTGTTAAGGCAGAGGTTGTTTGTAGCACACCAGGACTGAATAGCGGACAGGCAGTCAGATATGAGCGAGGAGGAGGAGGCGGCTGAGAGTAGCCTGAAAGAAAATTGTGTGTCATCCGCGTAACACTGGAAGTTAGAGGTGAAAGTGGCAATTACAAGTGACAGGGCCGCCATATAGACGGTGAAGAACCAGGGGGGATAGTTGAGAACCCGGGGGAACGCCACAGGTTGAAAGACCTATAGTCGAGGGAAAGGCTCAGAGTGCCACCTGGGATGGGTGGTCGGAGAGAAAGGAGGTTAACCACACGAGAGCCTGATCTGTGATTCCCAGGGTGTCCCGGAGACGTGCAATCGGGATGTTGTGGTTAACCGTGTCAAAGGTAGAGGAGAGGTCAAGGAGAATGAGGACAGAGGGAGTGTTAGTGTCAACATTTGAAAGCAGGTCTTCACAGGTGTTCAGAAGAGCAGTTTCCGTGCCTCTGGACACTCTAAAGCCAGACTGCTGGTCGTGGAGGCAGCCAGCAGATTCAGTGTGGAGGGTCAGCTGAGAGATAGCCAACTTCTCCAGGACTTCCTGGTCCTTGTCGCGGCGGGGCTTGTATTCATTGTTTTTCCCAACATGGCCGTATCACGTGACACGCCTCGCACCAGCTTTCACGGCGCACGTAGTACGTTCCATAAATATGCCACGCCCCCGCGGCCCCGCGCGTCTCAATGCTATTGTGAAGTAGCGACCAGACGTGTGCTCCGTAGCTCGCGGTATTGTCTCCCTTGCTTCTTCCACTCTAACCCAATTCTAGCCCTTTCCTTCCTTTCTTGATTCCTGGACTCGTGTGCTACTTGCACACACTGTTATTTGCTGGATTCCTGGACCCCTGCATCCCGGTACTTGAACGCACGCTGGAGTGGGAAGAGACTCGTGGAGCCTTATTCAAGACTCGAGCAGTACGCAAGAAGGCATCGATCAAGAAATCCAGCAAAGATCGAACTCAGGTGAGAAGGGGGGAACTCCTTGAAAGAAAAGCAGTAATGGGATAGGGCAGTAGTTTTCTGGAATGGAGAGGTTGGCAGAGGGATTTTTGAGCAGAGGGTGCACAAAGGAGTGCTTAAGGGCAGTTGGGAAAACTCCAGTGGAAAAGGAGAGTGTAGGTATTTGGAAATGAGAAGACCAGCCTTCAACACTTTGGACCTACTGACTTTTATTTGCAGAAACAACAAGCTTCTTTAATTCTGGGGAAAATGGGGGACAACATGCCGTTTGCTTTTCTTTCTCGAAAAGATGAAAATACTGTTCACGAATCATTCAGTTGAGGCTAACAGTGTTCGGGAGTCTTCTCCAGGAGATGAGACTCTATTGCCTTTTATTCTCTGGAAACTGTTTTCCTGGGAATCATTCATCATCAATTTCTTAAAGTCTCACATTGTCTCTCAGGCCTCTCTATTCATTTCTCTATAGTTCTCCAGAGAGGAGGTCTCCAGCTCACACCCTCACAGGTGTTGGTTGTACTCCAGCCTCCTTGGCCCAGCCCCCCCCTTGTTGGGAAGGGTTCCTGGACAACTGTTAGCACGGTCCTCTGCCTCTCTGTTCATTCAGTCTTCCTCTCATTCACTCGACGCTCACCTTTGTTTCCGGATGACAGACGCTTCCAGCTGGATCTCAAGTGCCGTTAGGGCCGTCAGCAGCAACTCTCTCACGGCTAACTTCTTCTTTGGGGATAAATGTCTTAGTAAGTCTCTATAAACGTGTTATAACAGGATAGGGCACAACGGGTGCAACTTGGACTACTGTTTCCTTATGGCCGGACGTCAATAGGCCCACTCATAGGCCACCTCCTCTTCAAGCCCTGGGCCCTCCTCCAACTCTTCTCTCTAACTCAAAAAACAAACACCAGAGACCTGTATCAGTATGACATCCTTGGAATCTTTCTTGTTCTAGAGCCTTACCATTGGTCCAATTGTCTGTCTCTCCCAGGTTGTAGCCTCCCTCCATTATGACCTCATCCCCCAAGGTCTCCCATGTTGTAGCCTCCCTCCATTATGACCTCATCCCCCAACGTCTGATTGGCTTCTTGCTAGAGATCTTGTCCTGGCTCTGATCTTCCTTCCTTTCCACTGCCTTGTCACAAATCCTCCCCCTTAAACCCTTACGATCGGGAAGGGCATGCAATCTGGATAAGTAATCAGCTTGAGCCATTTTCCTGCCCGGCTGATGGATGGTGTGGAAAGAGTATGGTTGTAGTGAGAGAAACCATCTTAAGACACGGGGATTTGTATCCTTATTCCTGGACAGCCAGACCAAGGGAGCGTGGTCCGTAACCAGAGTAAATGTTCTTCCCAATAGATAGTACTTTAGAGTTTCTATGGCCCATTTCACTGCCAGGCACTCTTTTTCGATGGTTGCGTAATTCATTTCATGAGGTAAGAGCTTTCTACTGATGAACAAGACAGGCCTTTCTTCTTCTCCCTTACTCTGGAAGAGTACAGCGCCTAATCCTGAACCAGAGGCATCTGTATGTAGGTAAAAAGGTTTCTCAAAATACGGACACCTTAGAATGGCCTTATCCGATAGGGCACTCTTAAGGGCCACAAACGCCTCTTCGGTTTCTGTATTCCTCCATTCTCTCTTACGTGGTGCATTGGCTTTCAGAAGGTTCGTCAGGGGGGCAGCGATTGTCGAGAAGTGTGGGATGAATCGCCTGTAGTATCCTACGAAGCCCAGAAAGGCTCTGACCTGTCTAGTCATTACAGGGAACTGTAGCTTACTGATGGCCTCTACTTTCTCTTGTTGAGGACGGATTTCTCCTCTTCCGACATAGTAACCAAGGTATTTGGTATATGTGTTGGCCAAATGGGTCTTTTTGGGATTGACATGTAAGCCGACTTCCTTTAGGGTTTGAAATATCGCCTTTAAATGTTTTAAGTGATCCGGCCAACTTTGACTGTATACCACACTATGTCATCTAGATATGCTCCGATGTATTCTTCATGACCCTTTATAAAATAGTTCATTAGCCTCTGGAATGTGGCTGGGGCACCATGTAGCCCGAAGGGTAACACAGTAAACTAGAACAATCCGGCCGGGGGTGCGAAAGCCGTTTTCTTGCAGTCAGCATGGAACAGTGGTATCTGCCAATACTCCTTTGTCAGGTCAATTGTTGACAGGTACTCGGCTTTGCCCAGCTTCTCTAACAGATCGTCAGTTCTGGGCATAGGGTATGCATCGAATTTCGAAACTTCATTTAACCTTCTAAAATCCATACAGAAGCGAGTGCTCCCATCTGGTTTAGGGACCATTACTAATGATGAACACCAGTCAGTGTGAGATGGTTCTATTACCTTCAGACGTAGCATCTCTTCTATTTCTTTATTAACCGCTTGTAGCCTGGCTTCCGGGATCCTATATGGTCTCAGCCTCACCTTTGTACCTGGGGATGTTTGTATGTGGTGACATGTCAATGATGTTCTACCTGGGATTGAAGAAAAAATCCCTGTGTAACGGTTGATTAGGTCACACAGTTCTTTCTTTTGACGTGGGCCAAGGTCTGGGTTGACATTCAGGGCTTCTTTTCCTATGTGGTCTTCCGCTGAGGGTAGATATTCTGGAGCTATTTGGTCATGCTCAGTATTAATATCCGAAGTTTCCTTAACGGCGTGACCCCCTAGCTTTAGTAGCTGCTTTGATGGGATCTCTTCAGTCTTGAACGCCCCTATTGTGGCCACCGGCTCCTTCCATTCCTTTAAAAGATTAATGTGGTATGTTTGAAAGGGAATTCTATTCCCAGGTTGATGGACTCGGTAAGTAACAGGACCCAAAACTTCTTTTATCTGGTATGGACCCTTCTAAGATGCTAGCATCTTATTTTCTGTAGTAGGGAGTAGCACGAGGACTTGGTCCACACCTGGAAGGTACGTAACTTCGTTCTTTGGTTGTAATAAACCTCACAGATCTAGGATTCACACAGATAGTTACTGCCCCGACCCATAATAAAGGCTGTATCTTAGACTGGGTGGCTGATCACAACTGTGGCTCCACCCTCAACTCCAACACAGCCCTTCCATGGTCTGATCACAACTGCCTTCAATTCTACATCCCCATATCCTCCTACTCCAAACCTCTTATACCAGCACCGGCCATGCTAGCCAGAAGTGCCAAAAAACTTACAGCAGACAATATACGTCCCCTTCTCAACATCCCTTGCCTAGCACCCCCGTTCTCCTCCGACCCCAGCATTCTAGCAGAGATCTTCAAAGACACCTTCACCCATGCCATCAACGCCGCAGCCCCTCTTGAAAACAAAAAAGAAAGAAAATCGTTTCACTCCAACTCATGGTTCACGGAGGACTTACTAAATCTTCGCCAATGCAAGCGCCAAGCCCTCAAAACATGGCAGGCCAATCCCCCTGTGATGCCACCAAAGTAGACTTTCTCAGTATCTCTAAAAAATACAAAAATGCCATATTCAAGGTGAAATCAGAAACCTACAATAAACGTATCATGGAAGCCAACTCCCACCCAAAGAGCTTTTCACCATCTTTAAAGAGCTCACTATCCCCCCAATCTGTACAGATGAGATTGTTAAGGATGAGGCCTGGTGCAATAACATTCAAACAGCAATGTTAAATAAAATAGACCTTCTTCAAAATAAAATAGCAGAACACTTTAAGGCTCTGCACCCCCAACAGACCCTCTCCGTCAATACCGCCAAAGATAAGCACACCTCCAAATTCGATTTCTCCCCAATCACCGAGTCGGATACTCTCCACATCCTCAAACAGCTCAAACCATCTCAATGCAAAGGAGATATATGCCCCCCCAACATCATTAAAGAGTGTGCGGCACCCCTCGCACCAATCATCACAGCATTCATTAACGCCTCATTCAAGACGGGCAAAGTCCCTGACAGCCTTAAAGAGGCGTGGGTACGCCCACTCTTAAAGAAACCAACCCTGGACCCTGCTCAACCTAATAATTATCGGCCCATTACTACGGTTCCATTTCTCCTAAAAATCCTAGATAAAGCTGCACACATGCAGATACAGGCCTACCTGGAAAACAACTCTGTCCTAGGTAAAAGGCAGTCCGGATTCCGCAAAGGTCATGGCACTGAAACCGCCTTACTAGATCTGAAGAATCAAATTACCCTGATCTTAGACAAAGGCAAGCCAGCCCTTCTGCTCCTCCTAGACCTCTCGGCGGCATTTGATTTAATCGATCACGCCATCCTCACGAACCATCTCACTCAGGCCGCACATTTCTCCAAACAAGCCACAAATTGGATCACCTCCTTCCTCGAAGGTAGAGTGATGAAAGTGTTTTCCAATACAGCCAACGCAGAGCCTACCACCATCAGGTATGGAGTCCCTCAGGGCTCATGTACGGCTCCCACCCTCTATAATCTTTTTACCAAACCTCTCTTTGATAAACTGGACGCACTTGGGATCACATACACCAACTACGCTGACGATACCCAAGTACTCCTCCCGCTCACAGGACTCTACCACCAGGACGCAGCCACCCTCCAGAATATATACGCCACCATCCAAGCATGGATGGCCACAAACGGACTATGTTTTAACGGAGATAAGACCGAAATTCTCATCCTTGGCAAAAAATCCACTCTCACGAACCTCGACCCACTCTTCACCAACTTCTGCAGAGACAATTGTGTCATCCCAGTTCTACCTTCTGTTAAAACACTAGGAGTCCACATTGACGCATCACTCTCCATGGACAAGCAAGTCAACTCCATTGTCTCTGCCTCCGCCCTGAGCACTAAACTCATTAATGCAATCAAACCTTTCCTAACTAAAGATAATTGCCTATCCATTGCCAGAGCCACCATTGGAGTCAAACTAGATTATTGTAATGCGCTATTGGCTGGCACCTCCAACTCCAATCTCAATAAACTCCAAACAACACAAAATAATGCACTAAGAGCAGCCCTCAATATAACTAAAAGGGACCACATCACGCAAGCCAGAAGGGAAGCACACTGGCTACCTGTTAAAGAGCGCATTACATTCAAAATACTTACCACCGCACACAAATGTATTAACCTGTCTGCACCTTCATACCTGTCTGACACGCTAGTCAGATCTCACTCCACTAGACCAACGAGACAATGCCACACCAACCAACTTAGGGTCCCACGCATCAAACGAGCTAGAGCAGGTGGAATAAGCCTCCCCTACATCGCCCCTAAGCTATGGAACGCATTACCTAGCACGCTCAGAGCAGAAACCTCTCTCACTGCCTTCTGAAAAAAACTAAAAACCACCTTGTTCAACTAACTCCTCCAACGTCATGTCTTCTGACCCTCTCCTCCTCCTCTCCTCTCTTCTCCTCCCCTCCTGTAGCTACTACTTTTCTCTTGCAACTAAGTAATGACTTTTCTGTATGTATAACAAGTCATGTTCATATCTGTAACAAGCGCCACGATGCCCTCTGGGCTGCCTGTGCGCTTAACAAATGCGAATAAATAAATAAATAAATAAATAAATAATGCTCTTGTTTGACCTGAGCCTCTTGTAGATGTGACTGTGCCACCTCCTGCAATTTCTCCACTCTGCACTTCAGCTGAGCCGCATATTCGGTCAACGACATTTCTGTACTTGGCTGCTCCTCCCAACTCTTCCTTAGAATATCCAGGAGAGTCCTTACTGGTCTGCCGATTAGCAACTCGAAAGGAGCGAAGCCCGTAGATGATTGGGGGGTATTTCTCAGCCTCATCAAGATCCATGGTATTAGTCGGTCCCAATTCCTCTCTCCTGGCAGGATGGTTTTCCGCAGCATTTGCTTTATCGTCTGGTTGTATCTTTCGACGAGTCCATCCGTCTCGGGATGATATACTGCCATCCTGATTTGCTTGATACATAGGGTGTCGCATACTTGCTTTCATATACTGGACATAAAGTTAGTGCCTCGATCAGTGATTATTTCTTTGGGGATCCCCACTCTGGCCATGAAAGGAACCAAGACGTCGCATCTTTGTTGAGTATTCGCAGAACGCAAGGGAAAGGCCTCTGGGTACCTGGTGGCATAATCTACTATTACTAATAAGTATTTGTGGTCCCGACTTGAAGGGTCCACAGGTCCGACTATGTCCATCCCTATACGTTGAAAGGGTTCCAATATCAATGGCATGGTTTGGAGGAGTGCCTTTAACATTTTGGGATTGTTCTTCTTTTGGCACTCAGGACAACGCTGGCAAAACGTACCACCTGGCCATACATCCCTGGCCAGTAGAATCTCGCCAAGATCTTCTGAGTGGTCTTCTCCGCCCTGAGGTGTCCCTCTCCCACTTGAAGATGAGCCACTTCTAATACAGTCTGATAGTATTTGCTAGGGACCAGAAGTTGTCGTGTGGTTGCTTTTTCTGTAGATTCTGTAAGGCAATAATATAAGCCGTTCTCTTTCACAAAGCATGGCATTCTTCCATCCGGTTTGTCGACCCCTGAGGCTCTTGCATGTTTCAGGATTGGGTCTAGCTCTTGTGCCAATGCGAAAGCTGTCCCCCTGTTCATCAATCCTCCAATCTATCACCACCGGACACATATTTTTCTCTATCCAGACCCTTTTGTCTAGCCTCTTGGTAGACCTATTCTTCTTCAACTTAGGCTCTCCAGCGTTTAGGTCTTGGTCATAAAAGGGGGCTGCTTTCAGCCAGTGGTTTTCCAATTTGTGGATAAGGCGGGGAAGATCTGGGACATCAGAGCCAATCAAAAGTGATTCAGGCAACATTGGCATCACAGCAGCTTTTACAGCCATTTGGTCACCTGCTAACTTTATCTTGATTTTCTTAAGTGGGTATACTTTAACATCCCCATGAACACATCGAATGGGTGTATTTTCATTTGAACTTCTCACCTCTCTTACCAGTTCCGGTTGGACTGCTGTCCGTAGACTTCCAGAGTCCAACAAGGCTCTGGTTGGCCGAGCTTCCACTTCAGCCTCACAAACAAATGGATAGGTGATCTTGTGACTTGCGGTTGAACTGCATGGATCTACCTCCTTTCCCCCAGCTCTTTCAAAACCTCCGATGTCCATTGTCTCTGACTTGATTTTCTTTGGACATAACCTCGCCAAGTGCGCCCATTCTCCACATTAAAAACACTGGGGGCCCCGGAGCAGGGCGCTTGGGGTTCGGGAAGGGAAGGTTGATCCAGGAGTTTCATGGTTAGGTCGGGGTCTTGACGGGTCCCAGTCTGTTCTGCGGAACACCGAATTTGGCCAGCGTGGATTGTTGGCCTGTCTAGAGCCTATGTTATTAGGGACTCCGACAGCCCTAACTTGAGGAGGATAGGAGGCCAATCTCCCCTGACCGCTTTCTGGAAGGCAGAAGCTATGTCCACTGCTTCGAGTAGGGTGGGTTTATGGTGTTGTCGCACCCATCTCTGCATTGGAGGAGGAAGGGCCTCCACAAATTGCTCGAGGACCACCTTCTCTACCATCACATGCACAGTAGCAGAAGTGGTTTGCAACCACTTGTCCCCAAGTTCCTTGATTCTGTAAAACAACTGTCGGGGGGTTTCCTCGGGCAACAGCTTGGTATCTCTGAACTTGATCCTGTAGGCTTCTTCATCGTGGCCCATTCTCTCTAGGATGGCCCGTTTCATCTCAGGGTATGTAGTGTCTCCTATGGGGTTAGTGGCCTGGTATGCGCTCTGCATTTCCCCCATCATAAGGGGAGCAATATAGTGCGTCCACCTCTCGACTGGCCATTGAGTGTTTCGGGCTACCCTTTCAAAGTTAACAAAAAAATGGGCAGGATCTTCCCCTGGGGAGTATTTCTGCAACACTGACGCAGGAACTTGTGGCTTGGCTCTAACTGTGGTAGCTTCTAGCAGCAGAGCCTGTTGCATTTGAATAGCTTGCTGGAAAGCTTGCCGGTCAGCCTGGGCTTGCTGGCTCTGTATCTGCCGTTTGCTTTTCTTTCTCAAAAAGGTGAAGATACTGTTCACAAATCATTCTGTTGAGGCTAACAGTGTTTGGGAGTCTTCTCCAGGAGATGAGACTCTATTGCCTTTTATTCTCTGGAAACTGTTTTCCTAGGGATCATTCATCATCAATTCCTTAAAGTCTTGCATTGTCTCTCAAGCCTCTCTATTCATTTCTCTATAGTTCTCCAGAGAGGAGGTCTCCAGCTCACACCCTCACAGGTGTTGGTTGTACTCCAGCCTCCTTGGCCCAGCCCCTCCCCTTGTTGGGAAGGCTTCCTGGACAACTGTTAGCACGGTCCTCTGCCTCTCTGTTCATTCAGTCTTCCTCTCATTCACTCGACGCTCACCTTTGTTTCCAGATGACAGACGCCTCCAGGTGGGTCTAAAGTGCCGTTAGGGCCGTCAGCAGCAACTCTCTCACGGCTAACTTCTTCTTTGGGGATAAATGTCTTAGTAAGTCTCTATAAATAGGTTATAACAGGATAGGGCACAACGGGTGCAACTTGGACTGCTGTTTCCTTATAGCCGGACGTCAATAGGCCCACTCATAGGCCACCTCCTCCTCAGGCCCCGGGCCCTCCTCCAACTCTTCTCTCTAACTCAAAAAACAAACACCAGAGACCTGTATCAGTATGACATCCTTGGAATCTTTCTTGTTCTAGAGCATTACCATTGGTCCAATTGTCTGTCCCTCCCAGGTTGTAGCCTCCCTCCATTATGACCTCATCCCCCAAGGTCTCCCAGGTTGTAGCCTCCCTCCATTATGACCTCATCCCCCAAGGTCTGATTGGCTTCTTGCTAGAGATCTTGTCCTGGCTCTGATCTTCCTCCCTTTCCACCGCCTTGTCACAAAGAGATTGCAGAGATCAGCCAGGGCTTGGGCGAGGGAGTCAATATTGTCTTTAATGGTTTTAGAGGGGTAGGGGTCCACCTGTTTGGATGAAGCTTTCATAGATCGGACTTGTCTGGTGACCTCATCAGGTGTGAAGGGGTGAGAGAGAGGAGAGGGTAAGTGGAGGGGGGGGGCCAAGGGAGGCTGCGGTGTTGGTGTATGCTGTGGTGTGGAGGAGAGGGTGGAAAGGATGTCTTGGGTTTTTGTGGTGAAGTGTGCAGCCAGGGCAGAGCAAATGTCCTGAGTGTGACAGAAGAAGAGGCTTCTGCAGGATTGGTCAGTTCCTTGCAGACTTTAAAAGGTTTGGCTGTGTTTTTAGAGGCTGCAGAGATGCAGGCTTGAATAAAGACTCTTTTCTTGCAGCGGATGCAGAGTCGATATTGCCTTTGAAGGAGGCGGCAGGCCGGTTGGTCAGATTGTTCGCCCGACGCATTTCATTTCCACTCAGCTGCCCTACACTTGCGTTTAAGGGCAGCCAGGTCGGAGTCGTACCAAGAGTTGCACTTTTTGGAAGGCTTCAGTCGGACCCTCATGACAGGGGCAAGCGTGGCAAGAGTGTTGGAGATAGAGAGATTGAGGTTAGCGAGGGCTGTGTCAGGGTCAGCCGAAGGAATGGGTAGAGGAGAGTAGATGGAGGCAAAGGCAGCCACTGTCACTTTTGTCAGGGGTCTGGTGACTTTGAAGCCGGGTGGCTGTGCCGGGTGCGTTGCTGCAAGAGGAGAGGAGAGCTTCAGATGTGCTGAGAGAAGAGAGTGGTCAGTCCAAGAGAGGGAGGTAGTGAGAGTGATAGAGAGATGGATGTCAGTAGAGATGAGAGCATCCAAGGTATGGCCATTGGTGTGTGTGGAGCCAGAGGGTAGGATAGAGAGGGAGAGAGAGTCACAGAGGTTGCGGAAAGGACCTGAGGAGTCAGGAGAGTCCATATGGATCTTCAGATCACCCATTAGGAGGAGTTGAGAGGAGGAGGAGAGTAGGGAGTAGGCCAGGTCATCCCATTCCAAGAGGAAGAGAGTGGACTGACCTGGTGGCCGATAGAAGGTGGCACTAATGAGAGCAGATTTGCGGGAGAGTGAGAGCCTGCAAACTAGGCACTCGGAGGAGTAGGCCTGAGTAGGCATGATGGACACAGGTATGCATTCTGAGAAAATAAGCGCCACTCCCCCACCCGTCTTCTTATGCCTGGGCGCAGAGAGGATTTTGTAGCCTTCTGGGAGGAGTGTGTCAAAGCTTGTGATGGAGCTATCCATGAACCATGTCTCTGTGATGGCGAGCACATCAAGATCCATGAGTTGGAGGAGGTTGCAGATGTCAGACAAGTGTGGGACACAGGGGACAGTGGTGCTGCCCAAGGGTGGCAAGAGAGCCAGGGGGATAGTGGAGGATGGCAAAGGAGCCAAGGCCGACAAGGGAGCTCGGACAGTACAGCAGGGCAGTGGCGCCTGTACAGAGGAGGAAGAAGGCACAGAAGGCAAGGGAGTCAGTGCAGAGGAGGAGGAGGGTACAGTGGGCAAGTGAGCCTGTGCAGAGGAGGAGGAAGGCACAGAAGGCAGGGGAGCCTGTGGAGAGGAGGAGGAGGGCACATGAGGCAAGAAAGCCTGGCCGGAGGGAGAGGTGAAATTAGAGAGGTGAGGGAGGAGCCTGTTGAAGAGAAGAAGGTTGGGCTGAGGACCCTGAACCATGATGGTTCCATTGATATAGACATTAATGATGACTCTGGAAAAGGAGAAGAGGTCAAGGAGAACCTCCCAGCAAGTGCCACCATTATTTGGGAGAAGAAGTGATAGGAGGGAGAAAGCTGACCATTTAGTGAGTCCATAGGTCAGGTGCGTTAACGAAGAAGAGGATTTCAGTGATAGTCTCTTTGGCAGAAGCCGTGACATAGGTGTATGCCATAGAAAGGCCTGGGTTGGAGCCCAGTATGTTCTTTTTGTTTCCTCTGGCCAGATTTAGTTATAGGAGAAGGATAGGACTTTGTAGTGAAGCAGTTGGAGAGGATAGGAGAGATAGATAACGACATGGTTTGCTGCTGTGGAGAGGGGTGACACATACCAGTCTGAAGCACTGATGCACTCAGAGGAAGGGGGTCGGGTGCGGTGGAGGGCACAAGGGAGAAGGGAGACAGAGGGTAGCACAAGCAGCCACAAGGCACAACTAAATTTAATTTTTAGCCAGACAGGTGAAAGCACATTCAGCAACTGGGCACAACTAAATTCGATTTTCAGCAGGACAAGGTGAAAACACATGCAGCAACTGTGCACAACTAGATTTGATTTTCCGCAGGACAGGTGAAAACAGATTCAGCAACTGTGCACAACTAAATTCGATTTTCAGCAGGACAGGTGAAAACAGATTCAGCAACTGGGCACAACTAAATTTGATTTTCAGCAGGACAAGGTGAAAACACGTGCAGCAACTGGGCACAGCTAGATTAGTGGGAGTCCAGATGAGATGAAGTGAGAGGTGGGACAGTCCCAGGTGTGAGGGGAAAGGATCGAAGAAGTTAGTTAAGGGAACTGACCTTAAGAAAAATGTTAGATGCTCCATTGATTACAGTGAGTCTGGAAAGCGTGGAGTTCTCCTCTGCCTCCATTGCACGTGGGGTGGGGGGGGTGCAGGAGAGGACTTGGCCAAGCAATGGACAGGGGACAGACAGGGCCTTAGAAAGTGGGCCTTTGAGGAGTGGGCCGGCTAAAGCCTGCCGGTCCACAATAGCCAGCTTTATTATCCCAGTACCCAATCAGCTGTGGGTGGCAGATGATGAGGTCCACTGGGACCTCTTGGTGATTAAGCGAAGGCAGCAGCCATTTTTGAAATGCTGCTAGGCTGCAGAGAAAATGCCTCTGCTGCTAGTCTCACTGCGGGCAGGATGCTCGCTGCCCAAGTGCCGATGGACAACAGCAGGAAGAGCGGAATGCGAAGAGCACGGATGGCGTGCTCGATGAAAAAAAAAGATGCGTTCCGGATATTTTTCCAAATTAACTTTTTCTTTATCTTCTTTTTTTTCATCAGACATGGAGTGAGATCCTTCAACCTCATGTGCGCAGTGAAGAAGGGGAGATGCAATGGTATTACGCCCAATCATCAGGCTCCTGTTGGGGTGCAGGCAGGGAGTCGACCATTGCGGGCTCCAGTGAGGGAGAAATTAGCTTCTGGTGCAACTCAGAAGTTCCCTAAAATCTACGTACATGACAGCTTTCTAGGGGTGATGTGTTAGGAGCAACAAGGACTTTGTGTCCAGAGATGGAACCTCCTGCTTGTGGTATGGGTGAGTGTTGGCCAGGGCTGGGTGTGTCAATTGGTGTTAGAGGTGTAGAGTTGTGTTGTTGGAGTTAGGGGAGAGGGTATTGTGATGATTCACTATGTGTCTTCACTTCTCCCCGAGGGGAAGCCCCTTTCCATGAGGCCAGGGCAGTGACGCCACTACCCAAGAGTCCCCTTGGGGGTGGTATGATGAGGGAGGATCTCATGAGGCACTCCCTCCTAGGAGAAGGACGAAGACCCGGGTACCCATCATCACAACCACCCTACCTTTAACCATAACCTCTCAACACTCTTAACTCCTGCTCACACCTCTCGTCTTGACACTTCAATGTATTATTGTAGTACTAGCTGTATACCACACACCAGTACTGAGAAAAAGAAGGATGTGTGTTACAAGAGGATCTTGCCTGACCTCAGTACTGAAATAATGAAGATGAGCGGAAGCGCAAACAGCACATTGTGGAAACCAACAAAGGACTTTCATAGAACTTCAATGAGCCCTGTAACCACAAAAAGAGAGAAGGGACCAATGTTTTGGTCAAACCAGTCCTGGAACAACAAGCAAGGAAGCTGTCAGATGTGGGAGATGTGAATGTGTGGCGGCCAGACGACCGGAGATGCGAGCAAGAAGCTGGAAGCGTTCCCGGGAGCTCCACGACCGGCGAGCCCAGGCAGACTGTGGCAATGCAGTGGCAGGACCTCTAAGCCGAGGTGGACCTTGCGGTCCTTAAGTCGTGCCGATACTGCAGAGTGCCAAGAACATGATGGGTGGAGGTTTTGAATGAATCTGAACCACTGGCACTGCTCTGGGCAACCTTCTGCACCACTGTTTTTTAATCCGTCTGTTCCATTGCAAAAGGGGTCCAGCCATATGCAAATCGGTCAGGTACTCAGATAGGGGGAGTAACTTAATGAAACATAAAGGGGCACTCCAATTTCTTTGACAGTTAAATAGCATGTATAATAACAATTGTTAATCATGTATGTGTACTAATTTCTATAATTTCAGGTGCAATGGGGTCTTGTCTCCTGACCCTTGGAGAAAAAACTAAAACTCTAAACACAAATGACCCATTATTTCTAACAGGCAATCCCTATGCACTCTTGTGGGGTTATTAAAACCTCCAATAACAACCTCTATATTAATTGGGATTGTTGTCCTTGTATACAGACATGCAGAGGAAATTGAATCATGTTAGCAACTAGATGTCAGGGTTAAACAGGCCCTGATGATGGATTTATATCCGGAACGCGTAGGCCAAGACTTGAATATTTAAACGCTGACTTGGACCAGGATTGGTCAGTTTATAGTATGAAGAGGAAAGAAGCCAATTATCTGTTATTGTGCAAACTGACACACCGTCATTGAATGAGAAAATGTTGTTATTGAATTTCTTGTTTTTGTTTTTCAAAGTAAATTAACTATCATTTGAAGTGAATTGTATTGCAAGTGCATTTGATGACACTTCTCGACTAGAAGTAAACATTATTTTTTACGAACATATGTGTATTGTGTGTATTGTGTTTTCAATTCATGGCGCTTTCATGTATTGAGATTCTTTCAAGCGTGGAGGCACTTTATGCAAATTCAATTTAATGAACATTCTTAATTTATAAAATGGAACTTTTGCCTTTGTGGTATGAATCATTAAATAACAATTTATTGAAGGTTGTACTAACCCCTCAAGAGTGCATAGGGGTTGCCTGTTAGAAATAACGTGTCATTTATGTTTAGGATCGGTCAGGTACTGCCGCCAATGGTGGCAGCCCAGTCCCAACTGCTAGGCTAGGTCCCCTCTGCATGGAAACACAAGCAACCCCAGACATGTTTCGGCCTTGTTGGGCCTCATCAGTGAGGTGCAGCTTGGTTCTCTATGGTACAGCGAGCAAGGGACCCACATCTGGGCATACCCTCTCTCACACAGGGAGACAAACTATAACCAAAAAAGTGATGGGTGGAAGGTTTTGAATAAATCTGCACCACTGGCACTGCTCTGGGAAACCTTCCACACCACCGTTTTCTAGCCCACTTCACCATTGCAAAAGGGGTCCAGCCATGCTGCTGAGTGCCAGCAACCAGAGAGCCACCGAAGTGAAACAGGAAAAGCAGACAGTCACTGACGGAGTGCAGGAGGCCAACCCCAGTCCTGGGAGGGTCCACCACCATGCAATAAGGTCCCTGAAGATAACGGTAAGCACGGGTGGGTTGGCAGGGATAGTGGGACTCCACCTAACTCTCCTTCACTACCCCAAAGCACCAGGTGGGATAAAGAAATGCCCCAGAGAATCTGGGACCCACATAATGAAGGGGGAAGCATTGCAGAGGAACTTCATCTGCACAGTGGTCCAGAAGAAACTACTAGCCACCAGTGAAGGGTCTGGGACCCACTGCATAAAGGGGGAAGTATCAGACGGAGTCTTCCAAGGCTCAGTGGTAATGAAGAAACCACTAGCCACCAGAGAGGGCTCTGGGATCCGAAGTTTCAATAAACAAGTACCAAAGGGAACTTCCCTCGGCACAGTGAGAGTGAGAAACCCATTTGCCACCAGAGAAGGGTCTGGGACCCAAAGTTCAAAGAAGAAAGCATCAGAGTGAAGCTCCCTCGACACAGTAGTATTGAGGAAACCATTAACCACCAGAGAAAAGTCTGGGAGTCAGTAGCCAGAGACAGTAAAGAAAAGGAGATCCGGGGAAGGGAGCCATTCCCCCTGATTGTGTTACCGAGGGAAGTTAACCAAGTAGGGCAATAATAAGAAGAGGTGAAACTATAACTTGATATTGTAGGTGTGAAACCTAATCAAAAGTAGACCTGGGGTGGGGAAGGGAGTCATTCCCCCTGGTTGTGTTGAACTGAGATGAAGATACCAGGAGAAGGAAGACATTCTCATGGTATTACCCAATTTGATCGAATGTATTGATCAAATGGTACATCTGGCTGAATTCGGCCAGTCCCATTCGATCAATTTGATTTAATCAAATTGGGTAATCAATACTGAACATGGGTAGCAGAGGTTGCAGGGGTCCCCCGCTCCCGATTTCCGGTATTGATGGCCTTGAGGGGTTGCAGGGTTGTCCCCCGCTTCCTAAGGATTGGAGACAGGGGACGGGAAAAAAAATAAATAGAAAAGGGGACCCTGCAGCGTCATATCCGACCCGCGTAAGAGGGACAGAAATGACGCTGCAGGGTCAGGAGAAGGAAGCAGATGTGCAAAAGGTAAGTGGGGAGGGTGGGAGATGTATTTGGGGGCTGTGGGGGCATAGATTTGCAGAGTTTAGCCACAGCAAAATTGGTTTCGAGGCGAAATTGTCTAGGGTCAATTCCACTGCGAACAATTCTACCACGGCCAAATCACACAGATCCATTCTTATGGTAACCAAGATTGGCAGTACGGTCCAGAAGGGCCTGGGGAAGGGAGCAATTCCCCCAGGCTATCTGGAACTAGACATCAGGAGAAGGGAGTCATTCTCCCGACCCACCAGGCAGGAGGAACAAGCTGTTTGGAACTTAGCTGTCAGGGGAAAGGAGCCAGTCCCCCCCCCCCGAGAAGACGTGAAGAAATATTGTTTGAAACATTTACTGTCAGGGGAAAGGAGTCATTCCCCTGACAATGTGTTAGACACAAGACTATTTTTGAACTATGAGAACTTTTTGAGAAACCAGGAACAAGAACACAGGAGAAGGGAGTCATTCTCCTGGAAGTTTTAAGAGCCATACTATTTCAGTTTATAGTGTTTAGTGTGAGGGACATGAGTAAGGTTGTGCTGACACAGGACGGCGGACACTTTGAGTTTGACAGACATCCTGACAATCACCTTAGATCTTTTAGTTGAGGCAGGGAAGCCCCTCTTAGGAATAGGGATAAATAGGCTTTCTCTCCTCCTTTTCTTTGAAATAAAAGTCTTTAGCCCCATACATGCCGCCTTTCACAATACAAGTGGTAATACCAAAGACTGAACAATTAGGTACTCACTCAGAATGCCCTTCAAGATACAGCGACCACACTTTCACCCTTGATACAGATCTGCTTCAATCTCTTCACCAAACCAAGTCCTTCCCAATGATACACCCTACTGCCCTAAGCATATTTAAGGGACAGATGAGAAAATCTGGCCGAATACATAAAGACGCCCGAAAAGACACCAGGCTCAAACAATAAAAGAACAAAATCAGGAATGTGTTCTGATATTTGATAACTGCAACAGTAAGGAACAACAGCGTAACACTCACTAACCTGAAAGGTGTGCCTGTAAACCTTGAAGGCGAGATGGGTCAGCAAACCGTCTAGTGACTCCCCCTGAAAAGGAAGAGAGAGCCACTACTTATATGACTGGATTCTGAATACTAGATACCCTAATTAGAGTACTTATGAACTAGGATCAATTGTTACCGTTGGAACAGAGTTGAGTTTGTTATCCAGATGTCTGAATGGAGATGAAATCTGCTGTTTGTGGAAAACGAAGGGAATAGGTATGCTAGTATGGGGGCTAAACCCGGGCGAAATGAGGGCCACACGAGAGTCGGGTTGCAGCACTTCAATATCAGTGTAGTGTCCACAGTCCAGTTGCTGGCAGAATTCCAGAAGGGTGGTATGGTGGAAGAGGTAAGGATGGGTAATAAAGTATATTGTGTATGAATGGCCAATGAAGTAGGCAGATGGAATAGAGGGTAAGAGAGACAGTACTTAGGATAAGCAAGTATCCAAGGACGACGTAAGGGCTCACCCTCAGGTGGGCTGAGGTCCTCAACAGAACAGGAGGAGTCCGAGAATACTTCACAAGAAAACCAAGGCTGGCCGAGGTCGGTAACGGAGCGGGCAGAGTCATTTACAGAATAGTAGAGCAAACGAAAACCAGGAGGCGGTGTTAAGACGGTTTTCTGAACTCTGACCTGGTGGGCAGAGGTTCAGAAGGCCAGCCTAGTTTCTTGGAACAGGGTAACCTTCTGGACAAGCCAGACCAATCAAGGTAGCATTGGCGGCGGTCAAGACTAGGTCTCAGGAGGGGTGAGGGTGACTGAAAGACCTCAATGAGCACACAGAGTAAAGGACACTTACAAATCACTCCCAGTCAGGTGCATATATATTAAAAATACAAATACATTTATTTCAAGGCCTTTGAAAGTTCACTACACAATAACAATCACAGTAATACTTTTAGATCAATACAATCCTATCTAAATACATATGTACAAGACCAATGGGGTCTAAAGCGTTAATGCACAAAATGGGTCCACAACCTAAAAGGGGAAGGAAGCAGGCAATGCAAATAGTTTTTAGTCCCTTCTGCATCAAACACAATTCTAACTGAGAGGCAGTCCAACCCCTCAGAAGAGTGGAGGCTATTGCTCAAATGTACTTGCAATGCTGGCGCACGCGGTAATGCAGATGGGCAAAACGGGGTCTCTTCAAGGGTCTGTAGCAGCTCAGGAAGGTGGGTGAGGTGATGAAGAATACGTTCCCACTATTCATGCAGGGTCTTCCCAACAGGGCATAACAGGTTCCAGAGTTCGGGAATAGTTCGCTAGTTCGCACTAGCAGTGGAAAGGAGAGGGGCCCTCAGGGGCCACTGAGGCATAAAAATGGATGGAGGCACTAGGGGCCACCGTTTAGGGTTGCAATTACTCACCGAACCCAGGTGCACTCCGGACCAAGCTTCGGCAGTCGAGTCTACTTCGGTTGCAGGTTCAAGTGCAGCAATGTGGCGGCTCTGCGGCTTTCAGCGACAAAGATACAGCGTTAATTCTGAAACGGGACAGTGATGATTTTTCTGCTCCTGGTGGATGGATCAGGCCAGTTTCACTGCAGCAGGCTTCAAGGGCAAGAGGGGCACAAGCAGCGCACCTGCAAAGTTTGTCACCACGTCTGTGCGACACAGTAACCGGGTATGCTCCGGTTCGGGCGCACTCACTTTACTCCAGACCTGGGAATGCCAAGTGTATGAAATTCGCTGTGAGAGTGCTGTGAACACAGAGCTAGCAGCGTACCAAGTTTTGAGTGTCTCCTGGAAACGGTGGCGGCATCAGGGCAAAGGTCCTGTGTAAACTGGTCAGCCGATTGGTTGGCCCAGGGACACTTCCGAGAACACTTACTTTCAGGGTTTGATGAAGGTGCCGAGAATGGTTGGCCCCACTATTCCAATGGGTCAAAGCGTTTTCATAGACCTTTTAGGACGACCTGATGCAGAGGGGTCCAGCGGGACAACAGCGGGCTCAGGGAGCCAAACCTTCCAGCGGATCACCAGTGGTTCCTCGACTCACCTTCTTAGTTTCAGGATACTTGGATCCTATCCTTTGTTCAGTGAGAATTCCAGAGATCGACATGGTATGGGTGTTTGGAGGTTTGGAGCCTTCTCTTATCCAAAATCTCCTTTGTGCCAAAATTAAGAGGGCCCAATGGGAGATCTGCTGTCAGACAGGCATACCATACGTGGACCAATCATGGACCACAGTGGTCCCAGGCATTCACAGCACCTCAGACTCTCTGGCACCCAGGATGTGTATTAGAACCAGACGTTGCAGCCCACATCCTGGAGGCACACGCACAATGGATGCAGAAGCCCGCGAAAGATTGGCGTTTTGCGGGAGAATGCATGCCCAAATAAGGACTGACCCGGGTCGGCTCGACCTGGGGAAGGTGAAGGGGCAAGATGGCCAAAGGACAGGACAAAGAACCTTGTGGCGTGGCCATTTTGGAGCCAGGCCACCTATTCGTGCCACACACGGTTAATGCGGTTTACCTGGCAGGAAAGGTTTAAAATTACCAGAAAAGATAAGCTGCCACCAACCCTGTCTGAGACACATCTGCACTTCTAAAAAATCCTTCGAAAGTATCTAGGGCCTTTGGAAATGACTATTAGATCCAAGTGCACTGTACTGTAAGGTACATTGTACACTTGTTGCAGAAATGTTCCAGGAACCAAACAACAGTCTTTTCCTATTCCCAGAACCAGGTGATCTATGACCCAAACTGGTAGTGGAAGGTAAGTGACAGCGCAATGGTGTATGTGCCCTGGGAATCATGACACCACCTTTGTGTCAGCTCCTTCTTCTGCACCCTTACAGTATTAAAATGTGCGGTGTGGGTGACTAATTTGAATTTGGGTGTGGTGAGTAAGGTGTAGAAATTGTGGGTTAGTCGATGGGAGTCAGTGGTTGATCTTGTGGTCCAGCAGGTTTTGCCTATTGGGTGCAAGTGCATGAGGTCACTGTTAGTTGCATTGCAATGAGAGGTGTTGAACTATCCACATAGCTGTTGTGATCTATGTGGACATGAAATTGGTCCCCATGAAATTATATTTCTTTTATAGATGACCTCGTATGTCTGAAAATTGCATTCACGAATGTCGCTAAAAACAGAGCACTCCCAAATTGTAATCTGTGGACCTGGAGCCCTGAAGATAAAGAAGAAAAAGTAAATCTGGGTATCAGCAGGATATACACAGTGAATCATGGACTTTGACACTCCTGCAGGCATGAACATTTCTTTACATCAGCCCCCGTCCATTTTCCAGTGTCTGCTAAAACCTTTAAAAACCCCAGCCTCAGTTTAGTGTGCAGGCTCCTCATCTGTGGGAGGGACATCAAATCAAGATATTTTTAGAAGTGGCCAGGGATCTCAGTGTCAAAATATGCTTGCAGACTAGGATTTCCACTGGCGGCTACCAATGTCTCAGCCTCACCCTGTTCCCAATAGCACACCTTCAGATTTACCACATCCTACTAATACGGGAAAGGTCCACCCAGGCACGATGGGGCCAAGTTTTGAATGCCAGGACTTTTTGGGGGGGAAAATCAAGGTATAGACTCAGCTCCTCTCAGCCCTTTGACTTTCAAGAGATACATTTTGTGAAATGAGGGGCTCGGCTTGGCTCACATCCTCAACCTTAAGAGTAGGGGCTTCAATACCATTATATCTTGAATAGCCCCCATCCCAAGCTCCTTTCTGTCCTGCACAAAGGTGAAGTATTGGGAATGCGAAGGAGAGACTCCAACGATTCATTCACTTCCACAATTGCTTTCTTGATGTTCACTTGGCCCCACAAGTCACCACCATATAGAGCAGCTGAAATGGCCTTCATCTCATTAAGTCCACACCGGCGGGGAATGACGACAAGCTCCCAGGCATTTATGGAACGGAAGTACCCCTCCAGTCAACTGAGTAAGTCAGAATAAACCTTTCAGGATCAGTGGTTTCCAGGAACTACTGGAGGGACCATCCCAATGTTGCCTCTCTCTATCATGACACTTCGAGGAAGAGGCTTTGTTGGCTCAATCGCTATTAATTGGTTTTAGTTGTTTTCAAAGTGAGCCCTCTAAATTCCATCCACTCATCGTTAAATCATTTCCTGGCCCCACCCAGCTAAATCTGTCACCCATGGGTTTCGACCTTGTGCCCTACGCTTCAGTAAAATAGTTTGGTCCGTTCTGTCCTTATAAAAGATCCCTACCAGAGTACCTGTTCCCTTGACCTATGCGATGCTGCCGTGTTGTATCCCTACATAGGGTGCAGATACTAAGGTCAATTGTTAAAGTGTGTGCCCTTGCCTGAAATCTCACAGGAGTTGACCTGACTATCAAAGTCCCTAAGTCAGGAGTATGAGGTGTACTTAGAAGTGCTGTGATGGCAGTCATTTTTAATGTTGGCTATTAGGTCGCATTTTAGCACCACATATAAACTGTAATTATTACATTAGAGAAAAGATAGGAAAGAGATGGGATGTGCGAAGGGATACGCAGCTGCAACAGGCTTGCCTATTTTATTTATAAGCAGCCTTATGAGATTTAATGGCTTAATTGCTGCTGTTGTAAATTAGCTCCTGGTGCAATAGAAATGTCTTCACAAAGTGAGCCCCCAGCCACTCGATCTATAAGCAATATGTGTGTCCTTGCCTGTGTTCCTTGCTTTGAAGTTCTCTTTAAAAACAAATATTAGCAAAGCCAAAATGTTTGGCTTTTATATAGGTATTAGCTAGATGCTGATTTCAGATGCCCAGGTACTCACACTTTTTGCCACCAGTTGTTACCATCTTATCACCAGGTAGTACCGTGATGGCAGCGCCTAGCAAATGCCTAACCCATGCCTACACAAATGCCAAAACTGTTAGCTTTGCCAAAGCTTGTTACAATTGCCATTGCCAGAATGTGCCAGGCTCCTATGTAAGCTGTGCTGGCAGGTCAAGCTTTATCCTGGTTAGTGCTTCACTACTTTAATAACCAAACATCTTAATTTCGCCTCATGGAGTTGTGCTTAAGGCACCTAAACCAAAGGGTTTTGTGACATTGTAGTGCATTCTATCCTGATATGGCTTAGAATTGCACCGCTATACCTATTATCCCCCCAATTCAGTTTAGAATACTCAGAATTGCATTTTCTTGGTGGAGAATATGGCAGATTTGCTCCCAAAGAACCTTAATGGGTTTACCAACTGGTAAATGTGTATAGCGTGATGCAAACGAGTGTTGTCACAGTCATTTATGTATCTACACACCTATACTGGGTTGATTTTAGAACAGGTGGTTTAATGTTAATGTTAAAGGATATTTATACTGCGCACTATCACTACCGCAGTGGTCCGCTGGCGCTCTGGCGGATCTAAAAGGGAAAGAGAGTGGTGTGGGTTAGTAGGACTGAGCAGGAGAAGAGTAAGAGAGCTGTGATGTTCTGTTGGCAGCCGCAGTTCCGTTAATAGTATTCACTGATCTTATGTGTGCTTTTCGGTTGGTTGCCTTCATGTGTTGTGCATGACTATCTGTTGTTTTTGTTGTTGTCGTTGCGGTGTAGTGAAGTGTGTGTGGTTTGTTGTGCTTGGAGAATGGTTGTGTTTGGTTTGAGTATCAGATGTGTATGCAGAGGGATGAGATTTTTAGAAGGGTTGGTTAATGGCATCACTATCTAGATGTGGCACATGCTAAACTTCCCAATTCTATCTAGATGCAACTCATGCTAATCTTCACAGTTCTATCTAGATGCGACTCATGCTAATCTTCACAGGTCTATCTAGATGTGGCATATGCTAATCTTCAAAATCCTATCAAGATGTGACGCATGCTAATCTCCAAAATTCTATCTAGATGAGACGCATGCTAATCTCCAAAATTCTATGTAGATGTGACTCATGCTAATCTCCTCAATTCTATCTAGATGTCATGCAAGGTTATCTTCACAATTCTATCTAGATGTGACACACGATTATCTTCACATTTCCATCTACATGTGATGCAAGATTATCTTCACATTTCTATGTAGATGTGATGCAAGGTTATCTTCACAGTTCTATCTAGAAGTGAAGCAAGATTACCTCTAAAATTCTATCGAGATGTGAGTCTTGCTAATCTCCACAATTCTATCTAGATGGAACACAAGGAGCTAGTGGATGATGGTTACCCCACTAGATGTCCCCAGAATAATCAGGAGACCTTGTCACAGCACATATTTGGCCATCTCTTCTCGATATTCAACTTTGAATCCCTGACATCTTTCTCTGCCTGCTTCCTTATGAACACAATCTGTGCCTAGCCGTATACAAAAGAGAGTCCTGATTTCACCTCCAACATCTCTGAAAGCTCTGAGCTGAACTGCAAGTGGAAGGTTTAAACCACCAGTCCTCCTGCCATTGAGCAGAGACATATTGCCACAGAAACTTTTTCTGGAAAGATTGGCACAAGAACCCTGATCTGTGTGCTGAACTATGCCTGATTCAGAAACATGTTACGTCCCAGCATCTGAGAGTAGCTGTACAGCTGTACTGCATGGAACCAGGAACAGGGATTCTCAATGAGCCCCGAAGACTGGACACAGAAATCTTATTACCACCAAGCAAGATGAAAAAGACAGCCCTTTTGCTGAGGGAAGATTATGACTGTTTCTGGGGAAATAGCACAGAGAGTCGTGGTCTCGGGCTTACATTTCTTTTCCTCAAAAAATTTACATCGAAGGCATGTTTCATCGAATTTCTTTTAGTGAAAAATGTTTCATCGAATTTACATACATAAAATGAAAAGAGTTTATACATCGAAACCCTTTTACTGAAAATAGTTTCGCTATATAAACACTTTTCATTTTTGGAGTGTAAAATCAGTCAAACATGCATAACATTACAGGGAGCTGTCCAGTACGGAAGTCGATTGCAAAAAGTAACAATCTAGTTCAGCACTGGACAGCTCCCTCTAACTTGTGTAGTGTCAGCGAGTCAACTGGAGACTTTTATTTTTATTTTTAATGGGCGGGGTCCCCCCAAACATCCAATAAAAAGCTGAAAGCTGCTTTATTCAAACACTGAGTGCTGACTTTCCTGCTTTTCAGCCCTACACGGCATTGCGAGCGTAGCTCTTGCCCTGCCGCTTCCTGGAGGAGGTGGGACTTCCTTGCATCACGTGACCAAGCACGTGACTATTTTGCGTGCACTTAAGGAGAGTGAAAGCACCCTTGCGGCGTGAAGCCCTTTGGAGTCAAGTCCATTGGCTGTTGTGCAGCTGTTCGGCACTGGAGGTGCTCACACTCAAGATAGCCAGTAAAGTGGACGAAAAGTGATCTCAACGTGATCACAACGTGTGAGCGCTGTTGGTGCTGGGCAGCTGTTAGCAGACTTGGCTGAACTCACACAGAGCGGAGACCGGAGCCCGGATTCATCCACCGCTCGGACTATTTACGGTGAGCTGAACTGTGTTGTAAAGCAGCCCATATCCTTGACACTGCCAATGGGGAATTGTAAACTGTGAATTTCGATCAAATAGTGCATTACTGCAACAGCCGGGTCCGGTAGACTGCGGGGGCTTGATCCCTCGAGCCCGGTAAGTACAGCAGGCCCAGCTGAGCCTAGGACAGACCCATCGAACTGAATTAAACAACTGAGTACCACCGAGCTCTCACGCCTAGCAAGAGTAGACGTGGGATGTCTGCAATACATGGAAAATCTAATGCTGAACAGTCGGCACACGGCAAACAGGTGCCAAATGCTCAAATACATACTGAAAATCAAATACACCCGCAAACAAGATTACAGTTGCGCCGTTGGAACTCGCTAGTTTCCTCTAGCAAACCCATACGCGCCCCTAAAGTAAGTCAGATTGCGACTGTAGGGGTGAGAGAAATAGTGTAACACCTGCCTCTGTTCTCGAACATGGTAATTTACAGTTGCAAATCAAGCGCAAATTGGGAGAAAACTCTCCAAAACAGATGATGTCACTCTTATGAGTGAAAAGGAGGCCGTTACTCTATTTACCCTAATCAACTCTAATCAGCAGGGCAATACTCATCCGCATGTTGTGAGCACAAGTCGGATGGTGAGTTGCCCTGCCGACTTGTGTCCTGTCAGCATAAACCTTGAAGGAGCCCTCGAAGGAGACTTACCTTGTGAGTGTGAGAGCCATTGCGATTGTGATCGCGAGAAGGGTCCTCTTGGGTCCATCTGCAGGTCGACTCCCGAAGCTGAAGGGGGGTCGAGACTGGCCCCTGACAAAAGTGGATCCGTGACTCATGACAATCAGATCGAGGAGCCTACACGTAGCTTGCCCACAACGGTAGACAGCCCCACATCAACAATCTCAACGAGCCCATTGGCAAGTGGAGAGGAAGCTCCCTGCACAAACCTTAAACATGGACATGGCGCTGAACAACCTGTCCTGGTGCCGATGCTCGCGAGGTTACCCTGCGCTTCTTTGACCAAACTTAGTTGCACAGAATCAGCGCTATCCGACACATTGCCAAAGAACATGGGTCTAACGTGTGAAGTTAACCCAAGCGACGAAGAAGTATTCCTCCAAGCTCATCACTCCACAATAGAGACTTTGTGTTGCGATGAATCCTTATCCATGGGAACAAACAGAAGGAATTTGTTGGAGGTTGTTAATAAAATACTAAACGACATCTCTTCTATAAACAAAATATGCACCTCTGCCACTAAAGAAAATGTGGACGTTATGAGACAAAAACCTAGCACTAAAGAGGCAGGAGACTCTGCTGAAATGGAAAAACACTTATGGGAAATGCAGGCGTATTGACCATAGTGAATCTCCTACCCTGCCGTGCTCACAGAGGAAAGGCACGAAACCACCAGATCTGCCAACAGAGAGAATCTCAACACCTTTTCAAACGCAAAGAGGTGTACATAATGTGAGAAGATCATCTATTTCAACGTCCTCATCTACTGATACATCTATCACAGATCAACCTTACACTAAACCAAGATGCTCCAAACCTCGACAGCAGGCATTTACACAACAAAGGAACAAGGAGCTATGCTCCGAGGTAGTGGGCTGCATAATGAAAGAGATCCAACCTATGGTGATGTCGTCGCTTGCCATTTCAATAGCTCCATTCCTAAAATTGTACGAGCAAGTGGATGGGAACCTTAAAGACTTGACCACTTTGGTCGCAATGATGAACTCAAAATTGGTAGGCATGGACATGGAAATTACATTAACCAACCAGGTACAGCTAGATTCCAACAAAAGAATAGAGGCTTCCTTAAACACCCTGCTAGATCAAAGAAAAACTAACGGATTGGAAAAGAAGCTGCTGGTGGAAATTACAAAAGAAGCACTCAATTTACTAAAACCAAAGAAATCCTTACTTGAGCCCGCTAGAGAGGAGAATAACTATTCTATTCCGAATTAACAGGGGCTGAGTGCATCGAATAAGAGAACGAGCGATCAGGTGACCGCAACCGTGGAACATGTCTCGAAGACAGCTGTACTCTCGCTTGAACCTACAGCATGTATGTCAAGCCGAAGTCATGAAGAGAATGACACAAAGCTGCCTCCTATAGACCTAACCAAAGAAGAACCCGTCCAGCGGGAAAAAACACAAGAGAAAAAATGTGTGGAAACTCAAAAGAGTAATGAGGTACAGGCTAACCCGACGGAACCCAACCCACCATATATTATTGCACCAAAGTCCGCTAGAAGCGAGGCTTCCGAACAAAAAAACATGTCTTGTTTTGAAACTATTCTGGAAAAAACAAGATCAGCAGTTAATCCAGCCTTTCTGGACCCACAAATACCAACTACCTCGTCTGATATGAGTAAAAGTGGAATCCATCAAGTCAGTGAATCAAGGAACCTTGAAATTCAGGAGGAAAGGAACAATGACATCTTACCGATTTTCAAGGGAAACACCAATCAATCGACTGAAACACCAAAAAACCAAGTTAAAAAACTGGCAAAAACTAAAAAGCCTAAAAATCAACGCAGCAAGAATTTTCGACGTTGCAATGATTCCAGAAAGTTCTTACGTAACATAAAGACAGTAAATGTTACTGTAAATCAAAATCTAAGAGCGGAAAAGCAAAATCTAAGAGCGAAAGATCAAACTCAGAACAAGAAGACCTCTGAAACGGCGATGGCAGGTTAGCTCTTAGAAAAAAGATCAGAGGAAGCTAACAAGGACGATGAGCAAATTAATGATTTACTGAACCGGTCCACTTACGAGGAAGCTGATGATTCGGAAGCACACGAATCGGAGCTGATAACCGGGCCTTGGACATGTCACAATGCTGTACAAGAGAAGGAAACAACAATTACTGTTTTGAAAAATAAGACTCCAATGGTGGTTCTTACTGAACCAATTCCGCAAAGAATATGTATGCTGATACCGAAGGTTGTTAATGCGGCAGAAGATACGCACCTGGAGGCAAGTGCGAATCTTCCTTACAATGAAAGAAAAAAGAGAAAAGCTAATCACGAAAAATTGTGACAGAGAAAGAAAGGCGAAGGACGCAATTCAAATCTCGTCTCAACCAGAATGTACGATGGAAAACGGAGGGGTGCTCCCTGAAGTTCGAAAGTTTGTACCGAATAAGCACAATGAGAGGGGGCCCTTAGCGAACAAGGAATCCGCTCTAAAACAGATGTCTGAGGAGTCGAAAACACGAGCAACACATCAAACACAAAAAAAAGGCTGTGACCATCCTGTGTCACCTTATAAAGTGAAACTAGAAAGAATCGAAAGCCAAGACGACTTGATTATGAACCTCAATAATGTCCTACGCCTTTTGCACTGTGTACCGTGTCTCAGAACCATACAATCGTACGACATTCAAACAGTGGAATTTCCCCAGGAAGGCCAGAATGACCATGTGATCCTACATTTGAAGTCAAAAATGATACTTAACATTATGTTAGAGGCAACACCGGTGTTGATGTCACTAGGGTTTGACATCTCAGAGATAATTAATAGAGACAATTTCAATGAGCATACTCATGAGCCTCTAGAAGCTCAGTCAGTCTCGTCTGACTGGAAAAAATCAACCGAGGCTCGGACATCGGAGTCAACTCGACAGGCCCGTTCGCACCAGCTAGATCGGGTCTCCGAAAGTGAAGAGGATTTTCACACCTGTTTCAAAAGAATTGGCTTCTTGAATTAGACATTGTGTGTCTACAAGAGACGTGGCTGGACAACTGCCCTATTTCTGGAGATTATGAGATTGCATTCAATCCAGCAATCAAACAAACGCTGGGCAGACCAACGACAGGCCTCCTAACCCTGGCGAAAAATAAAATCTGGATTCTACATCATCAAATCCGAGAATGTGTCCCATTGCATCCAGGCAACGGTTATTGCACAGAAGAATGCAGGAAATAGGAAAATACATATTCTACATTTATACTGGAACCATAAAAAAACAAGTGGCATTAGCTACATAGATGAAGTTACATCGGTCATAGATGAATGGCTAGAGGCAGACACTGCTGCCGATATTGTGATATGTGGAGACCTGAATATGAACTGCTTAACACCAAATAACGACCTAAAAGTGATTAATTCTAACAAAATACTTGCTAGACACTGGTCATTAGAGATGGAGTTAAGAAATCTAGTGTTGATGAATGGAAACATTGCAGGAGACATTCCGGCCAAACCTACATGGTCTAGAGGCAATCAGCATTCTACGCTAGACTACCTCTATGTCAGTGAGAAAATACATCAAAAAACGATCTCACTTGTGGTGCAACCCACGACTCTAAGCGATCATGACTTAGTAATATTGTCACTTGCTACAACTAATGGATCCAAATCTCCAGCATGGAACTTTCCTCTAATGATTGAATCTAACCGAGTTAGATTGAGGTTAAAGAAAACGGTTGTCAAATATATCATAACCTCATATGTAGAAGAACAAAATGAAATAGAGTATATCCATCTCTTAGGCTCTTTCAAAGAGAAAAAATAGGGCTTTAGGGCTCATGGTTTTGTTGCAAAACACAAATTTGACTTGGAGGTGAGAAAAAGAAAGAGAGAAATGAGGGCGCAAATAAGACATCTGCCAAAAATAGATTACAACTCTTACCTCACCAAGAAAAGAGAATGTAAACAAAAATACAAACATTGGCTTCGAATGGACAAAGTAGTCATGTTGCAAAAAGACTCTGAGCTAATAATGAAAAAGCTTGATAATAGAAATTCCTCGGAATTCTGGAAGTTAATCAATAATGAAGGAGCTCCGCAAATGGCTTTGCTGGCCAATGTAATACCTGAAGCTGAATGGGTAAAACACTTCTCGGAACTATACACCAAAAGAGGAACTGTAAGAGAGAGCTCACCACCCAACCTTGATAATTGGAAATTAAACTTTGAAAAAAGTGACATTGAGGAGGTAATAAAAAAAGCTAGCTCCTCTAGAGCGCCAGGACCTGATGGTCTAACAAACCACATGATCAAAGAAAATCCAGAGATGTGGACAGAATTATGTTACGCTTTGTTCAAGAGAATATCGGCCAAACGTAAAAGCCCTGAATCGTGGAAATGCGCAATAATTATACCAATTTTCAAGAAAGGGAACTGCGCTGATCCAAAGGACTATCGACCTATTGCGCTCTTAGATGTGCTGGGTAAAGTGTATGCGACCCTGCTACAGCAACAACTAGCGAAATAGGCAGCCGAATCAAAACATCTCGACCCACGACAGACTGGTTTCGTCAAGGGAATAGGATGCGCCTTGAATCTATTTTTGATAAATTTACTCAAAATGGAATCCATAAGAACAGGAACCAAGGTGTACCTAGCCCTGATTGACTTCTTCCATGCCTTCAACAGCATAAATCGAGATCTATTATGGGACAAACTGAAGACGTGGGAGTACCCCGAGAACCTGTTAGCGGCCATCAGAGAACTCCACACTGGCACAAGTATCAAAATTCGCCTAGATCAAAAGGGCACCTTGTCTGAAGCGATAAACACCTTTTGTGGGGTTAAGCAGGGATGCCCTTTGGCAGCCATAATATTCAATCTATTTCTATTGGATATTGGAGAAGCGATCGATAGTGTTCGATCTTTCTCTCCGAGAATACATGGCTCCGCAATAGGCTGGATGTTGTATGCAGACGATCTGATACTACTGGATGTCACACCAATAGGTCTTCAGCGAAAGATGGACGCCGTGGACCAGTATGTAAGAGCTAACGGCTTACAGATCAACAAAAAAAAGTGTGAGGTGTTAACACTGCAAAACCTGAAAAGTTCAAAGCAGAAAACATTCAAATGGTATCTGGGGAAAGAGTGCCTAACTAATATAACAACACAAGATATTTGGGCATGCAAATTAATGCAAATCTGAACGATAGCCCCTGGGAAGAGGTTGCCAAAATCAAATGCCGGCAATTTGCATGTCAAGGAAGCGTCTTACACAAGAAGTACGGCAAATTTTCTATAAAGTCTGTAAGGAACTTCTACTGCCAAAAGGTAGTGCCCGCACTGATATTCGGCGCAGAAAATGCATTTGGATGCTCCTCTGATGTTTGGTCTACCTTAGAAAATATCTTCTGGGTACGAGTACTGCATTTACCGAAGGGAACTTCAACTGCTTGCATTAGATATGAACTAAATCTAATATCTATCAACGCACGAGTCAGTTGGAATTTGCTGAGCCTATTTCGGAAGGTGACCATGAAAGAAGTGGCCCTGCAGTTGAGATACTACACAATCCAAGCAAGGGAAGCCCTGAGTGCCTTCTGTCTTTATGGAACAAACGTTGCGAGGAAATCTTGGCCTTTTACGACATAGACATAAAAACTCTACATGACAACCCGAATCTAGCAAATAGTAAGGTCTGGCGCTTAGATTGGATTCTGACTGGGGATCTAAGGACTTCGAATAAGCTAATGAAAGATGTCCTGTATGAAGCCAGAAATTTAAATACGATGTTGAATCACGTTGAACTGTATCCTTATAATGGTATCAGACATCTGTATATACAGTTTCGACTAAACGCCTTTAAAACCAAAGAGTGGTTAAGAGAGCTACGCAAAACTGAAGACACTAATGTAGAGTGTATATTCTGCAATCAGACGGAAGAAACCTTAAAACACCTGACACTATTCTGCAAGGGATTGCAGCGGTAAAGATAGTTGACATTGGGACCACAGCTAATATGAAACGCCAAGTGCAGATGCATGGTGGCAAGCCCTGTTTGATAGCCGGGAGAAGCTACTGAACTATGCCTTAATCCGCTTCTTGACACTGTTGGAAAAACTGTTGATGTAACAAATAAATGAAGGAAAAGTGTCGACAGGGCACATAAGAAGGCGATAGCGGATGAAGGATAGACCTTGGATTCCGAGCTATTGATAACAAGGCTAGGACGATGGAGGGGACATATGAAGAACATATGAGGGAAATATGGATAACTGTAATGTTGTATTTGTCTATTTTAAAGGCTAATTTTTTGCCAATAAAAAATATTTAAAAAAAATAAAACAAATTAAAGTCTCCAGTTCTGAAATTACTCGCTAATACTACACAATGCAGAGTGAGCTGTCCAGTGCTGAAATAGATTCCATACAGTTACAATCTACTTCAGCACTGGACAGCTCCCTCTCACTTGAGCAGTGTCAGCGGGTAATTTCAAGAACTGGAGTCATTTTTAAAATTTTTGTTATCGGGTGCGTCCCCCCCAAAACCCCTGTGTTCAAAATGTAACCCTTTCCCCCACCCAAAAATCTTTCCCCCCACCCAAAAATACATACATCTATTTTCGAGAAAAAAAATGTGCATTGAAAGATCTTTTCGATGGAAAAATCTTTCAATTAACATTTTTTTATGAAAAGGCTTTCGATTAACAATCTTTCGATGAAAAGACTGTATTCCGGTCTCAGTGATATAAGAATGAAAGCCTGATAAGTAGGAATTCAGAAGAGAGTGTTGATCTTTTTGAGTCACTAACTATCTAGCTACTGATTTTTCCAATACCTTGCCAACAAACGAGAGACTCATAATAGGACAAACGTTACTCAATACAGCCAGATCGAGAGACGATTATTTTAGATCAGGAATGATTAGTCCAGGTTTAAAATGTGATGAAAAACCCTAACACATTGACATGTTCAACAATATCGATATTGGTTGTTGGGTTTCAGAGTAAACCATTTTTAGAAATGTTGCATCTTCTGAAAATCATTGAGGACTAAGAGTGGCAACAAGCGACACAAGGCCGACCATTATTGTAGGATGCAAAGTCTTCCACGACCATGGTTGACCTAGATAAAAACAGCAGAGTGGCTACTGGGAGAGCTCCAGCTCTCAATTTCTCTAAAAAAACGTTGATTTATGGGTGAAAACCGTATTAATATTAAAGGACTTTCCAAAAGAATAGTCCAGCCTAGACACATGATTAAGACTAGCAGGAACGCACCATCTGAAAGGGCGTTCAGGATTGGTTAACTGCAGCTAAGAGTTGCTGTATATAATAAAGTGGTTTAGCCAGTGATCGAAGTGTAGGAAATGAAGTAGTGGAACTATGTTCCCTGCTGGACTGCATCCACACCCCACAAACCCCATCACTACACCCCCTCCCACACACTATACAAACCTCCAAACACGTGCACCTGCTGTTTAAGGAAACGTTCAGTGTAGTGCACTGAAAGTGCAAGTTTCAACTTCTTCCTAAACTTTTATTCTAAAACGAAACCATTCCGGAATGGTTTCTTTTTTAAATAAAAGTATAGGAACAGTAAAACTTAAATAAAAAAGTAGAGGAGCACTGCTCCCAACTGCTCCTGCTCACTTCGACTACTGGGTTTAGCCTAGGAAAGCATTTGGTTTATGAGCAATCTAAATTTACAAAGCCTCCTCTAATCCACTTCAGACTTATCCATATGCCAATATTTGTCCATGTGTTTGTGAATACCAAGGGACAGTCTTAATCCTAAGAGTCATCTGAGAAACCAATAGTACAGACGCTTCCACATCTCCAGTACTGCAAGGGAAAAGAATCTACCAAATGGTCAACCACTGATTACAGCCTCATTACAGCTGTGGTTGTAGTTGTTTTTTCTTGGAATTTAGCGATGGAAAAGCTTTAAAAATCGTACATGACAACTTTATTCGAGTTTGGCAAGTCAATTATTTACATTTGCAACATAAACTGCTTAATAGGAATAAAGTGTGGAACTGGCTGTGAGAAGGCCCAAAATTATTGATGCAGAAAGTCAGGAGAATGACAATTGTTCTCATTAAGAGTTTGTGGTATCCCACCAGAAAATCCAGCGGGATACCACCAAACGGAATTATGGTTCCCACTACTTGATCTGCCAGAATTGCCAGCAGATTACAAGTAGTAGGAATAACAGTAAATCCCCATTTCATGGAGTCCCAGAGGACTCCATGGGGGGATTGCTGGCATTACCGGTGCTGGTGATACTGGCTGTTTTTTGCTAGTGAGGTGTCTGACTTACCTCGAGCTCTTGGCCGAAGGTAATTCAGGGCACCCCACAAGCAAACCTGTACTCTGCCGGTCCAGAAACGTGGCAGTAAACAGAATTATCGGCACATTAATCCTAGACCGGCAGGGTTGCAATGAGGCCTCTTTTAGTTAACATTGTTGACAGCACTGTCAATTTTTGGGGATTTGTGAGCAAAGTATTAGGCAATGGCAAATTGTAGCAGCTGTTCGCAGCCCACTGAACACGTTAACAGGGCCTTCATGAGAGCAGCAGACCATTACCGTCTCATTCAATTTAATGGGGAGAAGACAGGTGATTATAGTGTGCCCTCTCTTAGCTACATCTTATTGGTCCACATCTTTCTGACCCTCCCTGCTGGGCTGCCTTCCTAAGCCTGTTTCTATAGTCAAGGATCTTGGCTGCAAGATCGCTGCATCCTTGTCAGTGGAACTTCAGGTTAATGCCATTTGCCAATCTGGCCACTTTAAACGGACAGTGCTACGCAACGTTCTTCCTTTTCTTATTGGAATCTATGTGGGCTCCAGTGGATACTTCTTCGATTTTTGGTCATTTAGATTCCTGCAACTCTCTCTATCTTGCACAGCCTGCATAGCTGATTAAGCACTTTCAGATTCTTCAAAAACAGTCAGCCAGAGTTGTTACCCAGTCATTTATCGAGGTAAGATTTCACCTCTTTTACGTCAGCGCCACTGACTGCCAGTACAGAGCCGGATAAAGTTGAAGTCTCTTTGTTTGGTACATCGGGCTTTCTATCATCTAGGGCCAGAATATCTTCAAGCCAAATTCTGGCTGCATTTGCCTGCCCATACTTTGCGCTCTCAGGATGCACTTCTTCTTTTGGTTCCACGGTTCCACCAGTCTAGGTTGGGCGGCTGTGCATTTTCTGTCGTGGCAGCAATTCCATAGAATCAACTGCCTCGCTCACTGCGTGCGATTGAGGACCACCTCAAATTTAGTTGATTATTAAAAACACATATTTTTTAGACCTCTGTGTCATGTTGCTGTATCTGTTGAAGGTCTTATTAGCGCCAAGTTGCCTTCTGGTGTATGTTGCGCTATATAAGTGTCCCTAGCATGGCATAACATTACTACTGAAGGCCTTATTGACATTTTCTCCTGAGGATAACATGTGCGTTGGCAAGAGGCACTTGGTTGTAGCCCCGGATAGAAGCTCAGGCGTTACAACCAAAAAGGCTAGCTAGACCCCAGTCCAGACAGTCCCAAAATGAGCATAGCCCCGGAGCTTTTCCAGACCTAGCAACACCTGGGTTTCTTCATTTTGAGAGAAACAAATTTCGTGGAGAGGGAAGCCCTTTTTCTGAATAAAAAAATACAGACAAGATGGCCACCAATGAAAATCGCAAAGTGAGCACTCGGAGGAGTCTCTTTTCTATGGTCCCACCTTGGCCAGCAAAGAAGATGGGGATCCAGCAGAGATGTCTGGGGTTTCTAAAATATTCATTTGGGAGAGCTAAGGGGAAGTGGTAGTAGAGGATGTGGGCAGGCACTTAGCGGGAGTCCTAGAGCGGGCAACAGCTTGAACCAAATGCGACCGCACCGACGTTTCACGAAACCTGATTGGCTGCTCCCCTGGCTGTGACTATTAATGGTAGATACTGTCCGCATTCCATGAAAGATGCTGGAGCTAACACAGCAACTTTCCACTCTAGTGCTAATGATGCAATAGCAGGTACTGTAACGCAATGGATGCACCAAAAAGGAAAACCACAACGAGCAAAACAAAATGGGCGACGTTACACTTTTTTCACAATGTCACGGCTGCTCCCTCTTCTCTAATTCACCCTTTAAAGCTTCTATAGAATTCCCACAACCGTAAACAGTAAGCTTTAACTTCGCTTTCTTGTACTGAAAAGCTGCTAATTGCTGCCATCCCTGTGTTCGAATTCTGTACACTATATCTCTCAGAAAGCCGTGTGCTTTTATGTCCCTATAAGAGACGCAAGGGCTGCTCGTCTTGCATCTTTGAAAGCATCGAGCATATGAACGTCTGCGGAAGTCCTGAAGTGGAACGTGGCTCCGCTGGGAGGCGCTGTCAACTTCTGAGCCCTGGCGGATTCTAAAAACGCACAGCCGTCCCCTCAGCGGCCCTGCGTCACGTCTCTCTTCCCGTCAGGCTGCTGGCAGGGCCTTGGCCGCCGCCCTTCCCATGTGTAACGTGCATGGCCGGTGCCCTCTGGGGAGAAGCCTGCTTCATGCAGTGGGATGTGGCGGGGCGAGCAGGGGGGCCTTGGGAAGAGCTGCAGAGAGATTTGGAGTTGCCGACATGCCCCTTGTCTGACAGGGGTTGGTGCCTCCTGGTGCCTGCACCCCTACTGGTGATGGTGAATGACCTGCAAGTTATGAGCACCGGACTGTAGAAATTCAGTTTTGAGAAGGATATAAATTGTGACGTGAATTAGAAAATGAAGACAATAACACTTACATGCTTGAAAAATGAAAATGCAGGTAAAAGGTTTGGTTACATGTCATAACGAAACATTTTATGAACAATACCCATATAACAAAACTTTTATAACGAAAATTATAACTCATTTTTTCCCTTCCACCCCTAAAAACCCACCCCATTTCCCCACAAGATCTAACCCGTTACCCCACCCCTAAGTGCATTCTTCATAAAACGTTTCGATATAAAAGATTTCATACCAAAGGTTTATCTGCATGCGCACAGATTTCAAACATTGGGCCTCATCCTGAGTTTGGTGGTAATTCAGGAGTACATCTACTGAATTACCACCACGTAGGTTAGCGTTACTGCCACTTGGTCCTGTGGGCAGGCCGGCCTTAAGGGCAGCAGCGAACTAGCGCCCCCCTCACCCACCGCGCCGCCCTGGTTAACGGGGTGGGGCCAGGATGGGCAACATTTTTTTTTTTAATCTCCTCGGTCCGGCGAGGAGGTTAAATAGGTGCCTTTAGCACCCCATTGTCATTGAATGAGCCCGCCATCGCGGGTTCATTCAATGACAATGAGGCGCCTGCCACACCTTCTGCCACCACACCAGCTCGGGGAGCGCTTGAAAGACTCCCCGGAGCTGGCGTGGTGGGGGGCTAATGGCGCCTTTTCTTGTGAAAAGTGTCCACGGCGGAGGGGCGCATTTAAATGCACCCACCGCCGCGGACACCTTTTACAGTAAAAGGCCGTCTGCTGTGCCTTGTCCCACAACGCCAGCTCGGGGGAGCCCTTGAAAGACTTCCCTGAGCTGGCGTGGCAGGGGCAAAAGGCGCCCTGGGGTGCATGGCGCCCCAGGCGGTCTCCCGGCTCGCCCCCCCTAAGGCCGGCTCTGCCTGTGGGTTTAACACAGGATTACAAGTAGTAGTGGTTGGTGTAGTGGTACTCCCCACTGGCCTCCATGATGATTTTGGCAGAATTACCGCTTGCAGTACTTCTGCCATTCTCTGGCATTAAAGTGGAGGATTTACCTCCAGCATAATGCTAGCGGTAAATCCGCCACTTCAGCGTGAAACTTGGGATTTGGTGGTGCGGTAAAAAACAGCTGTAATTCCGTGTCCACCAAAAAAGTGGCAGTAACAGAATTACTGTATCAGAGAAAGTTGGAATGAGCCCCAGGGTATCAGAAGAAGTGGGACTGCATGCTCATTTACTGCGGTTGTGTACAGTTTCCCAATGCTAGGCCCCGACCCTAACCACAGCCCTAATTCAGTAGAATTTTGTATCCAAGGCAAGTCCGTTGACATGAGGATTTAATGCGCACATGAAAACCAGGCCAATCGTTTCTTTCTGGAAAGCAGGCAAATTCAGAAACTACAAAAATAATATTGCGCCAGAAGGGGGCATAATAGGGCAGAAGTGGCATAGCTGGATTTGCCAGTCCTGAAGTCAAAAGGAAACAAAGTTTCAAAGAAAAGGTGTAGGATTTCCAGAGATCTCCTTTCAGGGAATTTGACGGCCAGTGAAATGAAGTTGTGACCTTGGGGCAAAGAGTAGGGACGATTTGGCCTGTGGCCTAGGAACCTACTTATAGAAGTCAGTAAGCCTTGTTCAACACAAAACTAAGATCACACACCAACCCCCACCAGAGTAGCGGTGGGTGTGACAGGGTCAGAGATCTTTCCCTGTAGCTGGGCATAAGGATCCCTCTCAGGTGGGGGGTAGGTGGCCTACCAGGGCTAGCACCAGAGCGACTACTTCCACAGAGGTTTGGTGTGGGAGCTGAGAGGGCATCAGTACCTGCCCCTTCCCCTTTTGCCTGGTTGTGTGACAGCAGTATCAAGTCCATCACCCCATTCTGGCCAGTGATTCTCTTTTTATTGCAGGAGCTGTCACCCCATCAGCAGCAATGACACTGACAAGCGAACACCCCGAAAGACACCAAAATCTTCCACCAAGAAGCAAACAAACCCCACAGTACAGGAAATCTAGTATGCTGCTATGCGATCTGCTCCTGAAAAGAAAATAAGCACACCGGAGGGCTCACCCACAACCCACTCCCGAAAGTGAATCTGTGCCGTCAGAAAGTCAGCACAAGCCTGGGTGCGGAACGCCTGGAGAGATGTAAGCCAAGCCGGACATAGAGCTTACCTGCAGGCGAGCCATGTGGCGGCAACCTCACAAATCCGACATGCAAATCCGACAAGCACACATTTTGACATTCATTTTGGCAGGCCGGCATGGAAGAGGTACGGCGGCCCCATGAATGAAAAGGGGACAAGGCTTACGACCCCTTTTGAAACTTTACCTGTCGATAACATATCCCGGGATGCACAAGAACAGCCAGTGGTTGGCTAGGTGAACCAGTTGAGGGAGTGAGCCAAAGGAGGAGGATACAAGAGAAGACAGGAAGTAGGAAAGTGTAGGTTTTTTGGGCGAGGCCAACGGAGGAGCAGGAGGACCAAGAGACCAACTGTAGGAAGGACAGAGCAGAGGAGTGGAGTGTGGAGATTTATTGTAGTGTGCATGATAGCTATGTGAGTGCTATTAATGGTGAGAGTGGAAGGAAGGTGAATTAATAACTGAAAGAGAGTGACACTCGGGAAAGATTTTGGTGTAGTGTAGTGAAGGTGAGCGGAGTGTAGCAGTAGTAGTAGTGTGGGGAGGAGAGGAGTAGTAGTGTGGCACTGGTGTGGAGAAATGGGTAGTGATGGTTTGGAAAGGCAAGTAGTAGTAGTGGTGTGTAGAGAGGAGTGGTGGTGTGAAGAGAGGTAGTAGTGGGGTGTAGAGAGAAAGGCAGGGGAGAGGCCAGAGAGAGAGAGTAGCAAGCAGAAAGATTGGAGGGAAGAGGTGATTAGTAGGAAGAGGACCATCAGAGGGACAGAAGAGGAATGGGTAGGGAGAGAGGGAAGGCAGTGGGAGGAATGGGAATGCGGAACTGTAGGAGGAGAATGGGAGAGTCAAGGTAAGATCCAGAGAGGGGAGTAGTTGAGCGTGTACTGAAAAGTAAAAGGGGGGCAGAGTGTCTGGAAGGCCCCCTGAAACACGTTACGCCTTATTTGGGCAGAGCACTTTTGGTGACAGCGGTTTCGGCAGGACCCTTATAGGTGCACCCTGTTGACGGCGGCCACCAGGGCGCAGGGACCTGCACACGTGGATAGTACGGTTTGTTTAAATATATTGTCACCCGCAGCACTGACAAATGCAGTCCTTTAGATGATATTATATTTAATCATACACTAGCAGCTCAGTAGAAGGAGCTGTACCTTAATTGCATTCTCCATGCAATAATAGGTTGCACTGTCAAGCATGTCATGTTTGCAGTACTTTTGAGAACCAGGCCCCTTGTGTATTAGACCTTAGAATTTAAGGTGCCCAATTGCGTACCAGGGTAAAGAGCGGGGCTAACAGCCAGTGGACTCAGCTGCAAGTTCGTGTACTAGCCTGAGTAACAGAATCTGCCATTTTAGGTGGGTTTAGATGCAGCCTTGAGCCCATTACAGATGTATCGGAATGCATTCATGTATAGTGTTTGTGTGCATGCGTGTTTACATATAGAAAGATTGGTGAAGAACTGTTTACAAAGGCACCGAATATTGCACAACCACTATTTTTCCTTTTGGCGGTGGGTGATCCACCTAAAAATTGGGAACAGCGGAAGGTTAATTTCAATAACTATCTGGTAAAAGGATGTTGTCAGAATAAAGAAAGATTAATTAATTTTTTTTATTTATACAGCACTTATACGCAGGGAGAGTGCTTCAAAGCGCTTCAAAGAGGGAAGGGAACAAGGGAATACAGTAATCATTCTTAGGCCTTGAATTTTTCGAATGATCGAACAGAAAAACGAGCATACTAGGCCTGATGGTATTTCTCCTAGTGCAAAAGGGGGGAGGGGGCAGGACAGATGAACTTGCTAGTTCTAGTACATTCTGGTCATGTATGCGTACAGACAGAGCTGCAAGGGAGGAGGTTTGGGGGGGAACAAGTGTGTCCAGTCCTGCAGGGCCCTGGATTAAGTGCAAAGAGGTTGTCCCGCTCATGGAGCAAAATCTGAAAGTGCAGTATTGCTGAACATAGCAGCCCGGAGGCAAGTGCAAAAGACTGGGAGGGGAGCCTGGGACCTATAAGGCTCTGTAGGTGAACCAGGCAATCAGTCAGCAAAAACTGGACAGAGTTAGGGAGGAGGAAGGAGGGTAGAGAGAAAGAGAATGGAGGTTAACAGGGCAGAGGGAGAGAGGAGGAAGAGAAGAGGAAGGTCTTGAGGAGTTTCCAGAACTTCAGGTGCTCCGGCTCAAGAAGGAGAGAGGCAGGGAGGCTGTTCCAGAGGGAGGCACCTGCAGAGGATAAAGATCGACCCCCAAATCTCTGTTTGTGTCAGCGGTTCACCCGCTTAATTGTCCTTAATTGTCTAGCAGTACCAAGGGGAAATATGTTTGATAAGGAACCAGAGTTCAGCTTAGTTAAACAAGCTGAGGGTGAAGAGTTGAATGAATATGATCAATGTACACAAAATCAACATACATTCCAAACTCAAGCAATTAACCATTTAACTCACATTGTCTCCACAAATATCTACGGAGATGGGACCAGAGTGTGGGTAAGCAAAGAGAGCACCACCCATGGGGAGGGACAACCAACCCCAAGTCCAACATAAAAGCTGTAATCCATCCCCAGGGGTGGTGCCCTTCAGCCAGTCTCCATAACAGCTGTATATAGAGACATATCTGAGATCCCGTAGACCAGAGAGTGGCTGGAAGCCCTGGTCAAAGTACTATGAAAGCTCACACCTTTTATTTCAACATTTATTAATCTTTGATTATGTCACGACCTGCAGAACCTCCCCGTTCCCTTACCTCACCTGAGTCTTCAATGGTGTCTTCGTGGGTCTCAGAATCTTTCTTTCTCCTAATCCTCTTGGTCTCTTTGGACTTCTTTTCCTTTTTCAGATGCAAATAAGGGCGAGCTCCCTCGTAGGCCACCGTGACCCAAAGTGAACCAAGGTCAGGGGGAACCCCAAGGAGCAAGCTCCCAAAAAGTGCAGGGAAAAAGCCTTATTTGGCAAAAAAAAAACCTGTTGAGTTGTTGTTGGCAGAACTGGGCTGTGAAAGCAGTGGCTGTGCTGCTATGCTGCTTGATGAAAAGAGTTATTGATTTGGGTGGTTTATGGCACAGAACCACGTGGGTAAGTAATCCTTTCCCCATGAGTTTAGATGCCTCACTCCTTGAGGGGAAGTCGGGCTGAATTGTAGAAAACTTCCAGGATACAGCCTTAGCAAGGAGTACACAGCATTAGAAAGTAACAAAGAAAGCATCTCACAAAGACGGAACGAGAACCGCCGTAAGAGTAGAGTGGTAGGGCAGTCTCAAATGGAACAGAACAGGAGAAAAGATGAGCAACGGAATGAAACGTACATATACGAAGCGAGAACAGCACCTCAGAGAGAGAGAGGCAAAAAAGAGCCACCAGAAGGAAGAGGCAGAGAAAGAGCAAACGAAAGTAGGAAGCGCCTTAACCAGGTGGCGAAAGAATTGACAAAATAGAACGGAAACCAAAGAAAATCAGACTGTGCCGGTGAATGGTGACCGCAATCCGAAAACAAGGGAAAACACTGGCAACAGTACCGTGGAAAGCCAAGAGATAGGGAAGTAAGAAGTAAGCAAGGAGAATACGCTCTAGAAGGAGTACGGAAAAGAGCAGCAGGGAAATGAGAAACCAAAAGTAAAAAGTACCGCAAGAGCAGACCGCAGGGACAGAGGAAAAGAAAGAGGACAGGGACAGAGGAAAAGAAAGAGTACATGTAGAAGCTAGTAAAGAAAGAGCTACAATCAAGAGTGAGAATGAGAAACAACAGAAAAGAAACAGAACGAAGTATGACATGAAAGCACTAGTACAACAGAGCGAAGTACAAGCAAGTGCAGGTCCAGGAACGGATACAACGCACTGTGTATCCGGAAATGGCAGCCTAAATAACAGCAACGACCAGAGAACGGTTCTAGTGAACATAGCACACAGCCTCCACCGATTCCAGCACTTCCAAGGTGGAAGCATGACAGTATGCCTCCTTCTCATCGCAACCCCCACCCGGTTTGGCCGGATACAGCCTGTGGAATTGCTGAACAAATCGGGGGGTATGGATATGCCTGACAGGCTCCCAAGTTCTTTCAGAAGTTGAATAACCCTTCCAATGCACAAGGTATTGCAGGACCCCGGGCCTATAGCGTGTCAGGTTTCCTTTTGTTTTCTCTTTGTATTGAGGATTGTAGGTGGGTTTGGTGTGAGTGGGAAGTTTTCTACTTTGGTTGGTGTGGCCCTAACCTTATAATACAAAATACTGAGTCTGGCCCAAGGCAAGATGTAGTTTCTCAATAGGAGATCTGATTGGCTAAAGAGGACAGCAGGACTACAATGAACATTCTAAACTCTCTGCCTTTCATCGTCGTAGCCCCAGCTCAGAGGAAGTGTTTTGTAGCTGCTCCTGCTGAAGTCTTGGGCCTTGTGGATCTGAACTGTCAGGTCTCACGCAGTCGAGTAGTTACTCTTTCGGGGCTTTCAGGAGAAGAGTCTGGGCTGTCAGGAGAATTCTCAGAAGATAGGAAATTCTTAAGTACTTGTGAAAACCATACTTAAGATAAGTGACTTTCCTTTGGTTTTACAAACTGTTGTCCATAATTTCCTAGAGTCGTCTTTAAAAGAAAACTCAAGCTTTGAACAATTTATTTGCACTGTTTTTAAGAGCGCGTGTAATCTCATTTTCATTTGTAAGTGCGCGCAAGGTTTGTTTTCGTTTGCACTAAGTACTTAGCACGTGCGGTTCCTCACAGTGACATGTTTACTTCCACGCTTGCGTACGGACTTCTGCATGTGCGAGAACTCTCCTACAGGTGCGTGTGGACTTTCCTGTTACGTGTTTTCTTCAGCGCGTATGTGCGGTAAATATAGCTACGTGTATTCAGCTACGTGTGCGCGCGATCTTGAATGTGTTTGGAGCTCAAGTGCAAAGAAAAGCCTTTCTTAAAGCCTAACTTTAACTGGAACTATGTGCAGTTTAAAAGGCAAAGGTCAAGGTTCATAAGGAGTGCATAAGTTAAGAAGTTGCTGTAAATCTCAAGAGACTCAAGAAAGAGGTAGAAAGATTTTCAGCAATTGCCACAGTCTTCTCTGAGATGTTTTAGGAGAAGAACCAGGTACGATTTTTAATACTTTAGTTAAGGATTCAAGTCTCTAAACCTCGATATTAAGTAAGTAATGAGAGGATATGTGTTTGTTTATGTATTCTCTGCAGGTTCAGCATCAGCTAGTCTTGACGTCGCCAACCTGGTGTTTTTTATGTTATCCTCTTCCCCCTTTCCCTTTGGCGTGTAGTAAGCAGAGCTGAGTTCTATCTAGTTCTGAGTATTACACTTCGGCAGGATTGTTGGGGGTTCAGCAGCTTCCGCGGACGCGGGGATACTCTCAGCCTGACAGTCAACCAGCCTGGCAACCTCATACTCTTCAGGATCTTGGTTAACCACTGCCCTGGGTTAAGGGATCCTCCGTTTGTATGGGTCATCCACATAAGGTTTGAGCAAAGGGGTCTGAAACACTGGGTGCACTCTCTTCAAGGAGTGAGGCAGTTTTAATCTGAAGGCAACAGGATTGACCATGGAGGAGATGGGGAAAGGTCCGATTTAGCAGGGTGAAAACTTTCCATGGTGAACCCATTGAGGCAGGTATTTTGTGGAGAGCCACATCAACATGCCCTCCTTCCAATTTAGGTTGGGTCTTCTGTTGCGATCTGCCAGCTTCTTATAAGACTTCAGACTCTCCTCCGGGGAATCCAAGGCTATTTTTTGTATATGTCTGATGTTGTAAAGAAGACCATCCACTGTTGGGGAATTAGCGGATGAGAAACCACTTCACGGAAGATGTTGGAGATCATACCCATAAGTGCAAAAGAAAGGACTGATGTTGATGGTCGAGTGTCTGGTATTATTATACGAGAATTCTGCCATGGGGAGATAATCGGCCCAATCGTCCTGTTCAACATTACAAAAACAACAGAGATACTGCTCCAGAATAGCATTTAAGCGCTCCGTCTGCCCATTGGTCTGTGGATGGTAACCTGATGAGAGCGCCCGGTGTATACACAAAGAGAGGTCCAGAATTTGGAAGTGAACTGGGTTCCCCGATCGGAGATGATTGTTCAGGGGATAGCATGTAATTTCACCACGTCTCTGAGAAAGACCTCGGCGGTATCAGGAGCAGAAAGTACGCCAAAGAGCGCAGAGAAATGTGGCAGTTCGCTGTAGGAATCAACAGTCACCATAATCGCAGTACAGTTTTTAGATGAGGGCAAGTCTACGATAAAGTCCATAGAGACTTGTTCCCAGGGTCGTGAAGGCATCCCTCCCTGTTGGAGGAGTCCAATGGGTTTCTGTCTGGACACCTTGTTTGAAGCACAAATAGGACATGCCTTGACATAGTTCTTTACGTCTTTGTTTATGGAAGGCCACCAAAACCTTCTGGAGAGCAGATCCATAGTGGCCTTCTGACCCTTGTGGCTAGACATGGGGGAGTCATGGCACCAGTTCAATGCATGTGTCTGAAGCCGAGTTGAGGGTAAGTAGAGAGCCTGCTTGTGGAACAACAGTCCGCCATGCTGAAGTGTTAGGTCTCGAGGAAGAGAGTCCTTTTTGCATTTCTTAGTGGTGTCCTGTACTTCTTGAAGAAATGGAACTACCAAAGCAAGAAACCTTTGGTTTTGCAATAAGGGTTTGTTGCCGGTATACTGACCTGGGAATTCCCCCAAACTTCGAGACAAGGCGTCCGCTACAACATTCTTTGAGCCATGGACATAGGTGATGTTGGAATCAAAGTGGGAGAAATAGTAGGCCCACCTGGCAAGTCTGGAATTTCTGCATTCCATTTGTTGCAATACCTTTAAGTTGCCATGGTCTGTTCGGACCAAAAAAGGGTGAGTTGCTCCCTGAAGCAAGTGTCGCCACTCTTTGCCAGCTTGTCGAATGGCCAGGAGTTCCTTCTCCAGGACAGAATAATTCCTCTCGCTGGGGGTTAGTGTGACAGAGTAGTAAGCAATAGGATGTTTGACTCCTTCCTTTTCTTGAATGAAGACTACGCCTAAAGCGCCTCCGGAGGCGTTTGCTTCCACAGTAAAAGGTTGGGTCTGATCAGGCTGTTGCAGTACCGGTGCAGTGGTAAACAGGGTCTTTAACCTTTGGAAAGACGCCTGCGCTTCAGACGAGAATGCAAAAACAACCCCTTTTTTGAGCAGGGCTGTGATAGGCAGAACCACTTTGGAGAAATTGGGAATGAAGCGCTGGTAAAAGTTATCTAGACCCAAAAACCTCTGTGCCTCCTTAACAGTTGCGGGTTGTTACCAGTCAAGAATGGCCTTCCCCTTTTCGGGATCCATCTTGATGCCTTTCAGGGTGAGGATAAACCCCAAGTAGGCTACTGTGGTTACACTTCTCAGGGTTGGCATACAGATGGTGCTTCTGTAATCTTTGCAAAACCTCCTTCACCTGTCTGCTATGTTCAACCAAGGTGGAAGAAAATATCAAGATGTCATCGAGGAAGACTACCATGGACAAAAACAAGAGATCGGCAAAGATCTTGTCAATAAACCTTTGGAAGACCACCAGGGAATTGACAAGCCCAAAGGGCATCACCCGGTATTCATAGAGCCCTAAAGGTGTTCTAAAGGCAGACTTCCATTCATCTCGCATTTTAAGTTGCAGCAGATTGTAGGCTCCGTGGAGATCCAATTTGGTGAAGAACTTGGATCCCTGAACAGCCTCCAGTATGTTCCTTATGAGGGGTAAGGGGTAGCAATCCCTTATTGTCAATTGGTTAAGTCCTCTGTAATCAATACAGGGTCTCAGTTCAGATGAACCTTTTTTCAAGGTGAAAAACAAGGTTGCCCCTCCGGGTGACTTCGATTCTCTGATGAGACCATTTTGAAGGTTAGCCTTGAGATATTCCTTAAGTGCTTCCTTCTTGGGGATGGAAAGAGGAAACATTCTGCCAAATGGTATCTGTGCGCCCTCTTGGAGGTCAATACAGCAATCCTCTGGTCGATGTGGAGGTAAAAGAAGACCTCTGAATAGGCTTGGTACTGTATTGGCACAGAAGAAACAGTCAACCTCGGAAGTTCAATCTGTTCACTCGGCTGGGAAGACGTGTTGGAATCCGTTAAGCATTTTTGAAGGCAATAGGTGGAAGCAAAGCGAAGAGAGTTATCCTTCCAGTCGATCTTGGGATTGTGGCGCCTTAACCACGGAATACCCAGTATAACTGGGAAGTGAGCCGCTCTTATAATGTCAAAGACCAGCCTCTCCATGTGGTCTCCCAGAACCACCTGAATGGGAGACTTTTCCAACACAATGGGCCCGGATAACAAAGGAGTTCCATCCACTCCTTCTACGGAATGGGCTTCTTCTTTTCCTGAAGTGGGATCTTGTTCTCCTTGGCCCAAATAATGTCCACAAAGTTTCCAGCCGCGCCACAGTCCAGCATGGCTAGGGTCTTAAGGACCCTAGTAGGAGAAACACCGAACTGTATTGGAAACACCATAAGACCATTATCTTCGTCCTCTTCTATTGGCTGTGTGTTGTTGCAGGGAGCTGAGCGCTCACCCCCGTCACCTCCCCTGCATAGGAACAGGGCTGAGCGTTTCCCTGACGTCGAAGTTGGACCTCAGGGCAGAAATGAAGTTGATGTTTAGCAGAGCCACAATAGGCGCATAGACCTTTCTCACGTCTTCTCTTTTTCTCCTCAGGTGACAGGGGTCCTCTAGCTGTATCAATCTGCATCGGTTCGTCTGAAACTCCTCGGCCTCTTGGAGCTTTAGGCAAAGAGGGTAATGGGAGGTAATAGCATCTTCTTCTTCTTTCCTGTCGTCTTTCGTTCAACCTGAATTCAATCTGTAGGGCTGCAGTCGCTAGTTCTTGAAAAGTGTTTGGACGGGGAATCAGTGCCAATTCGTCCTTAATTTCATCATGAAGGGCCCTGCGAAACAGGGTCTGCTGGGCTGAGTCGGGCCATCCTGATTGGGAAGATAGTCTCTGGAATTGTGAGACATACGTCTGAACATCTTGTGAACCTTGACGGGTTTCCACCATGGCCTCAAAGGAGGAGTACTGTACTTCGGGCCGTTCAAACCTACTCTTAAAAGTCTGTACAAACTGAAGGTAGTTGGTCAGCGTTAGTGAGTAGAGGAGCTGCCCATGCAAGCACGGTACCTAGTAGATTAGCCACTAAAACCACACCTTAGACCTGTTGGTTTCGTAAGTTCTCAGTCAAAAGGAAAAATACACTTGACAGGCATCCAGAAATTCCTTGAGCAACTTGGGATTGCCATCATATTTTCCGAAAGGGAACGGAAGCGGAGGGAGATCACCTCGGGTGTCCTCGCGAAGTGCTACCTGTTGGCGCAGAACAGTATTTTCAGCCTTAAGCATCTGTACCTTCACACTGAGCCCTTGGATGGCGTTCACAAGCTCCCGATACTGTTCCAGGGACGCCATGGATTCTGATGGGCGTTGCATACTGTCACGACCTGCAGAACCTCCCATTCCCTCACCTCACCTCAGTCTTCAATGGTGTCTTTGTGGGTCTCTGAATCTTTCTTACTCCTAATCTTCTTGGTCTCTTTGGACTTCTTTTCCTTTTTCAGATGCAAATAAAGGCAACCTCCCTCAGAGGCCACCGTGACCTGCAGTGAAACAAGGTCAGGGGGAACCCCAAGGAGCAAGCCCCCAAAAAATCCAGGGAAAAAGCCTTATTTGGCCAAAAAAAAAAACTGTGGAGTTGTTGTTGGCAGAACTGGGCTGTGAAAGCAGTGGCTGTGCTGATATGCTGCTTGATGAAAAGAGTTATTGATTTGGGTGGTTTATGGCACAGAACCCCATGGGTAAGTAATCCTTACCCCTTGAGGTTAGATGCCTCACTCCTCAAGGGGAAGTCGGGGTGAATTGCAGAAAAATTCCAGGATACAGCCGTAGCCAGGAGTCCACGGCCTTAGAAAGTAACAGAGAAAGGATCTAACAAGGACGGAACGAGAACCGCCGTGAAAGTAGAGTGGTAGGGCAGTCTCAAATGGAATCGGAATGGAACACGAGAAAAGATGAGCAACAGAAGGAAACGTACATATGAAGAGAGAAAAGCACCTCAAAGAGAGAGAGGCAAAAAAAGAGCCAACAGAAGGAGGAGGCGGCGAAAGAGCAAACGAAAGTAGGAAGCGCCATAACCAGGTGGCGAAAGAATTGACAAAATAGAACGGAAAACAAAGAAATACAGACTGTGCTGGTGAACGGTGATCGCAATCCGAAAACAAGGGAAAACAACAGCAACAGTACGGTGGAAAGCCAAAGAGATAGGGAAGTAAGGAGTAAACAAGGAGAATGCGCTCTAGAAGGAGCATGGAAAAGAGCAGCCGGGAAATGATAAACCGAAAGTAAAAAGTCCTGCGAGAGCGGACCGCACCAAGGGACAGTGGAAAAGAAAGAGTATGTGCAGAAGCTAATAGCGAAAGAGCTACAACCAAGAGTGAGAATGAGAAACAACAGAAAAGAAACAGAATAAAGTATGCCAAGAAAGTGCTAGTACAACGGAGTGAAGTACAAGCAAGCGCAGGTTCAGGAACGGATACAACTCACCGTGTATCTGGAAATGGCAGCCTAAATAACAACAGCAGCCATGTTGGGGGTAGATTAGACCGCAGAGAACGGTTCTAGTGAACATAACCACACAGCCTCCACTGATTCCAGCACTTCCAATGTCGGAGCATGACACATTATTCCAAGGTTCAGTTCCTCCAGAGCTGAAATTTTCCACTGTCTCCCTGCTCATGAAAAAAACTTAGTTAGACCCGCTACTGACCAGTGATCAGACTTCCAGGGCCTACAAAGATTCTGGAGAAAATTGTGACTGTCCGCTCCAGGAACATGTAAAAGAAAACCTTGCTCCTAGATTTCTATTAATCTGCTTTCCGCCCTAGACATGGGACGGAAAGAGTGTTAATTTCAGTTTGGGCCGATAAACTAGCTTACTCTCTTGGTGATGCTGAACTTGTCCACCACATTCAAATTGGGCGACCACAACATCTTGGTAGACCACCTAAAGGAAGTCTGCATAGTTTCGAACACCGCCCTATCATGGTTCAATTCTTTCATGCCCAATTGTCATCAACAGGTAATTTATAGCAGGTTTCTTTCCGAGATTCTTCCCGTTAGGTTGTGGAGTACCCCAGGGATCTTCTCTCTCTGAGCTTCTTTTCAACATTTATATGAAGCCATTGATGACCATCTTTAAGTGTTTTGAGGTGATCCTCCACTCCTACGTGGATGATATGCAGATTTTCCTTAAGATTGTCTTAACAAGATTAGCAACCTCAAGGATTCCATACAGAGAGTCAGCCTATGTCTAGAAGAAATCACCTGCTGGATGTCCCATAATCGCTTACAGTTAAATGCTAATAAAACTGAGGTGTCCTTATTCAGCCCTAAACATTTGCTAGTCAATACGTTGAACTTTTCCCCCTCCCCTGAATGTTTGGGGTCAAAATGTAACTATTCCCCCAGGTAAAAAGCTTGGGGTGCATTTGGCAAGCTCAACTGGGTAGTGATATCCAGGTTGGTGCCTTAGTTTAGTCGTGTTTTTACTCTCTCAGACTACTTCATCTTGCCCTGCCTTACATTTCCCCTAATGACCATGCTTTGGTAGTGGGAGCTTTGGTTAATTCTTGCCTGGATTATGTGAATGCCTTGCTGGCTGTCCAGAGAGACAAATGATTAGGCTGCAGAAAGCCCAGAACACGGCAGTGTGGCTTATTTCCAAATCCCCTAAATCTACACATATTTCACCTCTTCGTAGGTCCCTTCACTTGTTGTCAGTGAAGGAGAGAATTGATTTTAAAATTCTCTGTATGGTTTTTAAATATACTCACGGGCTTGCTCCCTCATATTTACAACAGAACCTTAACTGGTATCATCCATCTCGATAACTCAGGTCTGCAGATACGTTTCTCCTTAAGATTCTCCCGATTGGCGTTTTGCAGTGTGCGGCCCTCGTCTTTGGAACTCACTTCCTTTGTAACTGCGCTCCATTCCAGAAAATCTTGCAATTTTGTAAAAGGTTAAAAACCTTTTGTAAGGTATCGCCAACTTCAATGTAAGAGAGTAGTTGGATTTTATTTCCGCCCATCTGCGCTCAAATGCAGTTGAGTGTGCCTGGTATAGTGTGATATAAATCCTTCAAATCAAATCAAATAATAAAAGTAAGGGCTTGTGGCAGAAGGCCTGATAGAGTCAGGAGAAGTAGTTCATTTGCTGATGGTTAGGAAAGACTGTAGAAGGCACTTGAACAGTAGGTCATATGAAATACCTGGAAGGTTGGGAAGAAGGATTTAGGAAACGGGGAGAGAGATCCAGGAGGTTAGGGAAAGGGTGACTAGGGAGTAAGATATATATATATATATATATATATATATATATATATATATAGAGAGAGAGAGAGAGAGAGAGAGAGAGAGAGAGAGAGAGAGAGAGAGAGAGAGAGAGAGAGAGACCTAGGAAGCGGGAGAGAGAGAGAGAGAGAGAGATACCTAGGAAGCGGGAGAGAGAGAGAGAGAGAGAGAGAGAGAGAGGCTCAAGAGAGAGAACCAGGAAGCTGGGGAGAGGAAGACCCAAGAAATTGGACTGAAGAAGACACAGGAAGGTGGGGAAAAAGAGAAACAGGAGGCTGTGGAATGAAGGACCCAGAAAGGTGCATGACAAACAGTTCAAAATTTACTCTGGTTGGAGAGGTGTCTAAGGGCGAGCTGGTGAAAGACGTTAAGGAGGAGGTGGTGAAAGGAACCAAACCACAGGGAAGAGATGAAGAAGCCCCAGACAAAATGTGACAGAACCTAAAGAGAAGGTGGTAAACACTGAGGAGATGTAGATACAGGAGGATCAGAGTAAAGGGGTGAAGCTGGGGAATGCTAAGAGTAGAAGAGGAGAAGGGGGAAAGGAAGATCTGGTGGAGAAGAGAAGAGCAGCAGGAGGAGAAGACTGAGAAAAGATGCACGGAGCAGTCTCAGGCAGGTGGAGGAATGAGCTAAAGCAAAGTGGTGGAGTGCTGCTGGAGAAGCACAAGGATAGAGAGAGAAAGGCGGAAAGAATAAAAATAAGTTTGTTTACCCAGGTATGGGCTTGTGGCAGGATGTCGAGGAGGGGAGAGTTTGGGTAGAGAGACTGTAGAACCAGGACCTCGGTTGAGGTAGATGGTTAGAGGCCTATAAAGGACCCTGCAAAAAACTTAGTTTAAGGCGAGCTTCAATGTGACACCAACTAAATAATCAACTTCCGGCCTCCAGAGGGAGTTGAGATCAGGGAAAAAGTGCTTTCCCCGCCATCACCAATCTGCACAAGAACATCTCTAAAGGAGGGCATGAACAAGAGCGACTTTAATTACGGACTGAAATTGCAAGATTGTGAGAGACATTTTTCTTTTTCTTCAAATTATTAATTCTTTATTTGGGACACTGAGAGCCTACACACACATTTTGTTTTGTTTTTTAAAGCAGACAGGAGGAACCGAACAAAGCTGAAATAACGTTTACTTTGGATATTTCTTGCACGTATCTGAGAGAGGCTGAGGTATATTTTGGGCAGAATTATTTTGGCTGATAATAGAGTTGCTTTGGTTTATCCTTAGAAACATAATCACCATCCGGCTTATGTTTGATTCTTGTGCACTTTGTGGCAGCTCTCAGAACATGATTTAACACAGAATTACCAACAGCTATAGTAAAAAGTCTTTGCAGTGGAAACGTCTTTTTATTATGTCTATTAATTTGTTGTATGGATACAAACAATAGCTTGAACATTTCTTGAGCCATTATAATTAATTACTAGGTATGTAGGACTAAATTTGTAATTAAGGTGACTTGACAGAATATTTTGAGATGGTTATAGCACTCTGTCAAAAACTGCTTTCAAGTCACCATCATTGCCTAGGTCAGGCTACATACTTAGTAAATAATTTTAATATCCCCAAAATATGTGCAAGCTATTGTTATACACCTAGAACAAAATTAATAGACATGGTAAAAAGATGTCTGTTCGCCAAGGTTGCAGGGAGTCTATTTATTATGTCTATTTTTCGTTAATATGTGTGCAAATACATAAACCGTCATAGTAGTTCACCATAGTTACTCTCATCCTCCCAGCATTCCTGACTATAAAACCTGTTGGATACTAGGGACTAAGTAGAAGAGTGTGTGCCTCTTGTTCCAATGGACATGGGTTGAACACACCTGGCAGTGGAGGAAGGCCTCAAAGCCTGTGCCTAAGGTGCCAGACAGTCTCTCTCTGCATTCAAGCCATATAATGGACAATTTCCATCCTAGAGTTTTGTCCTTAATGTGAATATCTCCTTTGACCTAACTAGACTGCAATGTATTATTTGATAACCACAATCCTAATTTAATTCTCTCATACTGCATTCCAATGTCGTCTTTACCAACTCACCCGATACAAAGGCAAAACTCATTCTTCTTCATCCAAGGGTGGGCTGGATTATTTGTCAAAGTCTCCTTTTGTGTCCCCAGGACTCATTCTGCATGCTGCAAATTCATGGCTTTGACACCTCTGTCAGTTGGCTCAGATTGACCTGAAACCTCCCAGCAAACAGAAGGAGGGAATCGAATATGTTTAGTAGCCCCTATAACTCCAAAGCACTTTTGAGCACATCTCAAGGCCATCGTCTGTCCGCAATATGATTAATGTAGTATCGCCACCACACTAGTAATTGTATTAATGAATGTCCTGCCGTCCAATAACGAAAACTCTTTTCTCCTTTTCTTGATTACATTTCTTCTTGTCAAAACACAAGAAACTATACATTTTATCTGATAATCACTATCACGTGCTTTTATGTTTTAATTTCCCAGCATGTTGTAAGTTCACCCAACATAACATGGCCTGGTCACCACCCTGGGTGGGTGACAATTCACCTTTACATGGACAATACAAAATAAAACAGCATCAATGTATGAAGAAGAATGGAAACAAAACATGCTCTTAAATGTATTATTTACCAAATGTGCAAGACAAGCAAACTGTACCACCAGCGGCCATGAAAGAGGGTATTCCACAAGAGCTAGAGGAATTGTAAAGGATTGGAGTAAACCAATGGGTGGGTGGCACAGCATTCCCCATAGAACTGCCCTGGAAACCTGTAGAAAATGTGAGATTATTTGTAGATTTGGGGGATTACATAGGTAGCAGGTGGGAATAAACATACATTATATAATATAAATGATTTGCGGATCTTACTTGAGGCTTCAGAATATTATATACAAATCATGCATACCACTTTATTTTGTGTCAACTTGCCACTAGGTCAAACTGTATCCTGAGGTATTTTCAAGATGATGTTCTTTTTGGTAACATGTAGACCGCCATGATGACAGGCTAAATAAAGTGCTGAATTTTTATGCTGAAAATAGTCTCCCAAAAAAAAAGAAGTGCACTTCCAGTATAACTAACAGTGGGAGTAGAACGCATCTGATACAAAAGAGTGATGTGAGTGCAAAATATAACTTGGTATAGGGGATCACACAGCCTCCACCCAGAGGCAATAAGGACCAGTGGCATTCATGATCCCGGAAGGGGACTACTCTACCAAAAGTGCAATCAGGTTTAAAGATTCCCTTTCCCCTGAGTCTTTCCACTTTATCCAATATTGCTGCTGTATCTTTTAATGTGCAGGATAAGTGTTTATCTTTCCTTATCAGGCCTTGATTCCAGACCCTGCAACATGGAAACTTGCCTGGACACCTTTTCTCGAGGGTCCCAGCCCCTTGCTGGGCAGACTTGTCGCCCACGTATGAAGATGAGAAATAATAGCCTGGTTCTCACTCCCAAGCTGTGCTCTGGTTTTCCTCTCAGTTGTTATGGGCCCTACTCTCAGTATTCCTCTCAGGCACTGTGAAGAGGAAGTATATGCTGGTTCTCTCTCCCAAGCTCTGCTGAGGGTCCTCAACCCTTTCTCAGTACGCCTCCCCTTGGCCCACTCTACTGCCAAGCAGCATACTCAACGTTATTGGATTCACAGTTCTCTTCACTTCCACCCAAAGCCTTGGTTTGCTCCCCTGCTAAGGCCTCTGAGTGTCACTTGCACATGTATGCTTTGTAACTTTCTTAATCACTGTTCTGGATGTGTGACCCCACCTTGGGCCCCGGACCCCCTTCACTTGGTCATTCTCAATGTTCTCTCTATCAGGTCTCTTTTCACCCCACAGCCTTGGTTTGCTCTCCTGGCAAGGTCTGTGAGTACAACTTGTGTATATAAAGTGCATATTCCTCTTTATTATTGTGTGGGGTACATTTCCCCAGCACAGTCCTTGGCCCCCTTTCCTTGGTTACTCTCCCAGTTCTCTGTATTTGATCTTTCTTCAAGCCACAACCTTGGTTTACTCCCCTGCCAAGGTCTCTGAGCATCATCTTTACATGCAAAGTTTGTATTCCCCTTTATTACCAGTTGTGGTATGCCTTCCTGGTATGGGTCCCAGACCCCTTTCACATGGTTGTTCACAATGTTCTCTTTGGCTGATCTTTCTTTGATCCACAGCCTTGGTTTACTCTCCTGTTGAGGTCTGAGCATGCCACTATTATCTGCAAAGTTCGTACTCTCCTTTATTATTAGTAGCAGTGTGTCTTCCTGATATGGGCCCCAGACCCCTTTCACTATGTCACTCTGCCCGTGGATATTTCTTCTGTCTTTTACTTTGGTCTTCAAGCCCTCTCTTGGTCTCCCCAACCCTGGGACTAGCCACCCTTGTACCTGTAGGATCTTGTCCGTGTCTCTTTGGTTGTTCAGAGGTCTCCCTGGAGCTTCGGCGGCTTTCCTGGCTCACCAGGACCTTCCACGGTTTCTGCACGTCTCGCCTACAGCTCACCGCCAGTTTGGAGGCACTACAGCAGCTTTGGTCACCGGCGGGTATTTCCCCTCTCTTCCGGTCTGCTTTCCACGTCACAGGCCCTTCACGAGTGTGCTTCTCTCCTGGGCACCGTCTACCTTTCTGCTCTGCAGTCCTGCGCATATCTGGACACTTTGTCGGCTCCTCCTGAGCTGACAATGGAGACCCCATCCTTCTCTTCCCTCGCTGACTTTGAATGACAGATGACCAATAGGATCACTTGAAAGGCTAGAGCGTACGCATGAGTTCTTGCCAGTGATTTTCATTACTCACTGCCTCTTCCTCATCTCGGTAGTTCTTGCCTGATTATCGGGTAGCGGCCTCCGCTCCCTGGCCTCATGAAAAGGGGCACCCCCATATGAAGCAGTAACAATACCTGGGGATCTGTCACATCACTCATTATGTCTCCAACTCCTACTCCCCATTATGCTGTGTTAACAGATGCTAGGATCATACTATGTGCTGGATGTGGTTCTTCTGGGGTTGCTTGTCCAAGCCCTGCAAACACTTGTGGTTGTGAAATACTTTTTTTGACTGATCTGCACTCTCTGAATGCTGTACAAACATCACACTGCAAAGGAAACAATAGCATAGTGTCTCACAGATGCAGTGCTGCCCTAAGTGGGCTTAAGTGAATGTGGGCAGCCCAGGGGCCCCTTCGACTCTCCTATTCACCTGACTGGGAGAGAACAGTTATATGGCAAATATATCTGTTCTTATGAAGCATAATAGGTTGGTAAGTGGAGAAGGACTTTTCGGGTCCTCAATAGACCACATCTGGGTACCACTTCACCTTGCTTGAGGGTATTTCCAGCCTCCAGAGTCCCTCTCACCCTCACCAGTGGTCTATACAACGGGGCATCATCACAGTGGCCAAAAATGACATGAACATATTTGGGCACTTATGTACCTCATTCATTTACTCATAGGGAGATTTCATGGCAGCAGGATTCTGCACTGGTTATTTCCCTGGGGATAGGCCCTCCACTGCGTTACAACAGTGGAACCCTGACAGTAGCTGTCAGAGGAGACTTTAAAGGGAGGGGAAACAGGGCACATGGTGGTCCCTCATCCTCTGGAACCTAAGGTCCCCCGAAAGCACATCTGCATCTGCAATGCTGATGATTGTTAGAATAAGGGCTACTTAGGGAATAATCATTAAGCCGGGCAGAAAGAAAATATAAAAACAGATGGACATTGAGCCAAAGTTGCAAATTAGGACTCTGTTTTACAGCTGGGGCACACCTAGATTCGACGTTTGCCAGATCAGTTATCCCACTACTGCTAAAGGCCCTACTTTTGTGCATAAGGATTTGAATTGTATTAGTTGCTCGACTAGGAGTTAGTGGCATGACTTCAAGGCCGGAGATACATTCTCATGCTTTTGATGCTAGGACATATACTGGCAACCTCGTTTTGAAGAATTTTAGGGATTGTATATAGGGAAGTTGAGATACATGGTTTTCTAGTAGATCTGCCATTAAAGTAAAAGTGATTTCGCAAGTTCTGTTTGATGGCTGGAGTTCAGAACTGAGAGTCCCTTCTTAAGCAAATTAAGTTGGTAGTTCACAGTCTTGACCATCTTGTATATCTGTGGTGTGAAGAATAGCTCTACCATGAACACGAAAACAAAACTCCTGGCCTTGGTCACTGATTGTGAAAGTTGTTACTCAGCATTGGCAGCCATGCTTAAGGGCGTGATTTGATATTAGCACATAGAAATCGTTGTGGACCTCTTCTCAGCCAATCAGAGTGTTCAGAGTGCAGCCAATAACAACTGGTATTGACTGCATTCTGAACATTCTATCTTCAGATTCAGACAGGGAAACAACAATGGAATTTCCAGGCAAGACTTTGTTTCAACAAGGAAATTAATCTATGGAAGGGCTGTTTTTTTGGCTGCAGCATGCTGTTTAAACACACAAAAAAAGAAAGATAAACCATAAGAAAATGGTTTCACTTTCTTATAAAGAAACCATTTAGTTTTACATGACACCTAATGCACGCTCATGTTAAACCTGTTCTAGTTCAACTCATTCGCAATTAAAATGTTTAATGTTTAACTTATGAAGATCTGCTAACTATGAGAGACCAACGGAGTAATTTAACGACGCCTGTTCCAAACTCCTATTAAAGCCTTATGGACAATACAAGACAAAAAAGGAACCAACCGTCTATCTCCTATTCAAGTTCTACCACCCCTGCCACTCTCGGCCCATGGACCAAATAGGGACCGAGTAAAAGGTTTTGAAAAACAAGTATAACAAAGTAAAATTTTATTCAAGAAAAAAAAACACAATATACAAATTATCTTAAAATGAAATCTAAACATCATAAAAAAGGTGTAAAGCCTAGTGCACTTTTACTAAAACATCAAATACAAAACCACAGTACAAGTTCTAAATCAGTTTTAAAAGAAATATAAAAAAACTGATAACAAACACCACCAACCTGCCTAGTTGTCAACTATACACCTATAAAAACTCCTGCCTATACAAATCTTAACAAAGCAACACAGAAATCCCTGGTGTATAGTTACGCTTTGGTAGGTAGCACCTCCAAACAACCACAATTCTTTGTTTGTTAGAGGTATGTTGTTAATCATCTGTCAGTTAATTGTCTACCCTTCAAAACTGCTACTAGGGTGACTATAACCACTAAATTGGTTAATGAACCGCACCTTACAACTTAAGGTACTCATATCCCTGACATGTTTCATTCATATACATTTGAAAAAATTGTATGAACTTCTTCAGGGGATCCAAAACAATGCCCACTACACACAATAAACAAACATCGCACAGAACACGCTGTTAAAGCTGTCAAAAAGGTGAGGTATATTCCAGCTTTGAGGTTACTTCCAAGTGAATGAAGACCTTTTATATGCACAACCCGCTAAAAAAGGAAGGGGAAGGGAGATAGAACCAGAGAACAGAAAAGGAGAAAAAGAGAAAAGAGATCCAAGTTAATAATATATCTCAAATCAACCTACAAGGTTACAATTAACCTCAGTAAGACTTACTGATATCAGTTTTGCCAGTATATGGTCAATACTGCTACGTTTCGATAATGAGGGGAATGTCTCAATTGTAGATGTTTAAACACATTCTGTATTTCCAAGAGAAGAAGACAAAAGGACTGGTGTGAGCAAACAAAGCAGATCACTGTTCATCTGACTACCTAATTCCGTGACCTCAAAAGATTCCGGCTGCACGTTATGCAAACACTACGTGACTCTCTAAGACCCTGTCACCAATAGCTACGGATCGGTGCTGCTTGTTTTAATATGGGGGGCCAATGTGAATCCAAAGTGAAATGGGTGAAAGCTCACACTCGCGCACTCAATCACCAGTGTGTTGCCCCAAGGGTCCCCAAGCTACATCATGCATGTGATGAGTTGTAAAAAGCGCCATCCACATGATCCAGACAACCTACCCTCTTTGGAGGTAAGCGTGAAAATTTGCTCGACTGCACTGTCTCACACACGTTATTGCCGTGCCTCGTATTATGATGGCCGTGGCCGTGTGCCGCGGCTCTGTAAATAAACATAGGAGAAACCAAGAGTAAACTCGACCCTAAGGTCCGTGCGCCGACTTCTGTTTTCGTTAGTTGGAAAGAAAAGCAAACGAAGCAAAAAAAGCACGACCAGCGGCTTACCCAATATCTGTTGTAGCGGGAGGATGAAACTGCAACTAACTTCGTCTGTTTGTAAAATGCAGCTCGTACGCGCTGCCCCCACTGTGCCGTATCAACGGCAAACCCGGAAGTATAAGTAAGGGTAGTATGTATGGTCTACCGGTCACGTGAATGGTCAGGTGGCCGCCTCATCTAGGCAATGTCTACAGAGCTTGATGAGTTCCAATCTGTATACTCGGCTTTCCACTGGAATTAGGAACAAACTAATGAAAAACCGGAGAAGGAAACCCAACGTCCGTGTATCATGAGCAAGGGGTACTGAGTGGCATGAGTCGAATGAGTAAAAACGCGTGTTGACAAATAAGCGTTATGGTGCTTGCAAGAGAGTGCAACAGAAACATATTTAACAAAATTCAGACTAGCTCACCCTGACCAAAAATTGGGGGAAAGGAAAAAAGATCACCTTGTTATTTAAATAGTATAAAATAAAACCAGATATAATTTACTAACTCAGTTTGTCCATTTACTTCACTCAGCAGGGTTGTCTGCTTGCGCCAGCACTCTTCGTGGCCTTTATGGGAGACTTTAAAGACACTTGCTACACTGTCAGAGCTTTCCCTCCAAAAATAGGGGGCACACCCATGCCGCGCCTAGTGTACGCTGACAATATCACATTCATCGACCAAACCCAGATCGGTCTCCAGCGACAATTAAACCACCTTTGCTGGAAATGTTTGCCAATGCTGAAGAAGAGGAGTGGTGGCCGCACCTAATCAGCGGGGCAATTGCCACGGCCAAGATCCTTCAAGCTGCTCTTGAAGAATGCAGCAAACGGCCAGGAGAAAGCTACGCCGCTGCTTCCCCGCTCTCATCTGACTAATAAAGGAAAGAGCCGCATCCACAGAAAAACAGAGTGGCCTCTGCACATCTGCACATCTGCAAACTCCTGCAACATCTTGGCATCTTGTCTGGAATGCAACTTCAAAGCATGACTCTTGTAAAATCTATTTACTTAGATAAACACAAGTAAAAAAAAAGAAAATTCAAAAAATAAAGCAGCATTTTGTACTTCACCATGAAAACTCCAAAACATGTATTTCTACTACCACCATGTGCTAATAGCCTTGTAGACATCGGGAGCGTCATTATTGCTTGGGATAATCACTCTTCCCCAACTAATGGCTGGTCATTATCCCACGATAACAACCTCTCCCCGGTCTATAGGGCTATATTGTTACATCCCAGTAGAAGCACTTCTGTTCTTGCCCCAGTCAGGCAGAGACCTTGCTTGCATCCCATGGTGGATGTGATCTAGGTGCCATGATGTTCCTCTGATGTCCTTCTACATGCCCAAGTCTGAGATGGGTATCAGCTTATATTTGGAACTGTAGGTGGTCAGATTTAATGGGTTGTAGGCGCTATAAACATTCAACAACAGTAGAGACAATGCAGACCATGAGAGGCTCTATGTGGGAGCCTTGATCATTTAGAGGTCGTTGAACCAATTAGGACAGGTGTACATCTATAGCATTGCTGTTTCTCTCACAGCTGCCATATCTCAGAGGCTCTGATGATCCACTGTGTCGCAAGCAGCATGCAAGATAATGGTCTTCAGTCAAGGTAGCCAAGGGGGACTGTAAGATGTCCATCTAAATAGACACTGAACCCCTTCTATGCCCATGCCTAGTTGGCCATCTTGTAGAATGGTCGGATCTATCGACACTCCTGTAGTTAGGTCGTTTAAATGGGGTTCTTTTGGGTTTGTCTTTTAGCTCTGGGATTGAAGTTGCATGTATCAAAGGTTGAAGCCCATTATCCTGCGTAAGAGATACACCATTGAACCGATGTAGCGGCTGATGGAGTGCTAATAAATGCCTGCAACACAGAAGGATGCATGTATTCAATGACATGGTGAAGGCCTTATTTAGCCTCGAAATTGCTTCAACTCGAGCTGGCTGAACAATTTGAATGCCACTAAGGAGGAGAGTGAGGATTGTAAAGCATTCGGGGGAAGGAGGGAAGCTGATGGTTAACCCTGATGCTCTGACATTTTTCCAGTGTTCTCATTTCAAATATTTAGAGGTCCCTGGTGTTGCCTCGACGCTTGGACGCTTCAGGAGTTGCCGTTTGTTTTTCTGCATCTCCTGTTTTTTTAGACAATTGGGAAGACCCCTGCACAGGGGCTTGCTGCTTCGCTTTTAACTCAACTTCTGCGCCTGCCATTCATAGGCTGTATTCTGGTATGTATTTATGGCAAAGCAATCAACGAAGTACATAGGTACAATCACGGGGCTACAACCTTTGGCTCTGAAGATATTTTGGACTATGACTCCCATGTTGCCTCGCCATTGACTATGCTGGCCAGGGCTGATGGGAGTATCGGTGCAAAACATTTGGAGAGCCAAAGGTTGCAGACGCCCGAAAACCATCTAAAACGTTCTACAGTGATTCAGCAATGCGAATGTGCTCCAGAGGATACATCTTTTAAACCCAATGTTGACCTTCCCAAACATAATCAAGTGTTTAAATTGCACCTTAAAATGAAGGCAAATAGTCGGCTTTGTAGTCATTTCCTAGAGGAGCAGGATCAATACTTTTTGTGGGGAAGTAGTGTGACCACAGAGCTTTGCCCATAAGCAATGCTCTGAGCCTGCTTCCTTAAGACGTCTTGCGAGAGGGTACAGAGCACTGACTCTTTCACTGATGGCAGGCCTGGGGATTGATTTGGGGCTCTCAGCTCACTTTGTAAGCAAACACGGCTTGCTCTGTTCTGTGGATCCAACAGCCTGGCCTTCTTGGTATCCCCAATAGTCATCTGGGTTTCATCCCCAAACTTGTGTGACTAGTGCTAGTGTTCCCATCAGGCACCTCACCTCTCTTGCTTATGCTTTATTGATTATTGCAATGTGAAATCCTGATCTATTTCTGCTATTTAGATTTCAGAGTAATAACACAAGGGTCTCATTATGAGTTTAGCGGTGTGGCCAAAAACAGTGGTAATGCAGTGGTACCGCACCACAGAACTATGGGTTTGCAGTAAAGTGGAGAAATCCACCACCTTACTGACAAAAAAACATCAATTTTGGCAGAATTACCACCAGTGGAAATACCACGGTGGTAATTATGCCGAAATCCCCATGGAATACTATGGACTCCATAAATCGGAACTAACACCAGCATACTGCCACTCGTAATCCGGCGGTAATTCCACCGGCCCAAGTGGAGGTAACAGTAAATCCGTTTGATGGTATGATTTACCGCCAAGATACCACCAAACTTGTAATGTGACCCTTGGACCATGCTGCCAATATATATTTGGAATTTGATGTTTGTCAGCCTTCAACCTTTTCATTCCTTGCTTAACAGTTTCTATGACACACGTGTCAAAACCTTTGCTTGATGCTAACTACTCCATACATGTCTGTCCACACACATCTGCCATTTATTCCTTGGCCCATAATAACCATAATAACCCAAATCACTGAATGAAAGCACGCATTTATCTTATTTTCTTCTTGACTCATGGTCTTGTCTCTAAGTTCCACAACCAAAACAAAATAACTAAAGCTCCCCACAGTACTTCAGTGGCCGCCGTGACCCTTGTACCACAAATCAGGCTTATCCAGTACTGCTTGTTCCTCTACTGCTCCAACTCACACTTGGATCCACAAACAAATATGATAGTTGTATTTATTTCTAGAGTTTACATATTTCAGAAAATGTCCATATGTTGGTAAAGGATGTAAGTGGCAATAAAAGATTGCTTACCGGTTTGGTAACTTGTGTACTCAGTCCTAAACTCCCTCACACATCTGATTCACCATCTATCCACGCAGATCAGGCCCAGCTGAAACTCTGTTTTGCAGTTCATGGTATAGGTCATGGGTCTTCAACCTTTGGCGCTGCAGATGTTTTGGACTTCAATTCCCATCACCCCTACCCTGCATGGCCAATGGTACAGCATCGTGGGTGTTGAAGTTCAGAATATCTGGAGAGCAACAGGTTGCAGACTCCTGGTATAGGTAATGCTGGTAACGCACACGGTTTGCATGGGCTGAGGAACTGTGAGGGATGGGCATTCAGTTACTGGTGTTACTAAAGAATAGCTATAGCACAATTCCGAGTGTGGTCATACAGTGGTCCTATCTCCGTATGCTGGTACTGGCTGAAGTTTAGGGCAAGAGTACAACAGTTCACTTAAAAGGTACATTTTATTTCCGTGAAAAATGTTGTGCACTGCCGGTAGCAATTCCCCGATGCCACCTGTTCCTTCAATGAGATATCATGAAGTCCTATCTCTATGATTGCAGGGAGCTGACACGTGTTGCTAAGGCCACATCCATCGAACCGAGATGGAAATCACATTAATGTCACTTTGTGTGGTAATAATAATATACAGCCACCAGTTGTTGAGGAATGAACAATATGTTTATTTGATATAAAAGGACCCCGCAGCATTAAGCAGTGTCGCCTGAGTAGTACTGTTCCAACTGTCAAAATCCATGCGCGTGATGACATTCTAGAATGCAATGCTGAGAAAGCCATCATGCGCGCACAATATGATGATTATGAACTGTACAGGTGAGCTTATTCAGACTCTTGTTGAAGAGAGATTATGACATGTGGGCATTCCACCCCAGTACGGATCATTTGATATGTTGCTTAATCATCATTAATGTTTTAGTGCAATTTGATTAACCTTCATTTTCTTTGTTTTCTTGTAAACAAATTATGGTGTTGCCATTGTTTTGTTCCTTAAATTATATTTCAGCGTTATATACATGCTCCCCTTTATATAACTTTTGATACATTAGGCATAATGCAGTTTTCCTAAGGGATGTTTCAGATACTTTTGCTTTGTGTTACATAAATATATTAAAGCCTTTGAGCATGACAGACTATCTGCAGTTTCTATACAATGGTAAGAATTGCGGCCAGAGAAAATGTGTGGATTAAACATGGTGTAATATTTGCACTCGCCACTAGCCATTGGCTAGTGATATTTGACAGTTGGCGAATAAGGAATGGTGTGATGTGTGCATGCATAGAATTGAGGTGGCAAGTGCCCACATGAATAGCAACCCGCTAGCCAAATCCCACACCAAGACCAATAAAAAGAGCACAGCCTCTAACAACTCCAAACCACTCCCTCTAAAAGGAGCAGTACTAAATGTCAGGTCCCTTATTGCCCATTCCACAGAGATTGCTGACATCATCCTGACCAACAACCTTGACTTCCTCGCCGTAACAGAAACCTGGCTGCATGATGCAGAGGGCCCCTACCTAATCCTAGCTATTCCTGACAACTACTCCATCCTCATACCCGATAGACCTAATGCTCGAGGAGGAGGTGTAGCCATCATCTTTAAATCCTCTCTAGACATCAGATCAGCCACCTCTTCTCCACTAAAATCATGTGAACATATTTCAGTCAAGCTTCAAACATCTCCCAAACGCACAATTACTATTCACCTAATATATAGGCTCCCAGGTCATCCTGGATCTTTCGAAGAAGACATCACTTCTCTAGTAGCCGAGAATTCTAAACCTTCGGCACAAATTATCATCCTCGGTGACTTCATCCTCGGTTACAAAGACCCCAATGACGACCCAACCTCCTCTTTGGCCAATGCACTAGCTGAGCATGGCTTCATACAACTCAGCTCTCAACCTACTCATCTGAAAGGTAGGATTCTCGACTGGGTAGCCGCCCTCAACTGTAATATTACCTGCAAGGACTCCTTACCTCTTGTATGGACTGATCACCATCTCCTCTCCCTAGACATCAATATCAATAACCTAGAGCCTAAAAAATCCCCTAATGTACCAGCCTGTCCTACTAGGAATAAGCACAACATTACTGCTGGACCTATTGGTCAACACCTATAACGAGTCCATGTCTAAAGCCATCGACACTATTGCCCCATTGAAAATGCACAAAGGGAAACCTAGAGCACACCTGAACTCTTGGTACACCCCTGAACTCAAACTACTTAGGTTAAAAAAAAGAAAACTTGAGACACTATGGGAAACGGCACCCTTTACAGAAAACAGAACCAATCTCACTAATACCACATCCTTATACAAAAATGAGATAATACGTACCAAAAAAGAAGCCTTCAACTCCAGGATAAACCAGTCAGGATCCAGCCCTAGAGAACTATTTAACATTCTAAAGGAACTAGAAAACCTTAATCCTCCTACAGATACTTGTATGAAGGACAAACCCTGGTGCACCAGCCTCCAGAATGCCCTCGCCAACAAAATCACAGGGCTCCAAACTAAAATAGAGAACAAACGACAATAACTTACCTGTAGCAAGACTACCAGCCCAATCACGCCACCTCCCATTGACATTAACTCAGGCTTCACATTCAATAAGGTAACTATACCTGAAGTACAAAAACTTATAGCTTCTTTGAAACCATCCAACTGTAAAGGGGTCAGTTGCCCTGCTCAGATTATAAAAGACGCAGCCAGAGATCTATCCCCCTTCATTACCAAACTAATAAACTCATCTTTTACCAGCAACTCAGTCCCAAGCAATTTGAAATAATTATGGGCTCTCCCACTTCTAAAAAAACAAACAGACCCGTCTATACCCACCAATTACAGACCAATCACCACTGTACCGTTCCTTCTGAAAATCCTAGATAGAGTTGCTTACCTGCAAATTCAAGAATATCTTGAGACAAACCAACTACTAGGAATCCGTCATTCTGGCTTTAGACCTCCACATGGAACAGAAACTGCCCTTGTTGACCTCAAAAGTCAGATTGATGAACTGAAAGATAAAGGCAGTGCCGCCATCCTACTTCTTTTAGACCTCTCAGCATCCTTCGACTTGGTTGACCATAAAGTCCTTTGTAACCACCTGTCATCAGCAGCACACTTTTCCCTCTCTGCTGTCACATGGAAACAATCCTTCCTTGCAAATAGAACCATGGAGGTCTTCTCACCCTCAGCGGCGGCTGACCTGATCCCCATCACATGTGGTGTCCCACAAGGCTCCTGTGTTTCGCCAACTTTGTATAACATATTTACAAAGCCACTATTCGACAAACTGGACCATCTGGGTGTCACTTACACCAACTATGCAGATGACTCCCAGATACTCCTAACTCTATCAGGTAACTACAGCTCTGATGTGGACCGGATCAACAAAGTCTTCACTATCATTCAGGCATGGATGGCCACACATGGCCTCTGCCTGAATGATGATAAGACTGAACTGCTCCTTGTCGGTGCACCTAACAACCTGCTGAAACTTAGCCCCAACTTCAACAGTATCGTCATCAATGGAAATACCATACCCATTGCCAAAAGTGTAAAAACCCTTGGTTTCTACCTTGATTCCAACACCAACCTCTCTAAACAAATCAACATGACTGCCTCAGCCACTGCCTACACAGGTAAACTGATAAGGGCCTGCAGACCATGTTTGTCCTCTAACAGCTGCCTCATATTGGCCAGGGCTCTTATACAGTCCAAATTGGACTACTGTAACAGTTTATACTTAGGCGCAAATAAATCCATAATCAACAAATTGCAGGTCCTCCAAAACAACGCATTATGAGCGCCTCTAAACATTCCTAGGCAAGAGCACATTTCTACTATTAGAAAATCGTGCAAGTGGCTCTCCATACAACAAAAAATCAACCTAAAAACCATTTGCCTCACCTACAAAGCCCTGAACCACCAAGCCCCTCCATATCTCACTAACAAATTCACCCTGAAATCTTCTGCCAGAATTACAAGATCCACCAACACCTTATGCCTGGTGGTGCCCAGATTCACCCTAAAAAGAGCCGGCGGAACCGGCTTCCCGGTTCTAGCCCCCCAACTCTGGAATACTTTACCACTGGACATCAAATCCATCTCAACCTTTCAATCATTCAGAAACCATGTCATTTCATGGCTACTGAATAAAAACTAACACTACCTCGTCTCATTCCTGACATCACACATACATACCTTAGCATTCACTCTCTCTTACCTTTGCGTTTCGATTGTATTGTTTTGTACCATAAATGTGTGTTTACTACATAAACTGTCTAAACTGTATAAATTGTAAAAAAATATCTAAATGTACAAACTGTATCCTGTAACCATTTACCTAAGCACCCTTTTACCTCTGGGTCTGGCGCGCTATATAAATAAATAAACAAACAAACAAAGTGACTTTTTAATGGCTGGCTAGTAGCTTGCAGCTTGAATTTTTGCACCCTGGATTGTGGATCCCTTCCAAACAGGATGCTGAAACAGGTGCCGCCAAGGGGTGGGCAAGTGGGACCACAGCCACCCTTAAAAAAATGCTGAACCTGCCCCCCCACACCGGCACGCGTGACTCTTATGAATGCAACTTCGTGTGCCACCTTAAGATTTCCAGTGACCTCATCAGGTCAACCCTATGAAAAATGTCTGGGGCGCCACTGTGCTGAAATGGTTGGTTTAAACTCCATGGGCCTCATTAGGACCCTGGCGCTCCCGTAATGACCGGTGCTGGTACTGGACCGGCACCGTTCATTGTGGGATGCCCTATTACGAGGCGTGCTAGCTGGTCCCGCTTTTCCTGTCTGGTCTGACCAGACGTGAAAAGCGGGATCCGCTAGGAGGCCAGGATGCTAACAACAGGCCCGTCATTAACGGGCCCGTTGTTAGCATCCTCACCAATCCCATTGAGCCCTATCGGGCTCAAATGGGAATGGGGATTGATTTTTACTGGGTCCAAGAAAAATGGGCAATTACCGGGTTCGCCAAGGTCGGCATAACCCGGTTATTGCCCTTTTCTTGGACCCGGTAAAAAATCATTACCGGAGGGCTACCGACAGGGTCGTAATGAGGCCCAATGTTTTCTATTCTGGAGCTCTGCTTAAATACCCTAATCCAAGAGTCATGTATTAGGTTACCAACTTCTGATATATAATCAAGGAAACTTCCTTGTTGCCATCGTTTGTCTCGCTCACAAATCCAGGGACTAGAATCTGGATTCGTGAGTGAGACAAACGAAATTAAAAACAAAGCGGGACCCCAATTTAAGGTGGTGAAACCTTACACACAATTACCAAAGCACATCACGAAAGAAGTGCATTTGTGTCGTAATTCAGAATAAATGAGGCTGTATGAATAAGCCATAACAATTGCATAGTGTCTGGCGCATCTGTTCAAACATCCGCACAGACCAATTTTATTTATGCACAAATGTTTGTCTGGAATGGGAAGGTTACGTTTTCAAAATCTTCTCATCTCAGTATCTGTACTTCTTGGAACACATATCCCTATTGGTGTTTGCATTTTTCTGACTCAGTTCCTGACATGGATTGTCAGGCAATTCTGTATTATGCAGTAATGAGGTGTGGTGTCACAGGTTTGCTATAATGCCTATGTATCCGCTCCCAGATGTCAACTAGTTTCTGAATGGTGTTGGGTTAAAATTACCTTGTAATCTTTATTTGAGCAAAAATGTATATGTCTGCAAGAGGCAGCGTTTTACAGAACTCTATGTATACTTATTTCAACCTAATCACATTGATTCCTCTCATTGAGCCCAGTACTAATGTTCTATATCAGGCAGTGCCAATCGCCCTTTCCTTTTTGGTCCATTTAGCCTATTCCATGAAATTGTAGAGGTATAATTGTTCCAAACACATCTATTTATTAGGAACTGGAGTTTCCTGAAACATGTACATGGTTTATTATTGGTAGCGCTTGGAACAAAAATAGCAGTCTCAGAACTTTATCCATTTTGATTATCGCTATCATGCTCCGAAGGGACAACTGTAGATTATTCCAAGTGGCTTCAGATATCTACTTCCATTTTAAAATTGCTCTTATTGAAAGCCTCTGTTAAATTGTTAGATCTCTAAATACTTGTATCTTTTCATGTTTGTTCTCACATTTGAATTCATTTAATTACAGTTTGGGTTTTTGACAGGCTCATTTTAACCCTGAGATTTGTGGAAATCTCTCAATTGTAATTTCTCCTAACACTATCTCAGGCTAGATACTGCCAGAGATTAGAATAATGTATTCTGCAATTAGTCCTATTTTTATATTAAACCTTTTCAATTGCAATACCTTTACAGGGGTACGTCACTTGATGTCCTTTGCTAAAGGTTCCTGAAATATAACTAACAAACCCTAAAATAGAAGGGATACTTGCAGTGTTTCTATTTTATTGAAATATCATCTGATAACTCTGATTGACTCTAATTATTGCTTTAATGTGTAAGTATTGGGCATGTACAAGGTTGATAAGGGTTTTCTAATATTCACAGTGCCTTTTAGCCTATGGAAAGGCCCAGTTGGCCCTAGCGAAAGTTGTTTTCACTACTTAACTTGCCATCTCTGAACGGTGTGATGATTCACTAGTGCCCATCACTTCTCCCCCAGGGGGAACTTTCCCTGTGAGACTAGGTAGGTGAAGCCACTACCCAATAATCGCCCTTGGGGTGGTAATATGCGGAAGTACCTCATAGGAAGGGACTCCCCTCCTGGGGATAAGGATGTCCACGTGGGGAAAAGCCTTGCTAACACTGTACCCCAAAACCCTGGTTGTCTCCTCCCTTCCTCTCAACTGACCGTAATAACATATGTTATACTAAAGTCACTGATGTCTTAAAGATTAAGAAAACTGGGATGAAGAAGAGCATCGGAACCCTGCATAGAAACATAAAGAGTGCTCCAATATCTTTTGTCAATCAAACTGACGTTACGTTGGGGCAGACACAGCTATGTAATCTAAACACTAAAGAATGATACGTGGATCCGGAAGAAGAAGCTGGCGAATGAGGAAGCCGGAAGAACGCCTGGGAGTTTGAATGTGGACATTGTTACAATGCAGCAAAGCAGTTTTGGAGAGGAGAGAAAACTAACTGTGGGACGCCAGTGGAGTGGGTTGATAGTCGGCACGGGGCAGACGCACTTGAGTCTTGGAGACAGTTCGGTTGTAGCGTGACCTGCAACGGGTGGACCGCGTGGTCCATAAACGGCACCTTGACTGCCAGCAACAGTCTGCTGCATAACCGCGCAGACGAACCAGGAAGAGAAAAGAACCATGGAGAAGTATCCTGGAGACCCCAAGAAACACAAGTAAAGCCGTCCCGTAAAGCAGGTAATGGAAATTATCCAGAGTGTTGGAGCTGGGAAAAGCCAAAGAGTTGCAAGGAATTTAAGAGTGTATCAGGAGTAATCTGCCTCGTCCCAGTAGCAGACCAAAAGCTAGTGACCAGCAAGAGTGTATCAGGAGAAATCTTCCTAGTTGCAGTAGAAAACCAAAAGCTAGTGACCAGCAAGCGTGTATCGGGAGCGATGTGCCTCGTCGCAATAGCAGCCCCAAAGCTACTGACCAGCAAGAGTATATCGGAAGTAATCTCCCTCGTCGTAGTAGCAGACCAGAATCTACTTACCAGCAAGGGTGTATCGGGAGTAATCTCCCTCATTACAGTAGCAGACCAAAAGCTACTGCTCAACAAGAGTGTGCCAGGAATAATCTCCTTCATCACAGTGGACACACAGAAAGCCAGGAGAAGCATGAGTGCATCAATAATGATTTCTTTCATGACTGTGGAGATGTAGAAAGTAGAGACAATCCAGTGAGCATTAGGAGTGATCTCCTTGGCGACAGTGGTGGCCCAGGAAACCACATCCAAGCAAAGCAAGTTGAGAGTCGCCTCCTTCATCACAAGAGTGACAAAGGTATTCATATTCAACAGAACTGTAACAAGAGAGAGGAAAGTGAACTTGTCCAAAAAGGTAAGACCAGTTACTCCTTTACAATAAGAGACACATGGAAGGTACTTGAGAGACTTTGTGAAGTTTATAATACAAACCACCGGAAGTCAAGTCAAAGAGCCTTGCCATGTGAGACCAGGAGAAGGGAGTCATTCTCCTGGTCTTTGAACTATTGGTAAATCACTCCCTAGACTCTAAAGTAAGAGACAGTGGTGAAACAGACTGGGATCTGGAATCCATCACCAGGAGAAAGGAGTCATTCTCCTGGTATTGCTGTAAGCAGTGAACAAGCTTTATTTATGTTGTTTAGTGGCAGGGATGGATTAGTGGATTTGAGACAGAGGACGGCCCATTTCACTTTGACTGACATCCTAACATGCACCCGAATGTTCCTAGCTTGAGTATGGGAACCCCCTCTTGAAGTAGGGAAAGATAGGTTTGATTTATTGTTTGATAAAAGGCTGTAGCCCAAACCATGACCCCCTCCTCGTCAGAGTCCTTACTCCATCTCGCCTCATGGGGTAACACCAGTTGATGCTTTTAGTATGTGCAATTGTGCCATTTTAGGTATTGTAATGTATTGCTGCAGCATTGACACTGCAATATATTGTAAAGCCAGAATACAGGAACCCGTTGGCGGTCTAGATGCTGTGGCCACAGAAGCCCGAGGCACACAAAGTCATGGACAAAAGTGCGAAGTGCTGTGCTTTAGGGGCCGCGGTATCCAGGCAGCATAAGGGAGGGATGCCAGAGCCTGCAGCATGTAAGTGGGGAGGGTGCCAGAGGATGCCGTGCATCAGTGGAGGGTTCGGACCCCCACCCCAAAAGGGACTAGGAGAGGGCTATTTACAAAATGCTGAACCTGTTGAATGCAGACCATTAATCTGGAATGCACAGGTTCTGCCTTTTGTAAATGCCATTCGGGCATAAATCCGAAGGTTCAAATAGTCTAGTTGAGGAATACCGGTATCAGGTAATATTATCCCCACCGATAATATCGCCATATATATGGTCGTTGGGTAAGGCCATAGGCAATATTATTCGTGGGGATAATTTATGGGGTGATTGGGACCGTGGGTTGCAGGGGTGTCCCCCGCTCCATTAAAAAAATGATGGGGTTGCAGGGGTGTCCCCCACAGGTTCCATGGCTTAATATTGCTGCAAAAATATGGCAATATTCTTGTATGACGTTATTTTTATGGGGATATTAACACATGGAACCACATCACCAACAAGATTGATTAACTGGAGCCTTGGCAAAACATTAGAGGAGATGAAACATGCGTCAGAAAATGAATGCCACAAGCAACAAGAAACCTTTACTATTCTGATTCAACTTTGTGCCAAAGTCCATTTGTACGAGCATAGACTCTTCTGGCTCCTTCCATTCTTAGTGGTTTAGGCAGGTACTTCCACATTTTAAGGAAGGAAGCCCCATGTTACTTTTTGTTACCCTAAGCAGCTTTAAGGAATTGAGGATCTAAAGTTCCAGATTGAGGAGCAGAGGGTCACAAGGTATTAGGGGCACTTAGTTGTCTAGGCCTCAGTGTGTCAGACAAAGTACCTTAAGGTGGATTCTGATTTCAAAAGGTAGCCAATGTGGAGCCTTAAAACTCAGAGAAATGGGACCTTGGCTGTTGAGATCCACCGTCAGTCTAGCTGCACTGTTTTAAATAAGCAGAGGTTGGTGGCTTAGATGTTTTTTTAGGCCTTCGTAGATAGCGTTGTATTCAGGGTTGGATAGAACCAGTGCTCTTGTCAACCCTGTCTTTTGGAGCATCTGTTATACCAGCATGTTATTCTGCAATTTGTACAGTTTCGAGGGGGATTCGAGGGAAGTCTTGTCTATTTGAGGGGTGATTGACATGTAAAAATGATTATGTTTTTTTTTTTAAGTGGCAAAGGACTGGGGTGTGGGGGGTTCTACCTAAGGAACTGAAGGGGAGGTTGCTTGTAATGGGCTTGCCAAACATAAGGTTTTCAGGTTTTGTATAGTTGAGGCAAAAGCAATTCATAGCCGCCACAGTTAGCGATGGAGTCAAGATGTTTGCCATTTCTGTCAAGATTTCATCATTTGCGTTAAGGTGGAATCTGGAGGGAAATTAGTTATGAAGTAGTGCTGGAGGTTTAATGTATTCATTGTACAGCAAGGGAGATAAGGTTGATATCTTAGGGGCACCTATGCTGGGAGGGGTGCGATCTATACGTTCCTGTTTTAGTTTAGTTTAGTTTAGTTTCTTTATTTGTACTGCGCACTGAACCCTCAGGTAACTGGGTGCCAAAAAACTTGAGCGAGTGTTACAGACAATTTACAACAACAACAAAAACTAGTGCAAGTCCGTTTTCCCGCGGATGGTGGTTCACTAAGAAATGGAGCTAAGCCTGTGATTCCCACATTAGTACGGAGTCCTTTGTTTAGTGTAGAATGCTCAGCCGTGTCATTTGCCGCTGCGAGATCTAGAAGAAAGCGATACGATCAGGTGTTTACGTCCATTACTTTAAGGATCCCTTCCGTCATAAAGATGAGAGCAGTTCCTGTACTCCTGAAAGGTCTCAGCCCTGATTGGTTAATACAGCATAGATGAGACACTTCACTATGTTCTGTTAGCTGTGGGGTGAAGATCTTTCACAATAGTTTTGCCACAAATGGTATATTCCAGATTGGGCGAAATTTGTTAGGATCTTTGATGGATTTTATTAGGTTGGGAGGATGGTTGCTTCTGCGAAAGAGTTAGGAATGTCACCTGCATGAAAGAAGCGGTGCAAATAGGACACATAGAGGTAGCGGTGGAGTTGATGGTTTCCATCATGAGAGTTGCAGGACAAGGAAAACATTGCTCTCGTGATTTCCCCAGGGCTACGAGCCAATATTGCTCAGGCACCATTGCTGAATAATATTCTTAAGGTTGCAAAGGTTTCTTTTAGCACACTCACTGCATGGACAGGGTAGATTGCTACTTTTGTTATTATCACCCGGGTTTGTGGTTCAGTGGACTAATGCATCCAGAAACCTGTGTTTGACCTCATGGTCACAGGTTTGAATCCCGGCAGGCCCACTCAGCCCATCATCCTTCCAAGGTTAATAAAACGAGTACCATTGAGTTGTGTAATAACAAACAGCTGTTATCTGTGCTGTTATCTGTCAATAGCACCAAAATGCCCTTCTGGGGATAAACATGCACTATACAATGATGTGGTGTGGTATCATTACAAAACGGACAGCAATCGAACTGTGTGGGGTTCTGCTGCCTGTGCGTCTCCCTTCTCTAATTCCCTGATTATGGGCCTCATTACAAGTGTGCCGGCTCGGTAGAAACGCAGTATATTTGACTGGCACACTTCAAGTTTGCCGGTGGGGGTCATGGATCTCCCATCAGGTCAAACCTGCCGGGAGTTTGGGCCCCTACCGGCAAACAAATGCCTGAATCACCAGAACTTTCACTAATGGTGCCGGTGATTCAGGAAATCCCATCCCACATTGGAAAAGGAGTTTACCGTCAGCCCGCATCTGTAATATCCCAGTAATACCGGGATATTGGGCGGCGGAGACGGTAAGGCAGGGTTGCCGGTATCCCACCAGAATTACCGGCGGGATACAGGCAACCCTGTAATGACCCCCAATGACTCTCTAACTCCCAGTGCTAGTGAGCCCTGTGGGCCGTTCTGCAGACCCAAGCTCATAATTCTGTTTTTGGCCTGTGTGGTTTTCTGCTGTGGGCCAAGCAGCGGTTTGAGGGATCTCACTGACAGGGATTTGCTGGATCCGTGAACCCCATGAATTCAAAGCACTTCTGCATTTTTCTTGCCCCCATTATGTGGTATAGGTTTGGGGATCAAGAAAAGGAAAGAGGAAATGGGGATCCCAATCCAATCTAGTATGACATCACTTTGCACGTGGTCTGCCGCGGCCTCCCTCACACTTTCCCCTCTTTCCCACTTTCTTCCTTGACCAAAACCTGGGACTCGGTCGCAACACGGAATTTATAGAGTTGTGTAATTGTTGCACGCCAGGCAGAATATTAAAAGCCAATCAAATATCAGCTGATTAAATCAATTTATTTACGAGTGCACAAAGTCCATGAATTATTATTAAATGCAGCACAGAGGGAAGAGAAATGTAAACACGTGAAAGGACTATATAAAGCATTTTATGGAAAAGGAGTTTACCGTCAGCCCGCATCTGTAATATCCCAGTAATACCGGGATATTGGGCGGCGGAGACGGTAAGGCAGGGTTGCCGGTATCCCACCAGAATTACCGGCGGGATACAGGCAACCCTGTAATGACCCCCAATGACTCTCTAACTCCCAGTGCTAGTGAGCCCTGTGGGCCGTTCTGCAGACCCAAGCTCATAATTCTGTTTTTGGCCTGTGTGGTTTTCTGCTGTGGGCCAAGCAGCGGTTTGAGGGATCTCACTGACAGGGATTTGCTGGATCCGTGAACCCCATGAATTCAAAGCACTTCTGCATTTTTCTTGCCCCCATTATGTGGTATAGGTTTGGGGATCAAGAAAAGGAAAGAGGAAATGGGGATCCCAATCCAATCTAGTATGACATCACTTTGCACGTGGTCTGCCGCGGCCTCCCTCACACTTTCCCCTCTTTCCCACTTTCTTCCTGGACCAAAACCTGGGACTCGGTCGCAACACGGAATTTATAGAGTTGTGTAATTGTTGCACGCCAGGCAGAATATTAAAAGCCAATCAAATATCAGCTGATTAAATCAATTTATTTACGAGTGCACAAAGTCCATGAATTATTATTAAATGCAGCACAGAGGGAAGAGAAATGTAAACACGTGAAAGGACTATATAAAGCATTTTATTGCAATAAGTTAATTACAGTTGTGACTGTTTATTTCCGTTAACAGTGGCCATGTTTGCATTGTAACAATTCATCAAACAGCCTGAAAGTAATTCTGATTTGATCCCGCACACAGATGTAGTGTCATGGTATAAATTGCAATCGTCCATTGTACCAAGTCGATAAGAAAGGTACAGAACCTTCTGCTAAATAACAAGGGCTGGTTTATTTTAATGGCTATTTGGTTATCAATTTTGGAAGCTACGTACTAGTCAATAAGCCTCTATGCGTAACCTATCACATAAAAAACACACTGGAAATATAAATAAAATTCAAGGCCATATCCGTCATCGCACAGTTTCAACACAAGGGCTTCCATAAAAATCATAGTTCTCAGAACCAGGACTTCCTGCTTCCAAATATACTGCATTTTCTTCTACGAAGTCGATTGCTACAAACCTATGTTTAAATATACTTAGATATATTTACGAGAGGAATATGAAAAAATAGCCCACATGAGGATTAATGAATGATGACACTGACTTTGCACTGGTTGCCTGGCCTGCCAAGGTCCCCTCCCCCACCAGTCGCACTCCTGCACTGCCCTCCTGTCAACCCTGCACTTGGGGGCTGTTTCTGTATCCCTTCAGTCGCACTACCAGCACTTGACACCAGTTGGCTGCACTTACCCTTGCACTTGCCATCTGCTGGCCGTACTTTACCTATTATTATTTTCTTAATCCATGTATTGCACTGTCCTCTTCCCTCTTCCCACCCTGCACTTCTCCCCCCACCCTTCCCATGCACTTGCGCAATCTGAATGACACCTGGCCTAGTAGGATCGTTGTCTGTCTTCCCTCTGTTCCCCTCCCTTGCCTCGTCGCGCCTTGAAACACCTGTGTATAGGTGCGTTATAAATGCCATATCATATCATATCAATGTTTATTATGGGTTCTATGTTCATTCATCCCCGTTTTTTTCCGCTGAGTTTTTTGGGGAAATTTTTGGGGTGAAAAACCTAATTGCATTTTTATTTTTCTTATTTGTGTGGGTTGCCCCTACAAGGTCCCACTTCCCTTTCATGTATTCCCTATCTGACCACTCCCCCTACTCTGCATATGCCCTTACCGTGCCCCCTATCATTTTCAATGAGTTTTTTTTGGGCAACATTTTTCGGGGAAAAACCCAGCGATGAATGACTGTCGTACCTTTATTATGATATAAACTATGTTAGTGAGTTTTAGTTATGAGTTAATTTATTCAGGGGGCATTATAGTTCAGTCTGTGTTAGTAAATGCTATACTGTGGCCGGGGTCTGGAACCTTTCACACAGCGCATATTTTGGACTACAACTTCCATCAGCCCTAGCCAGCATAGTCAATAGTGAGGGATCATGCGAGTCATAGTCCAAAACACCTGGTGGCCGGCAGGTGGCAGACCCATGCTGTAGATTATGTTATTATTGTTTGGAGGGTTTCCTGGCTTTCCCTTATTCCAAAGTTGGATGGAAGCCCTATCATAAAAAACAACTGACTTCATGAAATCTTTCCCATTAGGCTGTCTTAGTACGCCACAGCAGCGACTTTATTCCCCACTTCTGAAGTAAGACGCGCCAAACAGACATATTAATGGGCAGGGAATGGGGTTACTGAAACCGTACCTATGTTTTGAGTGGATGCATGTGAAAGAGCGGGATATTGTGTGCCCCGAGCCAAGATGGCCTCTCTGCATAAATGAATAATTGCACCCAATATTTTCAAATGAATTAGACTCCATCAAGTCCTGTGTATTTATGTTTGTACCTGTATTGAGATATTGAAGGCCGAATGTTCACCCCAGCCTTAAAAATAGGCATGTGCTCTCACAAAAGAAGTAGGTGCATTTTCTCAATGCCGTGCCGAACAGTAGGATTCGAGGACTGGGTCACTGCATGTCATGCCTCATGCCTGGTTACTTGGGATCCTCTGGGATGCTCTGGGTTGTGTTGATAGAGAAGTTCTCTTGGACCTCCTGAACAGCATGCTTGAGAGCTGAGAGCTAGCCAGATAAATCGGTCAGGAGCTCATGAGTCTGCTGCATGCACAGAATATTATGTACCCGAAAAATAAATATCCCTCACGCTCGATCCTTAACTAACCACTCATAATCAAACCTAACGATCCTTCCTTCGCCGCAAAATTCCTCCCATCAAAGATATCACCAGCAAAGACTAGTCCATGACTCTAACATATATGGCTCTTTCAACAACATCTGATCATGGACTAATTCCAATGGACGCACACACACCGACTCACAGACCTCACAGAACTGCGCTACTGTTAAAAGATGGCAGCCCAAATGCTGGCTACTCGCACTCGGTACAACGCTCTGCTGCTGCCGAGCTAGGACTGCGCTTTAAATAAAAACAGTGGCTCACCTTGGCTGTCCAAGGTGTCATCACCTTACTGTACTGGTGACAGGAAAGATGCTTGATTGGAGCATTCAGGGTGTGTGTGCGTGTGTGCATAGACTCTGACATCTGGATTCAATCCCCTGCCAGGTAGCAAGTGAAAGTGATTCAGTAGTCCTAGAAAGGCACTGTGCAAGGTCATCAAAGATCAATCTAGGGACAGCCTGGCCAGTAAGATCACTATATAAGAAGGGTTCGAGGAGATTGCAGTAGATTGCAAACTTAAGGAGCAACAGGCTGCATTCAGCAACCATTGCTTCCTTATCCTATAGCTTAGTTTTTGCTTTCATTGTACAGTGCGATTTGGAGAATAAAGGGAGACTCGTGGAGGCAGGACCACTGCAGTTTTTGCCACTTATAAGCTCTGCCACACTCCAACTAGCACATTCAGTGCAACACATCCTTGTGGTGAATGGACGCAGAATCTAGGTTGATCCCTCAATTGAGGCCAAGCCAGATCCTGGAGCAGATTTCCCTTTTCTGACCATGGAGTCTTCGAATATTCTTAAAAACAAGACTCTGTTAGATAAACAGAAATACGTGTTTTTTTTTTAAGTCACCTTTCCTGTTGTATTTCAATGACCAGCTTGCATGAGTGTTTTTTTTCCTTTGGGAAAACCGTGAGGCATCTGACCTTTCATTGCTTGGCCTCCAAATTCAGGGTACGTTGGTCTTACAATCAACAGAAATTGAGGACTATCAGTTTACTTTCTCATATTGGTTACACAAATTAGTAGATTTTTTTCCAAGGGTGATTGCCTTGGGATACTTGGCTTGAGCACTGAGGCGCCCCACTCCTACTTTCTAGTTGGCAATCGCGTCTTGCGCAATTGCTATATGTAATAATTTGCCAAAAAGAATTGATATGTGCAACCAACATCTGCATCAATTTTCATTCAACCCAAAAATAAATCCTAAATGTCTTATCTCACAATCTCCATTGTAGAGCTCCCAAGATGCTGTATTAAAGTTCATTACATCATTATATTGGTTTTGTCGGTACACTGTAATTCTTCTATTGTTGTACAGTTGCCTGGTTCATCTTTTAATGTTGTGAGAAGTATCTCCAGATGTTGAAATGTTTTGCGACTAAAGTCTGACGACAAAAAATATGAAACACTTAAACCCCCACAAATGAATTTTGATGGAATAAGTCTTGGATATGGTTCTTTAGATCAATTAAATCTGAATGAGGTGAGGGTACAATTCATAGAGCAAAAATCAAATTTTCAGCAGAATGGCTGCTAGAGACCATTAGAAGAACAGAACGGACGCGTTCAGGAGACATGTAGAATTGGGATACGATGGAACCAACGAAAGCCAGGCCCCCTCTTCCATCTGAAAAGCTTACTTTGGCAATCAGAGTTTCATCAGCAAGCATCATCTAAGTCCTGCATGCTCCATAGTGCAGCAGCATGTTTAGATATGCAAACTTCAAAATGAGACTAATATTGCTTCTCATGGATACCAGCCTACCACAATCAGCCCGCCTCAGTACAGGGCTTGATGGAGTAGGTGTGGTCCAGTCACTGCACCTACTTTGTGGAAACAACAGCCATGGTCTCAGCCTCTGAGAAGGTGTGTGACAGCATCTTCAATGATATAAGGTACTGTTGCAAAAGGAGTCATTCCCTTACTGGACACAGCCTCCACCAGCTCATTATAACCTTCTCCCTTCTATTTCAAATACCCGGCCTACAGGGTGAGCGTCAACATGATACTTCTTCCTATAAATTCTATAGGAGGTCACGAGCTGTTGGAAATCTTCCTTTCCTGATCTAAATCGAAACTTGTAATTAGGTGTCATGACGCAGGCCTTGAGGGATACAACCTTCTTGTTAAGGTCAGGGGCAATGTGTACCCAGGGGAACAGGTGGCAAATATCCCACCATTCCACAGGCTGGCATGGAACTATAAGCAAAGATACAAATGAGTAAGAAAGGGTATCTGGTCTTTACATCTAATGCATTACCACTGAATGCCTTTCCATCGAGGCATTTGCATGGGGAAAAAATGTGCATCGAATGCATGTTTTTTAAAGGTAAAGGGTTTAGTTTAATTTTAATGGTGTTTAAAGGGTAAAAAACAGGGGTTGAAAAAGAAAATGCATTCGATCACATTTTTTTGATGCACATTTTTCGATGGAATGGTCCCTCGATGGTAATCATTCGATGCAATGACCATAAACCGTAAGAAAGAGAGTCAGATCGGGAATGCAGAGGACAATATCGCTATGGAAATCAGTATCTGAAAAGGGCCCACCAATGGTGAAGAAAGGCATGAGTGCCCAATACAAAGAACAATAGAAAGAGTAAAAGGCTTTCTAAAGGCGATTCATGCAATTGGCTTCATCCGTCATTTCCTGCAAAATATAGGGGGTGTTGGTGTCACTGTTGGCAAAGCCCTCTGAAATTATTGGTCCACGGGATAATGGTTTGCAAGCGCATGTCTTAGAGCAGGGTGAGATGAGGGGCTTCTGTTGATAAGGGCAACTAGCTAACGGTTTCTTACCAAGGAGCAGAAACCAACAGAGATACAATGAAGAAGAGTGACATCAGATGCGAAGGCCAGAGAGAAAACCAACACCCGCACGCTTCTTCAAATCAGCACGTTGCAAGGGTGGCATGTCGTAGAACCATGACAAGGAGGTGGTGCTTGATGGGCAAATGAGAAGCCAAAAGAAATGGTAGGAAATGTCCTACCAATCCAGAGGCAGGTACAGACTATAAGAAGAAAGACATATCACCAAGAATGTCAAATGTCTTAGTTACTCAACGCACCACACCACTCTGGAAAACGGTATGCATTAGAGGAGCCACCAATGCTGAATTATATGAACTGCAGCAAATTCATGGAGTTGGTCTTAGACTTGCAGCTGCTACTGCTGGCGTGGCAAAGTGATGTTAAATCCTGGAAAATCCAAGAGTTGGGTGAAGCCTTTGAGATATAGTTTGAAATCCTAACGAAGCCAAGAGGCAGTAGAAGATCCTGAGGCACAGCTGTGAAGCCTGATAAAGCCAAGAGGCAGGAGACATCTCTGTGACACAGCACAGAATCCGAAAAAGCCAAGAGTTAGGAGGAGCCTCTGCAAAAAAGCTCTTAGTCTAGATAAAGTTAAAAGGCAGGAGAGAGATCTGGAAATTGGCTCTGAATCCTGAAAAATCCAAGAGGTTTGAGATGCCTCTGTGACCATTTTGTGAATCTTGTCAGAGCCAAGAAGCAGGAGGAGCCACTGGGAAATGTTTGTCTTGATAAAGCCAAGTGCAAGAGAAGCTTCTGGGAAATGTTTGTGAATATTTATAAAGCAGAGAGGCAGGAGAAGCCTCTTTAAATGCTTAGGTTTGTTAATCTTGATAACATCGAGATGCAGGCAAAACCTCTGAGAACCATCTGTGAATTCTAATGAGGTTTAGACGCAGGGGAAGACTCAGAGAGACAGTTAATCCTGATAAGGAGTGCAGTGGTTGCTGCATAGAGGTTGAAACCTCTGTGAAATGGAACCATTACATCACAAATAGAGAAAGGGAATCTTTTTTTCTAAAGGATCCTGGTATACTTAACATTGATGTCATTTTGCCACACATTTTAGCATGACCCTCCATCTACTGGTTCCAGTAACATCCTTTTGGACTATCGGGGCTGGCAAAATCTGCTATAGGGCTTGCATTGGCTAGGAGATTTTATGATGACCGAGTATCATTTACATGGCACTCGACCTTGCATCAAGCATGGGGATGTGCGAAACATTTATTTGACATTTACTGCAAACAAACTTTGTGGTAAATGGTAAATACATGTTTCACTGTGCATGGCTGTCAGCCTTGCGCCAACTCTGATGGGTGCTGAAAGGTGACATGCACATTTTACAGAAAAAACTGATACATTTTTTGTCACCTTTTACCATGGGGCAAGCACATTTTTCTTAGGTCGTGTATGTAAACTAAGGAACTCGTCCTGCAGGTCTAGAAGGAATTTTAAGAATTTGCAAAAACTGATTTACACATTTCTGTAAATCAATTACACAAATAACTTGATACATAGAAACTAGAGAATCAAACAATTTTCAACTTGAAAACCTTGTAGTTGATTCAAGGAAAACTAGATCACGTTAAAGGAACCGAAAGTAACATTAGATTTTTGACACGTTTGCATTGGTGCTCTCACCACCCAGAAATCATTCTTGTACCTGACCCAGACCCTGAGGTTTGTGGGTGGTCTGTTCAGCACAGGGAAGGGTGCAGTCTCTCACGCTCCCTCTGGAGCATGCAATCTGAAGATCAGACTCTTTTCTTTCCCCGTGTGCTCCAATGGCAGTCTGTGATGGGGGATATGGCAGCCACTCTCTTCATCGTCCCTTCGGCGGGGCATCACCTCAGGCCCCTGTCAAACCATCATCTTGCTCACTTGAAGATATCCCCCCAGATTTATGATGAGTGGATTTCCATGACAGAGGATCTTGCCACGAGGATGCAATGGTAGTTGATGGATTCTAATCTCCTGCCTGGCTTCCCCCTGGCTCTGCCAGAGTTTCTCATTCTCACAACCAATGCCAGCCAAGTGGGCTGCGGGCCACCTGCGATCAGTTATCCATCCAGAGGAGGTGGCCAGCATTAGACCGCAGAAGATCTTCTGACAAAAGGGAACTGTCGGAAATCTGGGAAGCCGTTGCAATCTTGCGACGCACTTCCAGGGAATCCGATTCTTCTTACACAGACAACTAGGTCCTCATGGTTTCCATCAACCGACATGGAGGACCATGTTCTCCTCTCCCCAAGAAGTGTCATCCCTGAAAAAAGGATTGGGCAGAGGATAACCTTCTCTCTCTTAGAGGGCTTCATCTCCCATGTATATTGAACACCTAGGCGGATGCACTTTGCTGCCAATTTACTCATCAGTGGAGTATTCCCAATCTTTCCAGAACTTCCAACTTATCGGCTCCCACCTGGTTGCCTCCTCTGTGGGCCACTTTGCCCCCGGTCAGATAATCTCCTACTACTTTTCTTCTGACTAGTTACAAGCCAGCCGCATAGTCTGAAAACAGATGCCTGTACCCAGTCTGGCACTGTGCCTGGTTTTACGTCTTTCCTAACTGCCCCCTCATTCCGAGACTCTTGCTTTCTATCAGGAAAGGGAGATCATGAATCATTATTATGGTACCCTGAGACCAAGGAGGGCCTGGTTCCCAGAGCTCTTTAACTCTCCTCTGCCAGTTTCCCCCTCCCCCTAACTCCCTGCCCTCTGAGGTGCCAGCTCTACCTCTCTGACACCTCAGGCATGGCTCTGATGGCTTTGCACTTGAGGTGTGAAGGCCCAAGAAGCAAGTGCTCTCGACAGAACTGGCAGCTGCATTCCAGGGGTCCTAAAGGCTCTCTACTGTTTCCTCCTATGCTTTCTTTTTTCATTTGTTTATGGGCTACTAGAAACCTTTACAAAACAAGAATAAAAACAATAACATTCAAACATCTCAATATCACAAAGACACATATAATTACAAGAAGTATATAACATATAATAATAATTCATAAAATAGCGCTTATTCACAGCAAGCACCCACGGTGTAATCTCAGCCCACATTACATGAAACACATAGGCTGCCTCCCCCACCGCAGGCTGCCACCGCCCCCCCTTCACATCTTTTTTTTTGGTTAAAAAAATCCCAACTCCCCTGACTGTGGCAGTGGCAGTGGCTGCACCCCTGTCGCTGCAGCAGCTTCCCTTTTTTGGCCACCTTCTATGACCATGGTGGTCTTTTTGGTTAAGTCATTTTATTCATTCAACTGGATGCGGGCGATGACCCATTGAATGAATGAAAATACTTAATTTTGTAGCATCCTAGGTTACCACTTTTGTAACCCTGGGTGCCAAAAGGACCCTACCCTCCCCTCTTGGTACATGCTCTGAAATTGGGTCAAAAAGGGAATCAAGAACACTGCTCTGCGATTACTATGTTGTGACCTTCACGGAACCTCCACCTGAGAAAGTCTCAAATGACTAAAATAGATGACCGGAGTACACATGACTTCATTATGGACCAGAGGAACTTCATTATTACTAATATTTGTAAGGTCGAAGGTCAGGAGCCCAGAGAAGCCTTGCGTAACAAGGTCCTAGCTTGGTTAAGACAGAGAACTGGGATAGGGGTAGTCAGATTATCTGACCTGAAGATTCTCTGCAGGCTGGACCTAAGAGGCTGGTGCTTGCAACCTAATAATGACTGTGTTTTAGTGGGATGCGGGTCCAGCACTCTACCTGATTTTTTAAGATTGTGTAAATATCTCCCCAGAGGATCGTCTAACTGTAATTTGATTCTCTGATTTATCTTGTTTATAGTGACTTGTTTTTTTATTGCTCCTCTGGCTGGTTGATACCATTTGTGTACTATTTCTGTTATTATTCTTATTATTTTTTGATTTTCATGTTGTTTGTACTGTCTGCGTCCTCAAGCCTACGGGTTTACTGGTGCACTATAAAAAAATGAAATAAAGTAAGGTAAAGTAAAAATAGTGTTAATCGCCTGTTCCAAGAGCTGGATCGTGGGGTAATGGCTCGGTGCCCTCGTTAAAGGCCCTTGCTTCACTCGGGCCTATAACATGGAACATGGGGTTAATGCTATACTATATAACTTCTAAGAAGGCCAATAAACATATTGCAAATATATTGCACATAAAAAAACAGTATCTTGGTAAAAAGACTAATTTCCACCAGCAATCCCCATCGAAGATGGAGACTCGCTCGCCAAAACAACACAACCACAGTGATTTCCAATTCACCTTTGACAGATCATGGACAAACTTTCCCAGGTATGTAATAAGAAGGTGCAGTAAAGCAGGACAATTCTATTACTAGATGTTGTATCGTTTCTAATGTAGACTGAACCTTACAAAAACACCAGTATGATCTGTCAGAGTGAATAATTTTCCATCTCAACTAAATTTCCTTGGTGTGGAGGAGGTTCCATCGAAATTGAAGAAAAACGTCTCTATATTGACGGTTCGAGAAAATCTTCAAATATGGAGATAGTATTTCCCTCTCTTACGCTCCCCAGACAATGACTTAATGATGAATATTTATGAAAATCATCTGTAATATCACACCAATTCCGCTCAAATAACACAAACATGACCTTGCCCGGGTTTTCCCACAGGTCTTGAACTGTGTGTCCAATTTCACAGAGCATAGAGTCAGAATATTTGCTCAGTAAACTGAACGTAGACACACTTTTCTCCTTCATCAAGGTTTTGATTTCATCATCTGAGGTGTTTGGTTGCGGAAAACGAATACATCGATAAAAAGATAAAAGTCTCCATTTCACCCTGGCTTGTAGGGAAATAAATCCAAGTTCGAACCTAATGGCGTTGGCTGGAATTAGATTTGACACGGCTAGCACTTTACGCCATATAAAAGCCTAAAGATTTTCTAAAGGGACTGAAGCCCATAATCCCCAAAACTCTGAGCCATGTAAAAGGTTTGGTGCCACCTTCCCTTCGTAAAAAAGAAGTGCTGGCTTTAATGAGAAACTCCCAAACTTTCTGTCAATTTTAATCATTTGGTTCACCAATAGCATCACCTTTTGCTTCCATATATTACACAGATACGATTTATTGGGTGTGCCGCTAATCGGGAAGCCCATATGCAATACATTTTCCGACCTAGTTAATGTTACTTTCTCTAAATCCCAGGTGTAAGGACTGTGTTTATTCTTTGCAAACTGCAAGATCTTAGTCTTCTTTGGGTGTACCTTTAGAAAGTTATTTTTGCATACATAGAGAAAGCAGTCAACAGTCTTTGCAGACCTATCGGTGTCCTATCGAAGATTAAAAATCGTCTGCATAGGCCAATTATATGATCCTTAAGGATCCCAATTTGGGCAGAACAAAGGCCACTGGACTCAATGGCTCCCCTATGTCCAAGACGTATAGATTGAAGAGGTAGGGTGCCAAGGTGCAACTCTGACTCAGTCCTGACCTGGTTTCAATCTGTATAGGCAAATGTCCTTCTTTATTAAGGCGGACCTGAATTGAAGAACACTCGTGTATGCCTATGATAAGTCTTAACAGATCATCCGGGATCCCCCAGCATGCCAATTTGGCCCACATATGTCTGTGGTCGACACTATCGAAAGAGGCTGATAGGTCTATTGAGGCCATATAAACCGGGATTGCCTTCCTGTTCCAAGTAAAGTCCTGCAAGTATCTGACCAGGAAACCTTTCATATTAGTTCTGTGGGACCTACAGAACCCGGCCTGCAACATATTAAGTCTCCCTACTCTTCGAGCTTAATCCTCAAGATGTCTTAATGAAAGGGACGCAAAGAGTTTGCTGTCCGCGTCCATAATAGATATGGGGCGATAGTTTTTGGGGTAATTCTTCGTGCTCCTTTTGTATATTGGTATTACATTTACATTCTCCATGAGGGGGTGGAATATTCAGCTGCAATCACATTTTTAAACACAATTGTTCAAATGCCAGACTAGGTTCCTACATCTGCTTTGAATAATTTGTTAGACAGCAAGTTGGGGCCGGAGCCCTTGAGTGGCTACAGAGTGTTATAAGGCCCAAAACATCTGCCTATTGAAAGCCTAATTACCACTTGCTTTATTCCCACATGGGGGTTTTGAACAAATCCTTTTTCCTCAGTATCACACGATGAATACACTGCCTCAAAATGAATTATCCAGTCGTTCTTTGAGACCACATTAAATAGCTTCATGGATTGACTTGCTTGCTATGGGTTTACTACTTCCCAGATTACTGCTACCTTTCTCTTTATTAACAATTGAATCATCATTTCAGCATCATTTTGCAATAAGGTTGCTCAGCGTAGTTGGCATATATTGTTATACCGTTGATTAACTTTTCCAATAAGCAGACATTTCTCATGTCATGGGATAGGCTAATTAATAATAGATCTAATATTTTATTGATAAACCTTCCTTGTCTCTGCGACAGGTTCGTCAAATACGTGACGATGGGACTTAATTTGTGATGTGTTGAACGTCTTGAAATTATTCGCAGGGAGAGCCTCTTTAATGAAAGCCTCAATGTATTTCTTAAAGTTATCTAGATTAAAAGTATTCAGCTTCCAGGCATATGTCCTATTAGATAACTCGGCTTTTCCCATGATTAATATAGATACTTGTGGGAGCACCACTTTCAATATTGCCAGAATCTCGATCAAAGTCACCCAATAGCATGTTGTGGTTTCTCCAATTATTCCTAACAGTACTCAATTAAATTACATTGGTTAAAAAAAAAGAGGTCAACATACATATAGTCAATTGTAGAAAAGGAAGACTCCCTTTGCCACGTTGGTCTACTTGGCCAGTCACCAAAGACAGACCCATTTAAGATACACAGCCCCATTGATAAAAAGCTAGTTTTCCATTTACAACCACTGGAGACAGTTCCTGAATAACCCACTTGCGGGAGAGCCATATTCCATTACCCATCACAATCTTCCTCCTGAATACATAGAGAGTTAAGGTCACCAGCAAAATAAACCAGCCTGTTTTCATTAGTGCATTTCCAATGCGTGATATTGTTTGAGAGGGTTCCCTGTTCCCTCATGCCAATCAACGTTAACCCGCAATATGGCATTAGGCGCACAGGTAATTCCCAGCCTAGGTTCAAATCCCAACATCCCATATGGCAAGTCGCTCAGCTCAGAGGCCATCCAACCCTGAGTCTTAGCAAACTGCCGTTAACAGCCCACCGGCTGGGCAACCTCGAATACTAGGACAGGCTTTTAGCACAAATGTAACGTAGCCGTCCACTAAGGGGCTTGTGTTGAATCTGGTTTCTTGTAGAAAATCTATTCCATATAGTCTCAAATGCTTCATTGCTCCATCATTTGTCCACAAGTGTGTGTTTCCTCTTGAATTCCAGCAGAGCACTTTTGGTGGTCTGTTACGACTAAAGAGGCAGCAGGCAGGATTGTTCCAAAGAACGGACTGGATTCAGTAAAGTTGCCCTCATTCACGACCAGTCCTCTCAAGGCTTCATTTGTGCCGGCTCTGGTGCTGCCAAAATCTGTTTTCCTAAGGTTTCAGACCCAATATTGCCAGAGAATGATTCTATCGGTTCGCTCTCTATCAAGAAATTCCACACGGTCGATATCTTTAGTGGATAAAGCCCTTATACTTGGGATTTCGGAGAAAATCAATAAGATATTAGATCTGTTTTACATTGGCTTGAATTCTACACCGAGACAACTGGCAACCAACAGCCTATTGGTTGTGTCCTCATCTTGTGGAGGGGAGCAGGATTTACAATGTTTGCTCCAAATCAGTAAACCATATTCAGGAGAGCCTTTCAAATCGGAATTCAGGTCCCTTGGACCCCTCAAGATGCTAAATACTTCTTTCTGTCTACCTGTTAAGGGTATGCTCGAGCTTATAGACCTAATCCCCGTTTCTCTACACATGGGATACCCCGTGGAGGCTCTTTGTTCAGTACCTCCCAAGTCTGTGTAGGGGCGGTCCATAAGGCCCACATCAATCGAACAAGAGTTAGTCGGGCCTGTACAGTTTATCCAAAAAACTTGAATAAGAAATCCCTGAACCAATACCAATTGAACCAGCTATCAGGCAAGGAGTTCAATTTCCCAGGCCCATTCGCTACAGAGTCTTCATGTCGATATAAAGGGGGAAAGGACAACTAGGTGCTGGCCAGCTGCTGAAGATTGTAGCTCCCCGAAAGTACTCTAAACGATGGAATAGAAATAAGAACAGGGGTAATATCTGTTTGAACTGCGTTGCTGGCTCTTTCACCAGACACCATAATAACAGAAACCTCATCCTCGGATGTTCCTGCAACCATATTCAGTTTCGTGAGTTCCTGAAACAGGGGTTCTGCTTTAGCCTTGCCTTCTCCGCCATTAGTGCACAGCTAGCAGCCATTCATACTGTTTGAGGCCCATGGCCCCCGTTTTTGACATTGAGGCCTTGGTGCCTACACCAGGGGTTTGTAATTTCTCGTCCATCCACCAGGTCCCTCTTTCCCATCTGGGTCCTTCTATTATCCTTAGGGCCCTGTCTTCAGTGCCCCTTCAGCTCCCTATATTCCATTCTCATTGCCCTACTCACCTATAAATATCTCTTCCGGGTGGCCATTATATTAGCCTGATGGCTGTGTGAGCTATAGTCTCTCATCTGCACTTATTCTTACCGAAGGTTTGTTCCTGAAGTGATGATTCTCCGGTCTTCCTGCTGTCCCGCCGCAAAGTGATATCCGACGTCCACCTCTACGAAGATCTGGTCCTTGGGTCCTGACTATGCCCCAAGCCAACCCGTCACTGGAGGATAGCTCAGGGGCAATGTGCTCGCCTTGGAAGCAAGATGGCTCAGAGCAACGCACGTTCTATCCCCGGGTCTGCGCGTTATAAATAACCTATCATAACATATCCCCATACCTTTTGGATGTTGGTAGAGTGGACACAGTGTATTTGGACCATAGTGCAGCCTCTAGACCCAAAGGAATTCCCTGTTACCGCCTCATCACGAATTTGGCAGTAACCCTTAAATGCGGCGGTAATGCTATACCGCCGCATTTAAGGGTCCGCCAAATCACAGGCTTGGCGGATTTACCCCCAGCTCTGAGCTGGGGGCAAATCTGCCAGAATTTTGCCGATTTTCGGCGTTAATTACCGTCGGCGGTAATACCGCTGAACATTCCCCACTGGGCCCAATGGCGAATGGGAAATTCCCGAATGGACCCAATGGTGAATGGGGACTTGCCGTTCAGCCAAACACGTGATCCGGTGCTAAAAGTGCCGGGGGGTTTGGCGGTAGGGCTAATAGCCCTGGCGCCGTTCGCGCCCAACTCGTGATGAGGCTCTAGTCTCTTATGGACCTGTGCATATGAAAAAGATGAAATCTACAGCCGGCTTAAGCAGCTGGATCAGGAACAGAGTAGATTTTACTTACCGAACGGTGGGGGACAGCCCTGCAGGCGGAGTCCTTCGATGATCAATGATTGCAGTTTTGTTTTCATGGATTGCTTTCAGGGGTGTTCCGCTCAATGACATTTTTAGTTCAGCCACATGGTCGTCCCGGGACACGTTCATCTCCCATTATAAACTTTTTGTTAGTCCTCCTTGCCCCTTTTTTGGGTCAGCTGTCCTGTCATATGTGATTGATTGAGTAATTTCAGTAAACAAAATCAAGTGTGTGCACCTTTTCCTTCACCTTTGAGCTCCTTTTATGTTAGGATGATGAAGAGGGATGAAGAGCTAATGGCCAGATAATTTACCATTAATCCTTTTACAATGAGTCCTCCTCTTTCTCGTCTCAGTCCTACATCTCACCCTCCCTAGCCTAGGGTGAACATTGCATGCTGATATATAGGTCGAGAGAATAGGTATGGGGCAACGCGTTGAATGCATTTGACTTGGAAACAAGACATTCACCAACATGTGTTTAAACCCTCTGTTCCGACAGGCCATCCCCACCCTCTCTGGTCCCCCTGTGTTGTTCCCTTGTGCCCCCCTTTTTGCACACAGGAGTCTGTCCTGAACATTCTGGTTTCACCATCACCGTCTTGTGGCCAATGCTGGATTTGACTTTCATGCACTTCATTGATTCACGGTGCGTCACCCTTTCTCAACTCTCATGCTGGACTTCCTTTGCATCTTGTACTCATGGTGGCCCTGAATCATGCTGTTCCCATCTTCATCTTGTATCCAGACTTGCAACATTATGTGTTACTACTGACTTCTGCAATCGTATTCGCTCTCCCCTCTTGCTTCTCCACTCTTTTTGACTGCTTACTCTCTGTGCTGTCCTCCCCTCCCCTCTCCCTTTTCCTATCTCCTCCCCTCCTCCCCTTACTTTCTTCTATGCACTTACTCTATCAGAATTGTCCCTGGACCTAGTATGACAGCAACCTCATCTGTCGCTCCCCCATCCCCTTACTGCTCCCCCCTCCCTCCAGCACTATCTGAAACGCTGTCAGGCCTAGTACGATAGTCGCTTGTTTTGTTCCTCACCTCCCTTTCTGCACCCCTCTCCCTCACCTTTTGTTTTCCTCCGGCCCCCTAGCACGCTAGTCGCCTGTCTGTTTCCATTTCCTTCCCACTCCCCCCTACCTTCCTTATCTATGTCTTAGCTCTTGCACTCTCTGAAATGTCATCAGGACGAGTACAGTAGTTAATTTCACATCCTTACTGTTCATGGCCTGTAAGAATGTCGTCATATTTTCCCTTGTTCCCTCCCCTGCCTTGAAGCGCTTTGAAACACATTGTGTATAGGCGCTATATAAATTAACAATCATATCATATCATAACACAGGTTCGAACCACGGCTTTCGTCTTGAAACTGGTACCCGTATTAAGCATGTCATAAATGAACAATTATAATTATACTGTTTGGATTAGTAGGTAGTGGTAAGCATGTGGTTTATGCTTATAGTTCTCCCTTCAGGGGGCAGGGACCATAGGCCAGAATACATATTGTTTAAGCCATTTACACCGAGTGCCTGTCCGCCTCATTATTTTAGGACTGGGACGAGGAAGAGCAGCACTCAGTGTAACGGGATTACCGGCAAGTAATCTGGGCTCTCTCACTCTCCCAGAGACAGACACTGACAGCAGAATAAGAGGCAGCGGCTCGCAGCTTTGCGTAACCTCAGAAACACAGTCATTGCATTATGTAGGCTCTTAAATCAGAGTAGCCTCGGTCGCCTTAACCTGCCTAGTGGTTTAAAGAGTTTGTCAACAGAGTCTGTATGACACTCTTTGGCAGTCTTTCCACCAAAACAATTAGGGAAGTGGACTTGTACCAGCGTCATTTTGTCTAATTCGGATTGTCACACTGGTATTTGCCGTTCTAAAATTAATTGTAAAAGGCACGTTTCTCCGTTTTTCTATTAATTGAAGAGACACGATCCGTACCTCCAGGCTAAGCAGCATAGCTCGTGTCTCCTACCCACACTGCCCAGGGCAAACATCAAGATGGAGCGCACCGCCCCAAGGCATCCATGACGCGCAGGGAAACCCCGTTCTCTAGTCAGCCCAGTTCACGCCAGCCCCACTTTACTTTAGATTCGTGTTCAACCAGGATGGATTTAAATGTATGCATCCATCACACTGGAATTGAGCAAACATTTTCCCACGTAATTTTAGGGGTACAAACAGTCTGCCTTTGTCAGGAGTAAAGCACCAGAAGAGAATTTTAATTATGCCTGGTCCTCCTTTTACTCGCCACAGTCTTCACTTTTGTGGCAGTGCCACCTCTCAGACAGGATACTAGTTTTTATTTATTTTTTAAAAACCTGCCCCCTACTACACGAGTGCCATACATCCAACCTTTTACCTATGCTTCTACTGGTACATTATTATCCAAAGTTTGAGGGCCGAAGTTATCAAGATGAATTGGTCTCCCCGTAGCAGGAGCACTTTGGGAGGCTTATCATTTTGACACTGTTCGAAGAATCTGCAAAAAAACACTTTCCCCCAAAAATATAGGCAATTTTTTTAATTGTTTGGTGCAGTTTCATCAGGGCGGGCAAAGTTTTAGGGACAGTCCCAAAATATTTTGAAATCCCGATTGACCTAAACAGGAAAACATTTCTGTCACTGTTACAGCCAAAACCGCTGGATGGATTTACACCAACGTTGCTTGAGAAGCAGTGGCCTTGTCGCAAATGTGTGCTTTTGCAAATTTTGTGTTAATCTGTACAGAGAATTCTTTTAAAAATGGCCACAAATATTAGATCACAAAAAATCGGTAATATCTTTGTTCGGTCGGCAGGCTCACTTCCTGATTCAGTGTCTATGGATGGTTCTGGGCCAATCAGAGAGCTGCGTAACTTTCATAGACATCCGTAAAGGTACTAATTGTCCAACTGAGAAATGTGAGGAACGTCAAACATTTTAAAAATAGATGCCATCTTGGATTCATGAAATGAACCGTACCTGTAGTCCACGAGCAGAGCAGTATGAAAATATTCAAAAACACATTACACTTGCATTACAAATTAAACATGGCCTGGGGAGGTGAGTGGTGGTGAGGAGGGGGTGCAATGTGGCTAGAAGTGCATGGAACTCATGGTGGCAAGAGTAAAGACAGACACAAGTGATCACAGTTCAAGGGTGTTTATTAAACTGTGTAGGTAGGTTGGAAAAACACCTAATCTAAACGTAAACCTAAAATGGGAGCAAGCTACGATCATCAAATTATAATAAGGCAGTCCTAGTGGCGTCTTGCCAAATAAAAGGGCCTATACTAGAAAGAAACTATTGGCAATCCTTACAACTAGATACAAAAAGAGTGTGGGATAGTGTTAACAAGAAAGAAAGAAGTGTTCACAAATGATAAGTCAGGATGTTATAGCCAGCGGTCTCCCTTCCCTGCGTTTTGAGCACAGGACAAGGCGGGACTCCTGAGCATAGCACACTCTTGAGCTTTCCCAGCACGAGACTACAGTTGCATTCCCAGGTATCAGGATCTTCGCGGTTAAGTCTCTTTTCTACAAAGTCCTTTACCTCCGAGGATCTGATGGGTTCAAAATAATAAAACAAAAAGGTCCTTTCTGTATGTATGGTGGGTGATGGCTTTTACCCCAGGATCCCCCTCTTACGGGTTCAGATCCCATTTGATTAGCAGCCTCCCTCTGTTGGGTTCACTACGGTTTTTACTCACAAGATTTCTCCTTTTGCATTCACAAATTTTAATGTCTTTTTAAACAATCCACTGTGGAGATCCCTCCGTTGGGTTCACTCTTGTCAACACAATGTTGAGCTTAGGGCCCTTTAGGAACGTGCATGTAATGGATGGGATCACACAGAATAACTCAGAGTCCAAATAACCGAACCATCTCAGGAAGATGGCAAAGTACTGTTTTATTAACAATTATCTAAAACAGGGAGTTCACAACGAACATCAATGGATGGACACTCAGGTTCTCTCTGCAAATTTTACACAAACAATAGCTTTTATATAAAAAATACATCAGATGTCATGTCATACTACTTGGCAATAATGGAAAACCTATCAAGGATTGGGATAGGCTAATGGGGAACCTCTAAGTACATCTTCTACAGGGAATAGGTTTGTGATTGGCTGCCCACTTTCAGGTGGACAACGTATGCCTACCTCTATAATATGTAATCTTTAGAAACATTAGATACACAGTTTCTCATTGGTCTTCAACTATAAGGCCCTTCAATATATGGAATGATATAATTGGTTGGAACGCTTGTGCCATGTCTGGAACATTCGGTTCACTTAGCAGCACGCAAGCCCCGGATCAGGTGCAAGGAGATGGGGCATGACACTACCTCCCCACCCAATTAGCCCAGCATCTCTCATCACTCATGCCTTCTTCCATGAAGATTGTCTTTGTACTTGGCCTTGCAAAAGTATCCTTGCCTCTGAAAATGCACTGGAGTGAGAGCACTCAATATTGTGTCTGGGACTCCAAGTTCGAAACTCTATTTTCATCATTGGCGCACCTGATAGGAGACCATGATTTGGTCTATTTTGCAGGTTTTAAATGCTCTAAATGAATTAAACTTGGCACTCTTGGTGTTCATTCCTTGCCCCTTAACAAGGAATGATTAATCATCTGTGCGTTCGTTCCTTTCCAGAATAGATAGCCGACCTTGGCTGCCTCTGTCTTGACTCCAGGCCAGACAGCCTTGCCATGCAGCTCCATGATTCTGCTTATTCCTGCTGCAACACAGTTTTCCCTTCCTGCTTCATGGGTACTGGCTTACTAAAATCATGATACCGATATCCAGCTTCTTTATAAGGCCGGCTTTGCCAGCGTTCTATTTACTATGTATAGCTAGCTTCTTTGATGACTTAGTCTACCTTGCGTTTCAGCATCTGTACAATTATTGAACGGCTGATTCGCAGCACTTCGTGCATGTGTAATATTCTTTTTCGCATTTAAAAGTTCACTTGATTCTCTTTACTTCGTCCTTAGTCTCTTTAGGATCTATACATCTCTTCAGTCTGTATTTTGGGGACGTCGTGTCTGCCTCTTGTGACGTCACTAGCTACTTCCTTTGCTCTTTCTCATATTCCTTCATGGAGTTCCTCCCTTAAGTTGTCATCACTTCGGGGATACATTTGGTAGGGTTGTCTCAACAGGTATCTTCTTTCGAACACACGCTGCAGTATTGCCACAATGGCAGGTGTCAAACACGGCACAATCTCAGGTCTCCAACATATTGGAGGAAGGCGGGCATGGTTTCCTGCAGAGTCATGCAGCTGGTCTTCTACATTCCCCCCCTCTGGTCAAGTCCTCGACCACCTCCTCAATTGTTTCTACATCCTCATATTTTCTCTTGAAGAAGTGCTTCTTTGGTGTCCATATTTTCATCACCCCCCTCAGGGTGCCTGCTGTTTTTAATGTTCATCTACACTCCAGGTCATGTAGTTACATTGTCCATTCGGGGTACAATAGACCCATTGTCCCACATACTTCTTGTGATTCTTTGGATACAGAAACTTTGTTCCCTCAGGTGCCATGATGCTGGCCTCTATGTATTTTCTGACAGTGTCATCAGTCAGCTCCTTTGTGTTTGGTACATCGCTGGCATCAATCATAATCTTCATTCCTACCACCTTTTTTGCTGTTTTCTTGCATTGGGCAATCACTATTCTGACTATAGAGAATCCAAACATTACTAGCACCAATATCACTCCAAGAACCTTGAATAGACCACTGAGGAATCCACCAACACAAGGCGGTAAACCAACTGTCATCTTCAATGTCATCTGTCTCGTCTTCCATCTTGGTATGCAGGTCTGTCAACATCGATATGGCCTCTGTCAAGGTCCCATTCTGGCCAGGTAAAATGTGCAACACGATGGCCCAATTTTGGTGCAAACTCCTCATTCCATCACTGTGATCATATTAAGGACATAGCTATTCTGGAGGGTCATCAATCGTATGGCCCTCAGCTTTTCTTTAATGGTGTTCAATACCTTTATGGTAGCATTGATTGTCTGCAGGAGCTCCCACCGGGAGATCTGCAATGATTTGGTGTTTGCCACTGGTTGAATTCCAGGCATAAATATAGCTGTGATGAACAGCTTGTGCTCATCAGGAATAGTTTCATAAACTGTTATTGATTTGGTTGAGACGTAATTTTCCATTTTTGTCCGTATGATTTCAAGTGATCTTATTTTTCTCAAGTGATCATCCACTTTTGGAAATTCATCAATGTTTAGATCGCTCTGAGGAATCACCAATGCTGGAACATGGATGAGCACCAGGGAATACACTCCTTCCCAATCCTTGGGGGCAACTTAATAGAGGCTCTAGATCCACAAGCCCAATATCGATCCATAAGGATGGCTGTCCCTTGTCCCATCCTGGGAACATCAATTGTGGTTTTGCATTCTTTGTTATAACCACATAGTTCTTTTCATAACTTCCGAAGCACAGTGTTGCATTAACCAGTGAGATTACAACTACTGGGCCTGTTGGTCTTCTACCCATGTCAGTAACTTGGAGTGCTTGGCCCATGACTTTAAGCATCCATCATTCACTTTCTGCACTTCTTGTACGTAATCTTTTTTCAACCGATGAGCTTTTCAGGACATCTTTCCTTCTTCCCATCTCTTCTTGGTATGACTCGTCCACAGATCAATAGTTGTGTTCATTCCCAACATCCAGGTGATCCTGCTATTTCCGTCACATCATGGCAATTCATTTTCTTAATTTCTTCAATGATCCCCTCATCCTGTCCTTCAGCAGGGTACACAAGCATATTGCTTTTCCATCCAGGCTCCTTCTCCATTTGTAGGGTCTTGATAAAGTCATCTTGGTATGGAAACAACCATCTTGATCTCCATCGCAAGGTTGCCCATCTTCCTTGGAATTGTCCTTGAGTAGTACATACTGCAGGATGGCCGAAGCATTTCGCATTGTGTGCTGAAACCTTTTTTGAGATGAACGTTCTTACTGTATTCATGGCATAGGGGATGAGAGAGCAGACATAGCAACTCTCATCAGATGTTCTTTCCCCCACCTTTTTCATGTTTTGGTACCATATGTTATTTCCCAGTTGAGCTGGATTATCTAGATAGGTATTTATCCCTTCATTATCTTTCTTTACATCTCTCTTATGTCTCCTAACATATTTATAGCGATCAAGGAAATGGTCATCATTTGTACTCATAGTGGGGAGAATCATAGGACCTATTTCTTCAGCAGAACCATTAAGATGATAAAGACTGTGAAAAATAAGCAACAAAAAGACAATGAGAACAATTGTTTTGTTATTGTAAAAGCACCATAGTGGGTTGCGCTTCTGGTAAAAATAATATAGATCATTCTTTGATTGCTGTTCCCAAAAATTAGATTTAATTTTTTAAACTTGCATTAATTTTCATGCAACTTTAAATTTCCTTCATGTATTTGTAAATGTCCATATACACATACTTTTTCCCTTTTTTCCATTAACATTTTTTTTCTCTCAACACGTGTTTCCCCACAGTGATTATCCGTGGTTCTTCAGGAGAGATTCTAAAAGGAAAGTATAGAAGAAAAAAAAATAGAATAGAATAACAGTCAGAATTTGAATCAGAAAATATTTAATCGAAATGGTAGGGAGAAAGAATAATCTTTTTAAATTATATTATTTATTTGATACACTCACCTAATTTTCTTATTCTTTATATCTCAACCAACATTCTCTCTAAATTTTCATATCTGTATTGTCATCAGCAGTATTTATTCTTATTTTCAAAACAATTCCTTCCAAAATATTTTTTTTTTGCCTAAGAATAATAGAAAGTCAATTATTTAGACCATATATTAATCATGTATTACATTTAGGAATTATAAACATCCCATATATATTCTGTCATCAACAGTATTTATTCTTGTTTTCAAAGCAATTCTTCAAAATTATTTTTTTGCCTAATAATAATAGAAAATCAATTTTTTAGACCATATATTAATCATGTATTTTATCATACAGTCTTTTTCTATTTCTATTTCCATTTGGGAGGCTACTGCTACTTCCTCTATAAGTTAATTACCTTTTTGTTTCTGCAGAAGCGCAACCCACTACGGTGCTTTTACAATAAGAAAATTGTTTTAGGATATTGCTGCAGTCGCAATATAAGCACTTAGGGTGCAGAATCTGGGTTAACAAATAAATTCTTTTTAGGCACATTATTGATAGCGCCAAAGTAGGAAATAAAGCCGAAAAGGACTGCAAGATAGTTAAACAAAAAAATGAGAACAATCGTGCAAATATAGATCATGCATAGAAATCTGGGCATCCATTTCTCGTGCCATCCTACCGCTTGCTGAGCTTGTTCACTCTCTATGAGCATACCATTTTCTTCATTAAACATTTTTAATTCAATCATTGAGTTCCTTTTTTATCTTTCTAATTGTACAATTTGCTCAATTATAGCAATGAGTAGTCTTATCACTGGACCATTTTTAGGATCCTGCAAGAAAGTGTGAATATTATTGTCTCTTCTAACAAGAGCAAGGTAAGATTAGAGTATGAACACAAAGACAGCAGCCACAAGCCGATGAACGTCACTATTGACAGATATCATGTGTTTTTATCACTTAAAACAGATGTTCTCCACAAAGTTAATCTGGATATTGGTCTATTGTCCAATTTGCGATCAACAACAGATGTTTAGGGATAATTCTGATCCATGAGTCACTACTTCAATATATTTATGAAAGTTAATTCCAAATTCTGGAATTCCTCTGCAAGTCCTTGCACTCTCTTCTAAAATATATATAAGGAGTGTCTATTGAATTCTAGTCCAAATAAAGTACGTGTTAGTCATGTGTTGCTTCATCGTCCTTCTTCTTAGTCATCTATTGGGTCTGCACACGTGGAAATTCTTCTTCTTGTCTTATTTCTGGATCGGCAACAGTGGGAGGGAGGCTTTCGCCTTTATAAATCTTAACGTTGTTCAGATGTAACCAAGCTCATCTTCCTGTTATTCTAACTGCAGAAGGTGACACTTCCTCAACACAGAATGGGCCATTAATGCGTGGCTCATGCCACTTCTGGGTGAAATTTCTAATCAGGATCAGGTCCCCAACATATAACTTAGATGGTAGTAATAGTTCACTTTGATTGGTTGCAGAATTATCTTCTTCTGTGTTCCGAGACCTTCCCCTTGATGCTTGACTTGTTCTGAAATTAAAGAAATGCTGGTTGTCATACATGTCAAATAATCATGCATCTGATCGCCTAATGTTTTGGCTACACTCTGGGCATCACTCCTGATCCTAGACGGAGGTGTAAGGGGGGTTCTCATTTGACGCCCTGTGACTAGTTCATGTGGGGTGAGGTGGATTCCCATGGGTGTCTTCTTTTTCAGAAATGCATGGGGTTCCCTGTTTCCCTTGGTGGCTGCGACACCCCAGGCCCAAATCTGTAGGTTGTCTCCCCAAACCCTTTGGGAGATTGCAGTGGTTTAGCCTTTTCCCTTTGCACCCAGGTAGGTAAATCCACACATGTGAGGTACCGTTTTCGTCGAGATACCTGTGGGAACGCGGGAAGCTAGGACATGTGTTGTTGGTGGTGTATTTTGGTGGGTTGGCAAGGGGAAATGTTTGAAAATTGTGTTTTTTTTTTGTTGCCAAATTTCAGATTTTACTGGGGATTGTGAGTAATAAAGTCTGGGGCGATTTGTGCAAGTCAGACCTCTGTGGATTCCCATGGGTGTCTTCTTTTTGGAAATGCATGGGGTTCCCTGTTTTCCTTGGTGGCTTCGGCACCCTAGCCCCAAATCTGTAGGTTGTCCAGAAGAGCAAAATCCTTCAAAATCAGCTATGCCGAAAGACTTGGGGTTACCAGTGGGTTAGCCTTTTCCCTTTGCACCCAGGTAGGTGCCCCCACACATGTGAGGTACTGTTTTTGTCGGGGCACCTGTGGGAACGTGGGAAGGTAGGACATGTGGTGTTGGCGGCGTGTTTCGGTGAGTTAGCAGGGGGAAATATCTGAAAATGGTGTTTATTTTCACCAAATTTCAGACTTTGCCTGGGATTGTGGATAAACATTCTGGGGCGATTCACGCAAGTCAGACCTCTGTGGACTCCCACGGGTGTCTTCTTTTCAGAAATACATGGGGTTCCCTGTTTTCCTTGGTGGCCGCGACACCCCAGGCCCAAATCTGAAGGTTGTCCACAACAGCAAAATCTTCTCTGCCGAAAGAGTTGGTGTTACCAGTGGTTTAGCCTTTTCCCTTTGTGCGCAGGTAGGTGCACCCACACATTTGAGATACCATTTTCGTTCGTACACCTGTGGGAACGCGGGAAGGTAGGACATGTGGTGTTGCTGGTGTGTTTCGGTGGGTTGGTGGTGGGAAATGTCTGAAAATTGTGTTTATTTTGCAAAATTTCGGATTTTGCCGGGGATTGTGATGAATACATTCTGGGGTGATTTGTACAGGTCAGACCTCTGTGGATTCCCACGGATGTCTTCTTTTGGGAAATGCACGGGGTTCCCTGTTTTCCGTAGTGGCTGCGGTACCCGAGGCCCAAATCTGTGGTTGTCAACACCCGCTCCTTGTTAAAGCATGCTGTGGAGATAGCAGCGTAGATTGAAGAGCTGGATATCGATATTTGTGCCTTCACCGAATGCTGGGCACATAGTGCCGCGGGCCCCTCCCTCAATCTGGCAGTCCCAGATGGATACTCAATGCTGAGAGTGGATAGGCCCATCGGAAGATGGGGTGGAGTGGCACTTATTTTTAAATCACATATCACCATCTGCGGAAAAATAGTTAATATTGCTGAAGGCATTGAATCCATTCAGATTAAGATTTGTATAAATGCAGAGGCTACGCTCAACCTATTATTAATATACAGGCTCCATCTCACTCTGCAGATTTTATTACTGCATTATCTTACCCTCTGGTGGCATGTCTTAAACCTCTTTCTAGTTTTATTGTCATGGGCGATTTCAACTATTGGCTTGGGCATCAGGACGACCCCAGAGGGTCAGATTGGAGTCCGCCTTGGACACCTTAGGTTCACCCAATATAATCGCCATCCTTCACATCATCTCGCACACACCCTTGACTGGGTAGCAGCAACCAATGTGTCCATAAAAGACCTGACGACCACCCCATGCCCTTGGTCGATCACTATTTTGTCAACTTTGTTATCTGTTCAGATTTCCCAGTAAAGCACAAAAGCAAGGTTTTGCCACCTACTAAGGATTGTAATCCTAAATTACTCACCCTAGAAAAAATTACCCCCCTGTTCACTCACCTGACCAACCTCCTGTCCACAGATTCTGTGCAGAAGTTGTCCAAAGTTCTCATGGACCCTTTTATGGATATCACCAACCTGTTAGCTCCAGAGAAACTGAGGAAGAACAAATCGGTGCCCATAAACAAACCGTGGTTGACGCCTGCTTTACGCAAACTTAACGTTTTTGAGCTAAAACAATATTATAGTTGGAAAGCGAACTACTGTATTGACTTGCTCCTAGCTTACCAACAGGTGGCCAGAAAATATAAAGTCGCACTATTGGAAGCTAAAATGAATTCATTTAACGACAGGATCACCGCAGCCAACTCAGAGACCAAAGAGCTCTTTAAAATTCTTAAATAGCAAGAGTCTACACCCGCTCCTGATGTAGATGAGGCGGTAAAAGACAGGGCTTGGTGTCAGTCGATACAGGATGCTATTGGTGTCAAACTCCACGCCATTAAGTCTAATATCCTTATTAAAAAGGCTAATGCCTCTATTGAAGCTAGTGCCATAAGCTGTAATGAACCAATTAGATGCCTTACAATCCCTGAATTTTCGTTTGCTGCCATTACATTGGCAGAATTGACGGAGGTTGTGAAGCACCTAAAAACAACAGGCTGTAAGGGAGATCCATTTTCTGCCATTATCATTAAAACCTGTCCCCCCATCCTGCTGGATGCTATTCTCCAGTTCTTTAACACATCCCTTAGAGAGAGCTCTGTGCCTGATGTTGTGAAAGGTTTGTGGGTGACTCCGCTGTTAAAAAAAAGCAGGCCTCCCTAAAGAGGACCCTTTGAATTACAGGCCCATCACCAACTCAGCATTTTTGATGAAAATATTGGATAGGGTTGCCTATAAACTGATAGCCAATCATCTTGAAAGCCACCCCATTCTAAATTGTCGACAACCGGGCTTCAGAGCCGGGCATAGTACCGAAACGGCTCTCCTGGAACTTAAATCTAGGCTCTTGTCCAACATTGACAAGAGCCACTTTCTACCTGGTTGACCATACGTTGTTGGTCACCAGACTCGAAAAAGTGGCAGCATTTTCCTCTGAGGCATCCTGTTGGGTAGCCTCTTTCCTCCAGAAACGGGTTAGTTGTGTCTGCTCGGAAACCGCCGAAGCAGCTATGGCACCGATTGAATATGGAGTTCCATTGCAAGCAAGTCTTTCTCCTTGTTTTTATAACATCTACAGCTCCTTTTTTTTGCGAAGCTCGAGCAAGAAGATATCTGGTTTACAAATTTCACGGATGATACTCAGTGTATCATCCCCTTGACTGGTGATCATGCACAAGACAAAAACCGGATAAACAAAACATATACATGCATTGAAAACAGGATGGTTTTGAACGGACTGGCTTTAAACAGGTCCAAAACGGAACTTATTATTGTGAGGTCTTCTAGTTTGATCTCCAAGCTAGACCCCTGGTACAGAAATGTCCAACTTGGAGAATTAAAAATCGATACCCTCAAGAAGGTAAAGTCCCTTGGGGTCATCTTGGACCAGCTCCTCTCCATGAAGGCCCACATGGGGAGCGTGGTCTCTGGAGCTGCCTCCTATCTAAGACTCTTTGCACATTTGCGACCCATAATTTCCCAGACAAATGAGGAAACACAAGCAAGAGCCATAGTAGGTTCAAACATTGACTATTGCTGCAGTCTGTTGACTGGCATTAGTAAGACTGAGATAAACCGGCACCAGGTCATTCAAAAGGGGGCTGTGAGGGTTGTCACAGGTTTAGCCAGACGTGACCATGTCACGCCAGCCAGAAGAACTTTACATTGGCTCCACGTAGAGGCGAGAATTCGTTATCGCCTCCTCCTGATCACCTTCAAGAGCCTTTTGGGCATTATGCCTCATTATCTGAATGTACTCATCACGTTCAAGAACATCTCTCGATTACTTATATCAAACGGGACAAAAATGCTAATAACCCCAAGAAGCAAATCTAAAAGGGCTGAAAAAGGAGCCTTTGCCATAGCGGTACTGCCAGCCTGGAATAGCTTGCCGTTGGATCTCAGGCTGGAAACAAAACTAGAGCCTTTTAAGAAAAAGTTAAAAGCTTGCTTGTTTGACTAAACTTCTTGCTTTTGCTCACTCTTTCTCCCTGGCTGTCCCTTGTTTATGTTTTATGTATTTGTCCTGGCTGTGCCATCATGCCTATGGGTCCATCGCATTATAAATTTATTAAAGTAAAGTAAAGTAAAATCCACAAGAGCAAATTCATGCAAAATCTGCTCTGCCGAAAGACCTTGGGTTACCAGTGGTTTAGTCTTTTCCCTTTGCGTCCAGGTAGCTGGATCCACACATGTGAGGTACCGTTGTCATCGGGACACCAGTGGGAATGCGGAAAGGTAGTACATTTGTTGGGTTCACTTCATTTTCATAATGTTTACATACATTTGCTGCTGCACTTTGTCACACAACCCTTTCATTTCCCAAATGTGACCTACATTTAGAGCTGCTTTAGGAACTATACGCTTTAGTAACCTGCACAAATGACCTACCCTTCGAAAGGTCTGCCTGTGCTCTTTCAAAACATGTATGCTTGCCATTCCTCACCACATTTGTTTTCCTTATTTACACATGCCAAGTATGTCTGTTGAGGTCGTAAGCATAAAAATCCTGTGTACCATGGCTCCGTTTCTGGCTTGTGGTACTGCTTGTTTTGTGAGAAACGTGTGATTTCCTAACTGGAAGAGTCGCGTGAATGTAGCAGAGCATTGCTTTTCTCAAAATTCACAGACGCCATTGCCTTAACGGGCCAACCATGTCCACCACATACTTTTCTGTAATTTTTCCAATTTTCGCCCAAACTATGGACATTTTCCCCACATAGTTGTTGCCTGACCTGCGCTAATCACCCCTTCCAAAACTTGGAATTTTGTTTCCTTTTCAGAAATGTATGCCTTTCTGTCTTCCCAATCAGCTTTCCTACCCTCCTCCTCCATTCCGTCTTATTGGACAAAAAGGGCAAAATCGCCTACCGCTCACAAAACGGATGGTAACCATATAAAAATATGTTTTTTTTGTTTCCACTCAACTTGTTCTTGAAAGCCTGGTAAATGGCAAATTCAGCACAGCAAATCATTTGTTCCTAGCACTTACAAGGAAAGAACCACAGGCTTCTTTGTACATTATTTTATTGGCTTTTCTCCCTTTTTGGTTATTTTCTCTCACTCCATACAGGAAACTAGTATTCCTTGGTGGCTTTATGACCAACTACATGTGGGAAGAACAGGCGCCACATTTGGCCGAGATATCTCATGTAACAAACAAGTGACAAGGGATTGAATGGCAACATACCGAAATCACCAAAAAAGGTCTTGGCACTGGAGTGGGGGAAACGCTTGGCAGTTAAGGGTCTAACAATAGAATTTTGAGAAGTTCCTATGTGTCTCCGACTCACCTTAACTATAGGGCGGCGACGTTCAGCCTATTATATGCATACATATATATATATATATATATATATATATATATATATTCAATGAAAAAACATTGTTAAAGGGACGTTATGGTTAAGTTGCACTAATAAAAACCTATGAAATTCAATGAAAAAACGTTGTTAAAGGGACGTTATGGTTACAGGTTAAACCAAAAAACCTCAGAAATTCACCAGTTATGGTAAGCTAAGCAGCCATGGCATCAAAGATGACATCACAAATGTCATTGATGACATCACTGATAGCGTCACATATGAAATTATTTTTTATGAAAAGTCCCTACAAGGGTTTGTGTTTATAATGTTGGTTACATGATGTCAGGGGTGATTGTGTAATGTTAAACATGTAATAATTAGCTAACAATTCAAAACTTACTACACACTTGTGCTAGTACAAACAATACATATGAAGACCCACAATGCATACAAATCAGAGGCACATACAGGGAAACTAAAGTAAGGAAGAAAGAAACAGCATCATCAGAAAATGTTAATAGCATTAAAGTTTATCTTCATGTGTACAAATGAATAGTGTTTTGGAGGCCTGCCTATTGCCCATGTACGTGCACCATGAGCTGAGACCAAACCCTAAGGAAAGTACTTTAAGAACGTATGACAAGGCTAACGTCTAGATATACAGCACTTTTTGAATTTTAATATTCTGTCAGTGAACAAAACCACCTGGCCTATATATTTCAGTGAACAAAAACAAGTGGGCCAGATTTCTGACTTTTTTCGGTTTTACTTGTAATCATAACGTCCCTTTAACAAAGTTTTTTCATTGAATTTCATAGGTTTGTATTAGTGCAACTTAACCATTAAGTCCATTTAACAAAGTTTTTCAGAGAATTGTATAGGTTTGTACTGGTGCAACTTCTCTTTCACAAAGATTTTTTTCCAGATAATTCCATGGGTTTTTACCAATGCATGCTATTTTCTTACTATACTACTTATTAATATCATACTTACGCCACTATAGCAACGTTTTTGTCCAATTTACAATGTTTCACCTTAAAAATCTGCCCTTTCCCACCTTCTAGCATCATTTTTAACACGTTTATACTTTTTCCACTGTTTTTGGTTCCGTCGACGTCCGTGAACATCTGACGTCATTATGGACCTTCTGGACAGTACCACGTGACCATGCACTTGCGCGCGGCATGATGACGTGTCCATGAACGTGTTTGCACTTCACGTTCGGGTCCTTGCTTCGAGGACAGTTCGGAACTGCATTTTCTACTGATCTAAGAACTTTCAAGCTCAAAATGTACCCTTGCACAGCTCCTACACCTATTCTTACTCATTATCCATTAACAATCTAGTACAAAGCACATAATTCGAAGAATAGTAGCAGAAGTGCTATATATATTAAAAATGGCATCAGCTATTGCCATCCCTCCTCCCCAAGAGCCGCCACCACCACCATCATCTGGAGGACCCGCACAACAAAAAAAGCGCAATATTTCCAAAGACAATGAAGAGGACCAAGAAGATGAGGTAGAGGAAGGGCCTACCTCTAGCACCCAGAGAGAATCATGGGTGTGGCAGTTCTTTACCACTGTTAGGAATGTAACAAAGGCTAAAGCTACAAAAGTTAAATGCACTGAGAGTCGCAGACTACCTGGACATTACTCCTATGGGACCACCTCCATGTGCCGCCACACCAAATCAAACTACTGCAATGCTCTCAGAAAGATTGTTCCTTTCTTAGCAAGTAGTAAGCTGTCTTCCTCCACATCATCTTTCTCATCCAATACTGTAACCCCACAGTCTACGTCTGTGGGACACAAAATCCCACCAGCTACCTAGCAAGCAATAAAAGAGGCTGTTTATCCATATCTTTGGAAGACAACAGTCCTCTGTATATACTGCAACACACCACTCTGCAGGGGGTAGCAATTTTGGCGTGCATTTGAAGCTGTATTCAAGGAGCATGAGAAACACTTCCCACTACCTTAGAAGTAACACACGTGCAACATCTTCCCCTGTCCACCTGCCCTTCCATATTAGCGCTTGGTGCCTCTTCCATCATTTCCCTCCTCACCTTACGTTCTAACATCTCCTGCAAAAAACAAAAATATTTTTTAAACTACAAAAGAAAGGTTTCACAGTTAAAAAATAGAAGTGAAAAAAATCTTATAGACTCCATCTACTTTACACTTCTCAGTAAAGTAAATAGACTCAATACATTTTTCCAACATTTCCAATTAGCATTTTGTGTTATGCTAATAGGAATAATGTGACGTTCATCCCCAGTTCCAGGGACCGGAACGGAGATAACGGCCTGGCAGCCCAAGTAATCGGCCCAAGTGAATTGTGTCTGTGTGCGCCCAGATGCCTGCGGGTTTCGGCTTGCTATAAATAAACAAATAATGAGGGCTCCGGACCATTATCCTCCATGGCAGAACCTTTAATGGGGGATAAAGGCCATGAGGACCCTTGGTTCCCTAAGCAGGAACCCGGGGTGCTAAAAAATAGATTTGTTTTCCTTTTCCAAGATGGCCACCATGAAAAGAGAAGGCGGGGATCCATACAGACTCCTCTTCCCTTTCCATGGCAGCCTGCAGAAGGTGAAGTCAGAACCCTATGACCATATTACCACGAGCACATTTTTTTTCCCTTTCAAACCTATCCTACTTTTGAATAACTTTACCACATTACCGGTCCCAGGTGGACATGGCCACTTTCATACCATTTTTCATCCCTCGCGGTCATGGCCAGTTGCCAGATTGCCCATGGCCACAAGCTATACTTCAATCACCAAAGGTATATCACTATTTTTGTACCTACAATATGACAATGACACTTGTCAAAAAATAAAACACGGCCACATTTGCAAAACCATGCTTTTAGGTCCTTGCAATGCTCCTTACATGAGTTTGCTTGAAATCCGCCCACGTTTTATTTTTTCCAAAATGTATGTACATTCAATAGTCATATATCTTAGACCCCACTTGACAAAATCCATTCAGTCTTTACACAAACATTGACAGTTGTCACACACTCCTGACACTGTACCATGACTTGTTTAGGCCCTATGCACTTGTGACTCTTTCTTGTATTCTCCTGGCTCTTGCCAATACGGGTTTTATCATGGCACACAGTTCCTTGAATGCTCTTGGCTGTTGCCAATGCTTGTTTTCTCATATTGTAGAGGAGCAGCAGGTACATCGTCCCTAGCTCCCGCCCCCTCACCTGTGTCATACTGGAACAGCAGGAGAAGAGCCATTTGTGGGACACTAGGTATCATCCCAATAACACATTGTGTGTATGTGAGACGATATCCACTCATACAATGATACCAAATGTACCCTCAAAACAAAAGGGTGGAAGGATGTCGGCACACACCATTGACATCATAGAGCTATAAGTGAAATCTGATGGGCAGAGTGACTTCATGAAGGAAAGATACTGAGACGTACTGAAACGATATGCAAATACCTAAGGATGAAGATGTAACTGAACTAAAAAGAGAAACATGCAATAAAATACGAAGAAATCATATATGCAAAGATAAAGTAACCTGCTGACAAATCAGTGTATATACACAGAAACGGGGGGGAATTTTAGGGTGGGTCCTAACAGTTTTCCTCATAGACTCAATGGAAACATTTATTTGCTGACGCCTACAGCCCAAACCGCTAGACGGATTTTCACCTAATTTGCAGCAGGAATGGTGGCTTGGTCTCGAAGCCGTGCTTTTGCGAAATTGGTGTAAGTACGTCCAGTAGTTTTTAAAAAAAACACCAAAAAAGTAGGTACAAATAAATTAGTGATCTCTGTGTTCGGTCAGTGGCCTGACTTCCCTTTTCGGACCGCGGACACCCTCAAGGACCAGCATGATATCCGTTGGACATGCCTGCTGATTGGATGGTGAAAAATGGGAGCTGCATCAGATATTTTAAAATGGACTCCATGTTGGATACACGAACAGCGCCCTTAGTCCACAGACGTCGCAGGAAAAACATCTTAAAAAACACACCATTGCACTTGTCAAACTAATGAAACAATCTCTCAGGAGTTGAGGGGGATGAGGATAAGATGGGAGATGGCCATAAAAAGCCATAAAATGGGTGGTTTTCCACATTTCAGATTTTCAGGGGCATCTATACATATTTTTGCATTACAGTGTCGCTGAAAAGCAGTTTTTGGATGGCTTATAACTTTGGCACCACTGAATGAAACTACATGACATTTTGTGGTATCATTCCAGATTTGACCTTGATTCTACAAAGTTGGGTGATGTTTTGCCAAGAGAGAACACAATTAGAAGGGGGGTCCCAAAATATTTTAAAGGCTTATTCATTTGTGCGTTTGCACAAATCTGCACAATAGTTTGCAGAAAGTTTTAAGACCCAGATTTGAATGTTTTTGCAAGGTTTGGTGGGATTTTGTGAAGAAGGGGCAAAATTAGAGGGGGGGTGTGAATATTTTTAGATGGCTTATAACTTTGTTGTCATTTCGCAGATGTGTACAAAAGATTTTAGAAAGATTATGTACCCAACCTTGAATCTTTGTGCAAAGTCTGAATGTATTTTGTCAAGTGGGAGCTAAGTTATTTGACTATTTTATTTATGTACATTTTAACACTTTAAAAAAAATAAAACATGGATTTGTAGCAAAATCGTGCAAGGAGCATTGGCATGGACCTGAAAGCATGGTTTTGCAAATGTGTCCGTATTTTATTTTTTTGAAAAGTGTCATGATGTAGGTAAACAAATAGTGATATACTTTTGGTATAGCCTGTGGCCATGGGCAGTGGTCAGATTGCCTGAGTCATGGCCTTTGGCTCGGCCATGACTCGGCCAATCTGGCCACTGGCTATGACCATGAGGGACTGGCAATGGGGTTAAAGTGGGCATGGCCACCAGGGAATGGCTATATGGTAATGTTCTTTTCAAAATCGGGATAGGTTTGAATGGGAAAAGATTTTTTGCCTGTGGCTAAAGTTCTGCCCTTGGCTACAGCTTGAATTGCTGCACAGGATTGCATCAACAGATCGCTATGTCTACCGCTGCATACACTCCGGAACAATGGTATTCAGCAGATAATTACTGAGGACCCCGAACCAGGTGCCCACATGGTCACCAGGCCACCCTTTCAAATCATTAACCACCTTTATTTGTGACTATACAGGGACAAGAAATTGGGATTGCATGCCGGACTCATTTCCACAACCTCGCAGCAATGACTGGCCCACAATCCACACGCATTGAGAAAGGTCCTATAGAGTCGAAATACGTGTCGGCTGACTTCTAACAATAAACATAGTAGCAACAATGGTTTTCAGGACTGCTTTATTATGACAATAGTTCATTATTGAATAACCCAGCGCTAAGGTGAACAGGGCTCTCCTATTCGAAAACTAACACTTGAAGAAGGAAGAGCACCTTCACAAAAGAACCCCATCACCAGCAGTAGGGTAATCCGTTGAAAGTACTAGAAGAAGCGCAGTGATCTACCCATTCTACCGCCCTGCCATGTGGTAATAGCACAATAATCATGTATTATTGACAATTGATAATAATGTACTCTGATTTGATTATTGGGGCATGAAGCATGGCCGAAGCCCTACGTTTAAATAGGAACAAATATTTTGCTTGCGGCTACAGCATGAAGTGCTGTACTGTATTACAACAAACCTGTGCAAGCAGCATCAGTATGGACATGAAAGCATGTTTTTGCAAATCTGTTTTGTGTTGTATTTTTCCAAAGTGTCCAAATGTAAGCAAAAAAATAGTGATATTAGTTTGGTGCATGGACAATGGGCCTAAGCCCTCGGCAAGGACGAACGCCTACTCTGATTTACTTATTGCGGCATGCAGAATGGCTGAAGCTCTAGGTTTAAACAGGAAATACAATTCTACTTGCGGTTGTAGCCTGGAGTGCTGGACAGGATTGCAGCAAACTTGCGCGAGGGGCATCAGCAAGGACCTGAAAAGATGTGTTTGCAAACTTGTGCTGTGTTTTATTTATTTGAAAGTGTCGAATACGTAATTCATAAAATAGTGATATAACTTTTCTGCCGTGGGCAGTTGCACAAGAAATTGTGATATAAGTTTGGTGCATGGACAATGGGCCAAAGCTTGGCAAGTACAAATGCCGACTCTAATTTACTTATTGAGGCATGTAGCATGGCCGAAGCTTTAGGTTTAAATGGGAACACAAATTCTGCTTGTGGCTGCTGCCCGGAATGATGGACGAGATTGCAGAAAACTTTTGCAAGGAGCATTAGCAAGGACCTGAAAGGATGCTTTTGCAAATCTGTCCTATGTTTTTTGAAAATGTCGAAACATAAGTACAAATCTTAGTGATATAACTTTTCTGCTGTGGGCCTGGCCCTCGGCAAGGACAAATGTCTACTCTTATTTGTCTATGGGGGTACGCGGCATGACCAAAGCCCATGCCCCATGGATTGTGGAGACTGGCCATGCAAGCCATGAGCATGAGCCATTGGTTACATTGTGAAGGTGTAGTGGAGACTTAACTCGGATGCTGGGTAGGTGCAGTGGATAACGAGGGTGGTTTGGTGGGGCAGGGGTCATGGTCGAGCCTCATGCCCTAGGCAATTGAACAATGACTTGCATGTCCAGCATGCTCTGTTGATAATGATACACATAAGTATGCATTGCAAAACATATATTTGTTAAAGGAGGTTTATAGTTGTTTAATATATTTTAAAAGAGGAATTATTAATAACTTATATATAGTGATGTAACATTATGAAATATTTTAACTTATAAAAACCTATTCAATTTACAGAAGAAGCATGTTAAAGGGACGTCACGGTTAAGATGCACCCCACCCTTGGGACCCCTGTGCCCCAGCAGTTAGATAGTGGCCTCCCACCTTGACTTCCCTTGGCACTTTCCTCCCTCGCTCCAATGAGTACTTGTTCATCCGTACTGCCCCTTTTATTTATGGAGTTCTTCACTGCACAATGCATATGTGCATTTATAGGAGCACTATGTATAATATTTTCTTATTTTATTTTAAAATTTGTTTATTGGTTTTTAACATAACATAATAGAGCCATATTACTGGCTGAGTCATTCAATTTCAAGTCATCAATACTATAACCAGAGGGCAAAAGGGAGGGGGGAAGAAGAAGGGAGGACGGAAAGAGGGAAAAAAAGGGGGGGTGGAGGATAGAGAAAAGAGATAAGAAAGGGAAAGAGTCAACTCAAACATTAACATGGTAACATTAACTGTCTCCATATCTGATTCTCAACGTCCAGTTTCAAGAACTTCAGTGTGGGGCGACGTGGGGAAGGGGGGAGAGCCTAAGTTTGCCAGTTCCGTTAGGTTTTTAGGGGCACTTTTCCGTGTCTTTGTGTTCCTGTAGTTCAGCCTGTTCCAATCCATGTTGCTCATGGCGGCTTGTCGTCCGAGGGGTAGAGTATAGTTCTAATTATTTCCTTCCATGCTTCCAGTGTGGCGCTCAATTCTTCAGTGGATCAGGCAACACTGTCTTCCCAGGCCCGTGTTTCTGCATTAATCCATTTAATAATTTCGCTGCGCAAGGCGTCATGTCTGGGCCCCGCTGGCTTTCTCCAGGACATAGCTATGTGTCTCTTCGCCACCATGCACAGTAAATCCATTAACTTGACCTGAGGTTTGAGTTTGGTCGGTCTCGGGTATGTTCCCAAAAGGCATTCTTCGGGGGTCCATCTATAGTTGGAGGTGCCTGTTTCTTTGTATGTCCATTTAACCTTTGCCCATAGAGATTGCACTGTGTTGCACTCCCAAAACATATGTATGAGGTCCGCTTTATCTGTATTACACCATGGGCAATTGGGGCTCGTGCTTTTGCTAAATGTCATTAGTCTGTAAGGGGTGAGGTAAGTCCGGTGTAATACGTTTAGTTGTATAAAGCGAAATCTGTGGTTCCTGGATACGGCCTTAGGAAATGTTAGCGCTCTGCTCCATTCTCCTTCCGACAGTTCACGGCCAATGTCCTTTTCCCATTTGATTTTCAAGTCTGCTTCTTTCGGGTTGTGGTTGTCATTGAGGTGTCCATATATGTAGGAAACCAGCTTCTGCCCCTCACTCAAGTTATATAGTAGAGTTGTGAATGGGTCCGACTCGGGTTCTTCTGGCCAGATGTCCCACTTGTGTCTCGCTATCTCGCGTATATTACGATACCATAGGTATTGGCTAGCGGGTATTCCATCAGTGCTCTGCAGCGAGCTGAACTCTTTGAAGGAGCCCTCTTCGTATAGGTCTCCCCATGTGTACACCCCCTTCTTCTCCAAGACCCTAAGGTGTAACAAGTCTGAGTCTGTTCTGCACAGATCCCAGATCATCGGTATGTCTGGGGAGTACAAGTGCTTTAAATGTCGTAGTGATTTCGCCCTTTGCCAGATTTGTCTCCCCAGGGTGACTATGAAGGGTGCATTTTTCAGTAGATGATTTGGCGCCCAAATAAGTTCTTTCAGTTGTAGTGGGGAGATCTGGGATCGTAGTAGGGGCGTCTCAGAAGTAGTCTCGTCAGCTAGCCATTTGGACACAAAGCTGAGCTGAGCTGCTAAATAGTATTTTTCGAAGTGCGGGAGCTGAATTCCGCCTTGGGAGTATTGCAAAACTAATGTGGAGTGAGCTATTTTGTGTCTGCCCTGTCCCCAGATGAATTCGCGAATCATTGCCTCTAGTAGGCGGAAGAATGGGCTTGTAACATAATATTGTACATTTTGAAATCTTTATATAGGAGCCTGGGGAGAACAATCATTTTGGTTATCGAAATTCTCCCCATTGCTGACAGTGGGAGTTTCGCCCAGAAGGCCATCGATCTGCGCAATGCAGGGATTACTGCACTTGTGTTGTGTTCGTGTATTAATTGAGGAGTGTGCATGATCTGGATACCTAAATAGCGGAACATAGTGGTCTGCCACTCTATCCCTAGCGTTGGGAGCTCCTTCGGGTTTCTGCCTCTAAGACCTGCTAAAGGGAATGAACAGGACTTAGCCTTGCTGAATTGTATGCCTGATACTTTGGAAAAGTTATCGAGAACTTCCAGCATAGTTGGGACGTTAAGGTGTGGGTCTCTAACGTACAGGAGAACATCATCCGCATAAAGTGAGATAATGTGGTCTATTTCCCCCAGCCTTATTCCAGCATCAAAAAATTGTTTCCGAAAATAGATGGCTATGGGTTCTAGTCCCAATATGTAAAGCATGGGGGAAAACGAGCAGCCCTGTCGGGTATCTCTGCATATCTCCCACACCTTTGACACGTGTCTCCCAGTTTTCACCCGTGCTCTCGTGTCAGTATAAAGTATACGGATCCATCTAATAAACTTCAGGCCAAATCCAAATTCCCCCAGGACAGCCAGTAGCCACTCCCAGAATATTGAATCAAATGCCTTAATGGCATCGAGCGATAATAAGGCATAGGGTTCGGTGCTCGTGTCTGTTTGCTTAATGATGTGTTGAAGTCTGCGCAAGTTTATGGTCGTATTCCGACCTGGGACAAACCCATTTTGATCTGAGTGCACAATATCCCCTATCAGCCTGGACAGTCTCTGAGCTAAGATAATATTTTGTTATAAGTATGGGAAATGTAGCAAAGGATTTGTAGAACATTGTTAAGTGGCAGTTGGTGGGTGAAAGTTTAATATGTTGATAGGCTATAGATAGAGTTTTTTTAAGTGACTGGTGGATATATTTGTGAATGGTTTAAAGCAGGCAATGAGGGAATGTTACAAACATAACAACAGCAATACTCAAAACCTTTTTAAACCACCATAACTTTCTTGGTGTTGTGAAAACATAGCCATATGATCCAACCACGAGCCTGTCAGGACTATACTGCACTGATGATCCCTAATAAGACTAAAACCTGGTATGTAGTTGTCCTGACAGCCTTGCAAAATGAATGTCTTGGGTTGATTAAGTTATGCATAAAATAGCACTGCCCTCTTAGACAAAGACAATTTCCTGGAGAAAAGGTTTGCATTTGGGCTAATTTGCATATCCACAATGCCTTGCTTTTGTGGCTCCGACCAGCAAGTGAACCTCCAGCAACGCCTACCAGGCGTGCTCTGGAGTGTGTGACTCGGCTCAAATGGATTTTTCAATTTTCACATTTCAGGTGAACAGGGTTTTTTTTCAAACCTTTATTTAAAACCCACCATAAATTTCTTGCCTATATATATATATATATATATATATTAGTGCGCGATCACTGCACTGCGGTTGAGTATCAAGTTCCATAGGAAACCCGGAAATTGAATTGCTATTAACGTTTGACTGGCATGACCGATTTGGCCAATATTTTTCAAACAAAAAGTTTGTCATGAGAAAGATTTGTTAAAAAATGAAAAAGTTATTAAGAATACAAAAACAAGCACTATTGTTAGGCCTACTCCCAGTCATTTTCCCCAGAGAGAAAAAGTCAAAATTTCTGTGCAGCACACAACAAAAACCACTGGACGGAATTGGACCAGGCACGAAACTACTTGGGCATGAAGCGCGGACTTCGTTTTCAGGAGAGGTCTGGGGTTATTCTGTCCAGTAGTTTTCAAAATCTTTGACAGAGAAGGGGGTGCCCGCTTCTCCCAAAATTATAGCTTTGTCTCCCGTGGTGCTTTGCATCACAGAGACTTTTACAGAAATGAAACAAACAGCATTTTTTTAGGTTTGATACGTGAGATAACCAGGATTATTTCTGAAATAACCGGGGTTAGCCAGAAAAAAATAATAATAATAATTTGGAGGAGGAAAAAGGATGAAATGGCATCAGGCTAGAGGTGGGTAGGGGGAAGAGGACACCATTTGAAATTCAGGGTTTGGGGTTGGGGGGCTGGGGACCAAGTACAAAGCTCAGACATTTCCTCATAACCAGGGTTATTTTTGCATAACCGGGGCTATAGTAGAAAACAGAATCGGGAATGAAAGTGCATCACATGAATAACCAGTGTTATTTTAGAAATAATCATTATTTTATTAATAACTGGAGTTATTTGTAGTACATTACGAAGGTCATGACTGTGGCCGGCAAAAAATGATGGTAATTCACTGAAGAAACCTTAGTTAAGGTGTAGTTAAATTGTGCAGATTTAATTGTCGCGCTCTGAAACACTTGTGTACGAGCGCGATAGAAATAAAATATCAATCAATCAATCAATCAATCAATGCAACAAAACTCTTGAAATTCAGTGGATGTGGGAAGTCATGACCAGCTTAACTCAGCGCGTTACCATTGCACAGCCCATGAGCACATACATATTATAAGAGAAGTGATTCACAATGACATACAAAATGGCATTATGGGGGACATGCATTATGGGGGACATCAACGGAAGCTCGCAGAGTTAAGTTGGCCATGACTTCCCACATCCACTGATTTTCAAGGATTTTGTTGATTTAAATCTGCACAACTTAACTACACCTTAACTAACGTTTCGTTAGTGAATATATTTATATATACACACACATTACACGGCCCGCAGTAGCGGCCGTGTAGTTATGGTTAAGTTGCTAAACTCATAGGAAGAGCACTTTTTCTGCGGCTTATAACTTCGCTCCCCGTGGACAAATCCTTACCAAACTCTGCAAAAAAAGAATTTGGGCCACTCTGAATTTCTTCACCAAGTTGGGCGAGGTTGGGTGCGGGGGGGATTTATAGGGGAGGGCCCAATTTCTTTTTTTCCCATAGATTGAATGGGGAAAAACTTGCAAAACAGTGAAATGTATCTCACAAAAAATTAGTGATATCTGGGTCCGCTCCGCAGACCCATTTCCCTGTTCGCTCCACGGACCAAAGTGTCATTGGCCTGCGGTACGCCGTGCTGTCCGCGAACAGTGGACACGGCCAGTGGTTGGCTGGAGTAAAGCGTGCTGTGCGTCAAAGGTTTCAGGAAACGCTGCCATGGTGTATCGGAGGACAGTGTTGCGGTGTGTGTGGCAAGGATCTACAGTACTGTGTGCATGGCTTTTGTACGTAGCAGTGTGAGTATATTCAAAATAGTCATATGTGGAACCTATTTCCTTGGTTGCAGCACGGCCAACAGTTTGCTTGCAATGCAGTGTGTGGTCACGGGATGTGTGAACAGTGTTCCATGTCGAAGGCCTGTTGTATTCGAAGACAATGCGTCGGGAAAAGGATTTGAAAGTAACAGTTTACTGCATCTGGTGGTGGGAAGAAGGGATGGAAAGGGTGCAGGAGTGAGAGGACCTTTACATGATACCTATCCATATATACAAGAAGACGGTGGTGTCACAGCGGTATCCGGTGGCAGGCACATTTGCTGAAGGGGAGTGCATTGCATGACACATGACGATGTAAACATAGCGTGTACTATGGTGTGCTGTGTGAGCTAAGTCCGTAGGCCCTTGGCTGCATGCCTGCAGTCGTTCTACAAAAAATTATGTGCACTGGTTCAAAAGGGAACTGCACTGGGTCAACGTAGGTGCCACATTGTTGATTATTGTGTCTCATTTGGCTGCAGTGCAAAAAAATGCTGCTTGCATGTAATGTGCACTGGTTCAAAAGGGAAGTGCACTGGGTCAAAGTAGGTACCACATTGCTGTTCTTTGTGTATCATTTGGGTGCAGTGCAAATAATGTTGGTTGCATGTAGCATACATATGGAAGAGGTCCCAGTGCAAATGATTCTTGTATACGCTTGTGTAGTGTCCTTTGCGCAGATTAGTAAGTGTTGCCACGCAGTATGCACCATTGCTTCTATGCGCCTACTGCAGTGGTGGAAGCAGGCTGAAAGCTGTGAATACTGTCTTGTTTGGTTGGCATGCTTGTAATGGTTTCTGATTAGAAGTGGGTAGCGGTGCACAACACACTGGTATGTTGTTGCATTACGGTAAGTGGAACATGTGTCGTTGCGTCTCTGCTTTATGGTGTGGCTATTGGGTGGAAGTGCCGATGCGTATGTTGGCTTTGTGATATTTGGCACATGCGTAACTGGTTCCCTGCATGGCTCTGTTATGATGTGGTGAATGTGGCCTATGGCCAAAGGCCATGCACCCAACAGTCTAGGCCTCAATCACAGCCTCCACATTATAATAGAGCAATGCCGTTCTTACTGTGCATGCTTCTGGAGTTGGTGAGTGGCACACAATGGTTGCGGAGGACATTGTGCACTTGGTGGAACAGCAGAAGTGAGCTGTTATGCGTAGATTAGCATATAGTACACATGATTGCCCAGTTGCACAATAGGAAGCCACAGCTCACCATCTGCATTTGCAATGGGTAGGCCCTTATAAGACCCTTCCTTGACGAAGCCTTTTACCACATTGCGTCACGAAAGGAAACCGTCAGAAAGTTGGGAATTGTACAATGTACACAGCCACTCACATTCCGGCATGCACAGGCAACACAGTGTAATTGAGCAACGTATGTGCAGATGTGGCCAGAGTGAATGTTGGCAGGGTCATTTGCAGATGGGGCCTGCATTACACATGAAATAAGAAGTACAACATAGGTTCCACTAGGGTGCTGAGTGTGTGGTGAGCCCTAGCGGTCAATGCTGGTAGAACAATGACAGGAGGGGAAAACAATGGAGAACACATGAAACATGGAACCTACACTGCAATACGGTGTGCTGTGTGTGGTAAGCCTGTAGACCCGTCCATGCATGGGTGGCCACTTTGCACTGGCAAAAGAGTGCTGTGGGGTGAATTTGGTCTTACAATCCTGTCCTCGATGTGCGGATTGTGATCATTGCATAATATGTTGCTTTTGCGGTTGTGGGGATTGGTTGCAATAATTACACTGTGTAGCATATGCTTGAACCTGATGGAGTGCCGACTCCTCCAGTGTGTCCTGTGGGAGAAGTGTTGAAGTAGTGGATGCTTAGAAGTGGCTAGGGTGACTTGCATGTACCTGGCTACTTCTTCACCTGCATAAGTCTGTTATGGTGAGCTGGGTGTGGACATGGCCAACACTGTTGGGTGTATGCCAAAACGCCTGTAGCCCGTAGGGTAGTCTCCGGTAAGGATAGGCTTGCGCAACAGTAGGCCACCATAATGCTGACATGCACTTTTAAGTATGCAGGTCTCCCCTGGTGGTGACGTTAAAAAAATTGTTGTGCACAACCTTGTAGACGCGGTAGAACAGCACAAGTGACCTGAAATGTGTCTGGTACCATATGGTACCCATTATGGCACCACCTCCCACATTAGGGAGCTACATGGCGCTACTTGAGGTTGATATAAGTTGCCTTTAGCACCACCCGTAATATGTTACATTTCTGGATTGTGGTATGTGGGAAATGTTCTCTTTCATGAGGCCATTATTTTGTGCTGGGTGTAGGTAAGGCCTACAGTATTGGGTACATGGCCAAGGGCTGTAGGCTGTTGGTTATGCACCCAAGAGCCTATCCATTGACGACAGCCAGCATAACAAACTGTAGTCATGTACAGTTGCCTCTGTTTGTCTCCGAGGATGGTGACCTTTGAATAATGGGTGGGGAGAGCATTTCGCTCTTGGTGGAACAGCCAGAGTGAGGTGCCCTGCATTTGCAAGCACATGCTGTATGTAATTGCACGTGCAGCACACTAGACCGTAATTTGCCCACAGCTACAGGTCGAGAGGTGTTTCATAAACAGAAGCATGTGTGCAGTATTGGGATGTTCAGCACCGACTATGACAGCATTAAGGAGCAAGATTTGCACTGGGTGCAAGTAAATTTAATTTGTGTGCCCTCCATTGGCAATGCTGTTTTGTTTGACACTCTGTACGAAGCATTGCATACAATCCTGTAGAACTGTACGAGAAGCGTTGACCTTCTGTACGTACGAGCGTGAGGAGGAGAAGGACACAGGAACACATCGAAAGACATAACAACCAGAAAAATGTGTAAGCTATAATGTGCATAACAAAAACAGGACAAAAAGAAAGTAAAAAAAAATATCTTTTTTGAGACAATACTACAGACCCAACTCCTTATCCTGTTTTACAATGTACCTACTAGCCTGGGTGTCACTTACATCCCCACGAGCATGGGTGAAGGGAGGGGATGGTAGAGTAGATGAGAAGAAGAAGAAATGACAACAAGTAAAAATGAAGGCCAATTGTGCCAAGTGTACGGATAAGTGCACACACAAGGTGGTGATACACGGTTAGGCATACAGGAAACAGTTGTCAAGTGCAGGATTTGCTAGAAAGCTTGTGTAGAGGTTTGCCTGGCAGAGGAAGGTGACATGGGTTCGACATCACAGAGTCGTCAGGTAAGTAGTGCAGATGAAGTGTACATCATGCAGTTAGCTGGTGAAATGAGCAGAAACAGCAGACCCGAAGAGAAAAACTTTAAGGTGCTTCTGGACTCGGCGATGGTTCCCCTCCAGTGTCAAGGAGGCAGGAAGCATGTTGCAGAGGGAGGTCTCAGGTGAAAAAGCACGTCTACCAAAAATTGCTTTTTTATAGAAGCGCTTCACCCTGAGGGAGGTGGAAATGGATGAGGGAAGAGCTTGCGCACGCACATATATAAGGAGTTAGATTTAAAAGTATTGTGGTCCCAAGGGCCAGAAGGCCTTCTGCATAATGCACAGTCTTCCACCTTTACTGCTTGGAGATACTGGGAGCTATTGGCTACATTTTAATGCAGGACAGATACCATCCCAAGTCGCGTACTCTCTTTCTGGATGCATTGCATAGGGCGGAGAGTGCAAGGGCCCACATTTACCAAGAGCCTGTTGTAATAGTGCTGCATACCGAGCACAGAGGTACTTATAACACAATAATACGCATAGTGCACAAACATTTTTGGTACCTTACATTTGTGGTAGTTGGTGCGCAGGTGGATAAATGTGGAAGCATACATTTTGGAGTGTATTACCGGCATTTGTAGTGAACGTGCTGACAAGTGACAGTACAGTAGCAGGCTGATTTTCTAACAGTACCTATGAGGTGGTGTGCAGCACAGCCAGTGTTAGATGGTAATGTCTTCGACGGCAGTGGTGAAATCATGTGTGGCCATTTGCCCGTACCCAATGAGGTGGTTCTGGACAAAAGGCAGTGGAAAGGGAAGAAGGACTGGTCCTTGTTTCCTGGGGTGCGGTCCTCACAGTACTTTGAGAACCACACATGCGAGAATCTGCGCTTTTCTCGTAGTTGTCCAATGAACATGGGAGTTGCGGCATTATCCATTCAGGTACTGTGGAGGTGGTTCGCTGGAAGGGGCATTCACACCACTGTGCATTATTCTCTGCGTAGTGAGGCTGGTTGACATGGTGAAACCTATTGTGATGTGTATAGGTGATGCCTTTCTACTAAATCTGCATGAGTATGCCCTGGAAAGAAACTTTGCTGGGAATTTCGGATTAGAAGGAGTGGTCGCATTGTGGAATGGCGTGTATGAGCGCATTTTCGCCGACATAGATGCACTTTGCAAACACCTGGCAAATTTAGGTAGATGCGACGTGATCGTCATCCACTACGGCGGCATGCACATGGGTTCCATGACTTGTTTAGGCTTGTTCCATCGACTAAAGAGGTTAATAAAGCTAGTGAAGAGGCTTTTGCCCACTGCCAAGGTAATGTTTTCATCGCTAGTACCACGAAGAGTGTGGGCCCCTGATCATCGATGTTGTTCCGAGCCAGACGCAGGAAGGTGCCTCATCAACAGAAGCATGAATACTTTTTTGTCCGCTGCTGGGATGTTCCTCTGCAACAATGACCTCATTAGTGGTGGAAATGCTGATTTTTTTCAACCAGATTGTATTTCTTTGTCTGCCATTGGTTTGCTTCAACAATGTCCACATAAGGAAACAGAACATTTTTTAAAAAAAGGAAAAGAAGGTCTTCCTCTAGAAGCCTTTACAATACAAAAACTACAGAAGCTCTTTTAAGAGCCTCCCCTTACAACAAACTTTCCCTACCCTGGTTGCACGTTATGCCCCCATGCTTGCACGCAGCACGAAAGTCACATCCGGATATTTTCAGGATGGCACAATGGAAATGGGACTATGGAGCCTTGGGCATTGCGCAATAACATATCTAGGCGGCCTGAGTGCGCAGAGGACTATTGTACAGAACTGATACTGTTAAATGCTAATGTCTTCATTGTCATTGGTGGAAGCGTGTGGAACTTTTCAACATTACACAATGACGGCGCACTGCAAAGAAGAAACTGGAAATGCTACAAGAAATGTGTGTGCTTCATTTGGCAAAGCCATCGCTGGACATGCATATACTCTCTTTTTCTGGAATTTACCAATGACATTGCGCCATTTGGGACTATCTCTGCTGCGGGTGTGGGTGTCACCAAGGCCCGTGCATAATTTTCACAACTACTGTGCGTACCTAGGCACAGTCACAAGGCTGGTACTAGTTGCAGAAACACTGTAGGTGAGCAGATGTGGTGCCCCATTACTTGCAGGGCACACCTATGAGCCGCACTCTGCTGCGCAGAAAAGGCACAATCACATTACACAGCACCTCTACGGTGTGCCTTTTGGGCGTATTGTGGAGATTTTTCACGTGGAAAGCAGCCGTATATTGTTTGCAAACATGCATGCATGTGCAATGGAACATAGCAATATGTTTGTAAGCCTGCCCTTTCCAAACAATACTGTGCAAATTGCTCAGCCATATGCTTTGCCGCTGTCGGAGAGTCCGGCTCTTGTACCCAAACTGTGTGGGCACCATCGGTGTGGTCGCCTGGTCAAGTTGGCAATGGTGTTGTTACGCAGCTGGAAAGGCACATCTGATGAAATTGCGTATGGTGGCTATGGAAATGGGACTGTACAGGCACAGGGAATGCGAAACTATGTTTGTGGCCACGGTGTGTATGCAGAGGGCTGTTGTAAACAAGTAATACTCTGACATGGAGAGCTCTTGAATGTTATTCGTGGAAGAGTGTGCAAGATTTTTTAGTTTACATTTTTTTATTACTTTTAAATAAGAACACAATGATTTACAAGAAATCGTTGAACTGAGAAAAGTACATTGAATTTGCAAAGAACATGTCGAAACCGAGTATAACAGAGTCAATAAGCTTTATGTAAATCTAAGTCAATAATCATACTGGAATTGTGTAAAGGGGAGACGAATAGAGTACGCAATGTCACTCTGCTGTAAAGAAGAGACTGCAAAAGGAAGAAGTAATGTTTCAGCTTCATTTGGCGAAGGCCGTTGCCATCCATGGGTAAACGCACGTGCGTACATTCCCTTTTTCTGCAAGCTACCTATGACATTGGGACAATGGGGACTGTTCCTGTTGCTGGTGTGGGTGACAGGAAGGGACGTTCATAATTTTCTCCCCTACTGTGCGAATTCAACCAGAGTGAAATAGTTAGTGGCAGTTGCAGACGCACTGTAGGACTCCACATTTAGACATTCCACCATTGCGGAAAGTGAAATACACCCAATTTATTCTAGAAATGGTTTCAAGGGACACTCTTGCATCCCAGCCTACCCAGGCATGTGACATGCATTTGCGACATGCTGCTGAAGAATATTCAGAGCCCCCCTGCAGTGTTTGTGTACTGTGTGCAGTATGACTGATTGTATAGAAAACTGACTGATCTCTTATGAAAGTCGCTAATGCACTTTGCACAGACCCCCACCAGTGTATGTGTACCTTGTGAGGTCTGAGTGACTGTGTACGAAAGTCAGTGATGTGTTCTTTGAGCCTTTATGTACCTTGCACAAACCGCCACTACTGTATCTGTTCCTTGCGAGATCACATTGCATGTGTAGGAAACTGAGGTATATATTATGTTTTCATTATTTATTTATTTAATCATTAGGATTTCGTAAGCGCACTACCAGCACAAGGGCTTTGAGGTGCTGTTCCATGATATTGTCTTAGTTACATGGATTTGTGTTATTTACATAGGGATACTTGGCTATTGGTTACAGTGATGTAATTTTACAAAGACCTTACACACAAGCCAATCCTTTGGCCAATCCGAACACACAGAATTACAATCAATGTGCAACAGAAAAGCCACTTTACAGTATAAACTGCCCTAGCAAAGACACTCCTGCTCACGGCCACCAAGGAAAGAAGTCTCTCCTTCTTCCTCTCCATGAAAGAAACATTGCATTATGAAAACCATTCCATTCAACTAGTACAAAAAGCATTGATAACTTATAAAAGGAGCTGGGAAATCATACATACGATAAATCAACCTAAGAGTACTTTGGACCTCCTCAAGATTCACACTTTGTGGTGAAACACGCGTACAGGATTTATTTGTGAATAACTAAGGACTGTTTTCTGGAATGATTTTGATGTTCATGTGTCATACTGCTCAATTACAAATGGTCCCATATTGACATACTTGTGCTTGTTTGGCAGTAGTTGGTGTGGGCGTGAAATGTAGCTCCTGCTAACTCTTGACTGTTAAGCTGGGCAGGCCCTTCTCTGCTACAAGTAGCATGTACATTGCTCACAGCTCCCCTGATTTTGGAACCCTGTATTGTATGTTTGCTCACATTCTGGCTACATTTCTGTGATGCTTACTTATTTCAATGTAACATTACAGTTTGTAACACCAAGTACACTTTGTTAAAAACTGTAGCCTTTGTTAGGCCTCTGCAAAACAAAATCTGTTTGATGTCAAGGTACTCTTTGTTACTTAAGAATTTACTGCATTTACCTACTTTGTACACTATTATCACTTTCTTTACTTGCTCGTGTTTACTTACTGACACGTTGTTTGTTTTACCAAGACCTATTAAAATGGTTAATTTGTCTAGACCTAGTACATGTGTCTTCATCTTATACATTGTTCACTAGGTTTGATCGAGTTCTAAAAATCCAAAGTGAATGCTGAATTACATTGTTGTTAATGATATGTTTCAAGAGGAAAATATGTTGTGCTAAGGAATAAACTGGTGACACTATGTACATGTCACTCATTTGGTACTTCTCTTTATCATGATGGGTCAGAGGATATGGGATGGAGCCCACCAGGCACTCCACTCCTGTGATCTCTTAAAGGCCATATGCCAACTGAGGTCATTTCCTGAGATGTCATAAGGTGCCAGTTAATGTGAAATAATTTCCTGTGATGATATGTACTGTCATTTTGTTGCGTGAGGTTGATGTGGCATCATTTGCTGTTATGTCATCAAAATGGTAGGTATGATTGTTGAAACATTCACATCCCTACACATTTTGGGCACAGAATGTTGGCAATGCATGATTTTGGACGACTGTCCGCTGTACGCGTTTGGGTGCAATGCGTTGAGTGTATGTGGCTGGGTGCACTATGCACACTTTTGCCAATTTTCAACACACTAATATTGCGCAACACGTGTGTCAACCATTTTGGGAAGATGCTGTCTATTTATAGGGTGCACCAGCTCGGATGCTTATATTTGCACACCTATCTGTAGGACGTGGGTGCATGCCTGACCACATTAACGTTTCTTTGCATATGCTGCAGAGTGCTGATGTTACCAGGACACAGAGGCACATATACACATGCCTGAACTTGCAGTACGCTCAAACGTCCATTCCCACATGCATTGCCAGGTGGTGGACAACATGCAGCCATGCGGAGCCTGCTGTCATCTACGGATGTGTCCATTGTGATTGTGGGTATTCCGTAGGACACTTATGTTTTGCTTATTTGCAAGCAGTCCAAGGAGGACTGTGTGCTGCTGAGTCTGAGAACAATTTCAGGAAAAAAAGTATATCACCCAAACATTTAGTAACACTATCATTATTAATGTTCACTTTTGCACATTCCTACAACCCATTAGGGAAGGGAAGGGATAGCAGAATTCTACACTTACTGTGGGCAAATGCGGATTTCCAGAACTTGGTTTTTAGAGAAGGAAGAGATTGCTGTGTCTCCCTCATGTCTCCCATGACACGAGTTTTGAGGGGATGGCGGTCTGCGCCATTGGGGAAGGAGTATACGGGCAGGTGTGCCACAGCCATTTAATTTTGTCCAAAACATTTATCTTAAGGCTTCATATTACAATAAGTTAATAAACCAGCTCCTATATCTGTATATGAACAACATATGTGTCATGTAGTAACCTCACCGATTGCACTAAATGCTTATATGAAATTAAATTACAGTGCTAAACTTATGAAGGCAAACTATTGCTCATACCTATTTTTGTATTGCTTCATGAATAAAATATGTGATACGAAAAACATTGCTGAAGCCATGCTTTCTATTTTAAGTGGTTCCAGATAGAGTAAGCGATATACCTGTTGGCCTCTAATTGAGTGGATTGCGAAAGGGGTAGTTGATTTCACCTGTTCACTTTTTAGTTACGCACCTTGTAAGGGGGCACAATTGTTCCCCATTTCTTTCCCCTTTGCCTTCCAGCCTCTTTTTGTTTTGCTATTTGCACAATTTCTTTCCTTTCCTATGCGCAAATTGTGTTGTGCAAGGATTGTGGATTCTACTGCCTTCCATTCCTTTGCTTTCCTTTCCAATATGTTTTCTTATGGAAAACAGAATGTGATTGCTGTACATGTAGGAATATATAGTACATTATGTACGCTTCACACTACAGTGCGTACCAATGGGGTTACTGTACAAAGTCATTCTGTTATGAGGGACATTTTTTTCCTGCAACTCGAAGGTCCTTGCCATTGCTGCATTTCCAAAAACACATGTTAGACATATGTACTATTGCATACTGCAACACCTGTGCAATCATTGCAGACTTTTCTGCTTCTTTACTACATTGTACCAATGTTTTGCTGTAAGCTATTGCCAGTTGCTACTCTGCCCCTTACTTCTTTGTCCCCATGTACAGTAGCAGTGCGGTATGATTGGTTAAGGGAGACGTTAATTCTGTTGTTGATGCTTTCCCTTACGGTGTCCTCCCAATGTCTTTCTCCTGTTTGCTTTGTACGTATCCATTTTCAACACCTACTCCATTTTGTCTTGCCATTTTTTGCCATGCTGCTGTTTTCATACATTTTTTGTGTTTGGTGATTGGCACCGCTATGTAAGAGAGCAGGTGCCTTCCTGAGCAGGTTGCATGTCACCCAATGTGCGCAACCAGACGCATAGTTTGCGACTGCTGTCTGCGTTACCATGCTGCCAGCAGTTTCACTATGCTGGAGAGTTCTTCTTTACAAACTTAGCATACCCTGCTAAAAACCAATGAAATTCACTGGCAAAAAATGTTGTTAAAGGAACGTTATGGTTAAGTTGCACAAGCAAAAAACTATGTAATCCAATGGACAACTGTTGTTACAGGGACGTTATGACGTTATGATTACAGGTAAAACCGGAAATCCACCGAAATTCGCAATTATGGTAAGCTAAGCAACCATAACTCGCACCACCACTGTGCACTGCAAGGACTAACACCCAGGACATTAAAGATGTCATCACAATTCTCATTCATGGCTTCACTGATGACATCACATGTGCATTTTGTTTTCAGGGGAATCCTCCACAGGGGATTGTTATTGTTATGGTGGCAAAAAAACTATGCAACATCATTGGAGGAACTACCAAGAAAGAAGTAGGTCATTGAGCAATGCATAGCTATACGCACCATTCTATTACACACTTTTTTGCAGTACATGACCCAAGTCATGTGCAAACAAAGCCATTCTCTGCACCATGTCCCATTGAGATGTACTATTGTAAATGTTCTCATGTCACATAGTGACATCATGATTGCTTTCGTTTTGCAATTTCGGGTACTGTGAAACATGTAAGAAGTAGCTACCATTCTCTTAATAACTACATAATTGCACTACTGTACAGAAAACATAAAGGCACCACAATGCATACCAATATGAGCATATACAGGGAAATTAAATTAAGCAAAAAAGGAGCACTATTATCAGTAACTGTTCATAACATAACTGATTACCTTCATCCACAGAAATGCTTCCTGAGTTTTACACTTTCTTCTTCCCCTATATGTATATCACTAAAAAAAAACCTTGCTAAAGGGACGTTATGGTTAAGTTGCGCTACTGAAACCATTTCCACTTTATTGCAAAAAACTAGCCTAAAGCATCGTTATGGTTACAGTGCACTATTAAAAACCTATGAACCTTGTTAAAGGGTCATTATGGTGAGATTGCACCACTACAAAACCTATTAAATTCAATGGAAAAACGTTGCTACAGGGACATTATGGTTACAGGTAAAACCTAAAAAACCCACAAATTCACAAGTTATGGTACGCTATGCACGCAAAACTACCACTGTGCAATGCAAGGACTAATACCCATGACATCAAAGATGACATCAAAATGCCATTGATGACATCACATGTATATGTAGTTGTCATGAAAAGCCTCCAGAAAGGATTGTCTTTGTTATGTTGACATAACACTATCAGAGATCATGGGGAGAACTATCATTATATAATTAACTAATTACACAAAGCATGTGCCAGAAAAAAACACCACAGTATCCACAACAACACAGTTTCCTTTATTCTGTGTGCAGTGGAAAGCAAGTTTAGCAGGCAACGACGCATTTCGCGGTAACAAACCGCGTGTTCCCAAATATATATATATATATATATATATAATGATAGGGCTGCAATTACCGTATTTAGATAAGATATAACTAATGAGTATTGACTGAACATCTTCGGAAAATGCTTTCACTAATAACTTTTGACTTGCTGCACGTCTCTGACTGGAACTCTCTGGAAAAAATTGGCCCGCATAGGCACCTGTTAACTGGACATTTTGGGGGAATTCATTGAACAATGCAAAGGTTACTGTGCATAGAAAAAAACAGTTTACTGCCCACTCCAATTCATTTCCCCATAGAGAAAAAGCTGCTTCCATTCAGCATGCAAACAGCAAAAACCACTGGACGCATTTAAGTCAAATAAATTGGGGAAAAAGCATTGCAAATATTACTTGGTTTGGTTTGATGAAACTCCGTCAGATAGTTTTAAATACATTTGATGGAGAACGGTTTAAATACATTTGATGGAGAACGGGATGTCATCAGTCCAAAAAAGCTTTTATTCATCTCCCAGTGGTACGTTGCGGCACTGTGGCTTGTCATAAATGAAAAGCCGTCATTATTTGTTCTCGATGTGAGTGGTTCCCGTGGTAATCCTGTGGGAATGCGAAAAAGAGCAGTGCCCAAAGTGATATTTGAAGGAGGGGAATTGGTTGTTTCACATCAGAGTTGGGGTTGGGAGGGCGAAAGAGCACAAAATGGTTAGTTCGGCACTCTGGGGGAGGGGAGATGGAGAGCCCATTTTGGTTCAGACTGTCACACCCTGAAGTCTCCCATTCTCTGGCCGCTGCTCTGACTCTCATTTGGAGCTGCGTCATGTATTTTGGGATTATTACCCTCTTTGGGCACTTCAGTGGATTGAAGTTGTAACATCCACAGGACTTCAACTTTGGGAAATTACCTTTGCTCTTGAACCCTGCCCTCCAAAAATCGATTTCGCAGCCACAGAAAATGTAGTCACTTGTTAATGGAAGACCATATTGACTCCAGGGACGTCATTTCACCAAAATGCCAGGGGTAGCGGAAATGACGTCAAACGACTCCTGATGACATCACATAGCATTGTTCCTAAGCACACTACCAAAAATATGGTAACGATATCCCTATAATGTGATACACATTTCATACAAGAATGAATCACCATATGTATTCCTTAATATCAGTGTGTATAGGCCTATATAACCAAATTACTGTGAATGCAAGCAGACGACCAAGGGCAAATGATAATGATGTGTTATTATATAGCACTTACGCTTAAGCGCCTTATATAGAACAAATATACATACAATATCACCCAACCTGTGTTGGTACTCATTTAGCGACTTCAGAAGAATAAAAGGCTGAGTTGAGGTGTTTAAGAACAGACTAAATCAGTGAATCACCCGTCTGACGTGTGCCTGAAACAAACCTTTAATGAGTCTAATAATTATTATACAGAATTCCAGAAAGACACATTATTTGTTATTCCTATTCTTTCTTATTTAGTCTCACTGCTCAAAGTGTTACTTTTGGAACCCCATGTGTTTTAAGAGGCCTGAGCAAGTCAAGGGTCACAGTTGCGACCCCTGGCAACCCCCAAATGACGTCCCTAATTGACGCTGGTCCAGCAGAGGATCGTCTGAGAAACAGACTGCGCAAATAGGCGTTAATCCTGGAGAGAACTTCAGAAAACCTCCAGGGCTTCTGCGACTGGACCGGGGTACGTACAACCCCCAGTGACGCCGGACACCCAGTGAGGGTAAGGAAGCACCAGTGAGGGGGCCAGGAGAGGTTGCAGTGTGGGAACCACGGAAGGTTTGTCCGCCACCCCCTCCCCTGCTTCCATCCAACACAAAAACGGCAACCAAGTAGGGTGGATGAGGAGCCTCCACCCGACCGGAGGAGGACAAAGGTGGCGGGCATAATTCCCAAGGGACACTGCGCAATCCCCAGAGGCAGCAAAGTGGGAAATATAGGTTGGCTCCCGACGACACAAGCCCAGCCTACCAGTAACGGCACGAGAGCCAGAAGCACGAAGGGATAGGGCACCGCCACATTAAGGCAGCACCCGGGGGAGCGGAGAACCGAGATCACATTCGGGCTCCCAGTGGCTTACAAACAGAAGGCCAAACTCTCAAGGGACTTGGCAGGCCTGAACTTGTTTGAGAGGAATACAAAAGAGAAAATTGGAAGCACGTAACAAGCCCACTGGCAGGGAATATAACCCCTCAGGGGAGCCTACCTTGAGAAACACTATCTCCCGAGGCTTGTGGGGTGCAACAGCCCACCTTCTGAGAGCGACAAACAACACCACAGGAGGGCAAAAATACATACATTCCCAAATATTACTCAAGGATTGAAAGCGCACATTGCTCAACTGGAGCGAGAGAATCTAGGTGGACTCTATCATCTAACCTACTGGTGCACATAAAATCAGAAAACCTACATCTCCATTTGCATAAAAATGAGGTGGACAGTGAAAGGTCAAGCTATATTTCCCACAGAGAGAGAGGGGTCAGACCGCTCTACCTGTTATCGATCAGGCCATTGACCAAGTTGGAGAGAATAGCCGCCCAAGGAGGAGGGAAACAATAATGTCCAAAACCAGGGCTAAAGACTTGCTAGCACCCTCAAAGGGTCCCAAGAAACCTTCTGAGAGCAACCTCAGAGAATGTGGAGCAAAGAGGTAAGCTCTAGACGGAAGAGGGCCAGGATCAAAACATGACGCAGTCACTACTCAAACAATATTTTTGGGACTTTTGGTATAGAAATATCGGATACTGTCCAGAAACAAATGACTATCATGAGAGAGGACCTGGCAGCAGCCCTCCAGGAGATAAAACAAGACATCAACAAAATGGAGGAAAGGTTGGATACAAATGAGAAGGAAATACAGGAGTTCACAGAGGATGCAAGAAAAACAGAGACCTGGGTGGAACAACTGGCAACTGCAACTACAACCTAGAGCTCCAGAAGGAAGACTTGGAGAATACATCTATAATACGGATCAAAAACAGGGTTTCAGTCAAAGATCTTGAAGTGGTGGTGAAAGGCATCTTTGAAAACCTACTGGAGTCCGAAGAAAAGTTAGAGGTGAAAATTGACAGGATTCATAGAGTTTACCCTCGTAGAGTGGAACCCGGGGCTCGCCCCAGAGATGTCCTTGTGGCCCTGTAAGACTATAAAATCAAGGGTCAGATCTTGCTTCTGTTAACGCGGGCCAAACAGATATGATACAATGGAGCCGACCTGATGCCTTTTCAAGACCTGTCACAGACGACTCTGGCCAAGAGGAGGAAGATGGCCCCCGCTTTCCAGGGACTTAGAGACAAAGACATTAGATACAGGTGGGCCTTGCCATTTGGTTTAGTGTTCGAGTGAAAGAGGAAGCAATTTCGAATTACTTTCTGTGAGGAAGGCCTGAAGATTCTGGGGATTGAGGAAGATGATCAAGAAGCAAGGCCCTCCCAAATAAAGGGGCAAACAGGGCTCAAGAGCTGGGAATGTTAAACAGTGGTAAAGCCGAAGCGAAACAGGAAGGGGGGCTATTCACCCAACTGAAAGGCTCTCCATCTGGATGGGAATGAGCAAGATGACCAACTCCAGAAGTGGGTGGAACATTGTGACATGATCAGCGAGTTACAAAGGGCAAAACTAAAAGTAACCCCGGGAAAGGCGAACATTGCAAAGAACACAAGGGGCTCCGAGGGGAGCGGGAGTGGGGTTGGAATCTAGATTGGGTTGGGGAGAACCCGCAGTTGCTCAGGCTGAGGGGTTCAAGGGGTTCACTCCTGAGGAGGGGATTCAGGGGGCTAGAGGCCAATTGAGCCCACTCAGCCAAGCAGAGGAGAGGGGAGCAGGGAAGGGGGAGAGAGGGGAGAGAGGGAGGGGGGAAAGAGGGTGGGGGAGTCTGATAATGACAGGGTACCAGGATGCATGAAAGCTAAACACTTTCTGGTAAATGGATAGCCTAAAATCCCTGTCGTCATCTCTCAGAATATAAAGGGGCTAAACTCCCCATTGAAGAGGAAAACATTGGAAAGGTTCTTCGGGGGTGACAGGGGGTGCCGATATACTAGCCTTGCAGGAAACCCATATACAGACTTGGGAACGGGAGCGAATGAGGCTACAAGGCTTCCCCCAAATATATCAGTCCACAGAAAATAACAAGAGAGCATGAGTGCTGATAGCACTACAGGGTAACCTATACTTCACAGTGACCGGGGTAGACAGAGATGCCCAGGGGAGATACCTAGCATTAAACTTAAAAGGGATAGGGGGAGACATATACGATAACGACTTTGTGTGCTCCTAACACGGGACAGATCCCTTCATTCAACGTACCCTGACCGGATTAGAGAAATTCGCAAAAGGTCCTATAATTCTGACAGGAGACTTCAATTTGGCCTGAGATCCAGAAAAGACAGATCCACGAAAACCAGGTGGACACAAGTGAAACCATCGAAAGAATTAATAGAGAAGGTGGAACGACTATCCCTAGTTGACGTATGGAGGGAAAGGTAAGGGGATAGGGAAGGGTTCACATTTCTATCTCACACCCACAGATCCCCATCGTGTATATGTTATGTTTGGGCATCCGTGAAGCTTCTGGGATGGGTGAGGGCAATAGAGGTGGGGGCTATAACCCTCTCGGATCATGCACCATTGTCACTGAAATTAGGAAGGAATCCAGGACACCAAGGTCTATGGAAATGGAGGCATCCAGGATTCCTGCTTAGGGATGAGTTTCTGAGGAATGAGCTGAGGGATGGGATCAAAGCCTTCTTTGAGTCCAATAGTATAGAGGACACAACAGAACAAACAAGATGGGATGCTTTTAACACCATAATTAGGGGGAAAATCATACCAATAAAAGCCCACAGAGACAGGAAATTAAGACTGGTGGGAAAAGATGGGCACGGGAGCTAGTGGGGAAGCTCAAAAAGAGTACAGCACCACAAGAGGTCAACTGGAACTTATACAAACAAAAGCAGCAGAGAAATAATTGATGTTCCTAAAACAGAAATATTATATCAAAGCCAACAAGTCTGATAGACTCCTGGCCAGGATGTTGAGAAAGGAAGAGAAGGCTAAAACAATTACAAAAATAAAGGTGGATGGTGGGGAACTAGTTCAGAAACCAAGGCTATGATCCGGGAATTTTTGAAATTCTATACAGAACTATGTAGCTCAGACCACCCCAATGAACAATCTCAAAAAGCCTACATCGCCGCGCAGGATCTGCCCCAAATTCCTGATCAAGAGAAAGAAGCACTAGACGAAGAAATAACATTGGAAGAAGTCTAAAGGGCAATTATGACCCTTCCCACTAATAAATCCCCCAGCCCAGATGGGTTTAGCTCAGAATTGTATAGGTCCTTTAGGGAAATTCTGATTCCATATTTGGTCCCTCTTCTTAATGACATGGGGGAAAAGGGAAAAGTAACAACCACAATGGAAGAGGCCAAGGTGGTTCTAATCCCAAAAGTAGGTAAAGATCCAATCTTTTGCAGCTACTATAGGCCGATAGCCCTCATCAGTGGGGATGTAAAGATATATACGAAGGTTCTGGCATACCGGCTAGACCACATCCTGCTAAACATAATTGGCCAGGATCAGGCGGGGTTCATAAAGACCCAACAGACGAGTGACAATACTAGGAAGATAGCTCATCTTATAGAGAAGGCCAATAAAAAGAAAGTTGCAGCGGTCCTAGTAGACTTAGATGCAGAAAAGGCCTTCGACAGGGTGGAGTGGGGCTTCCTTTTTACAGCACTAATGTACATGGGATTTGGGGATACATTTATAAAAAGGGTCAAAGCCAACTAACAAAACCCCTCTCTGCGATTAGCAATAAATGGCTAACTATCCGAGCCCGTTGGGATACAGTGGGGTACCAATCAGGGCTGCCCCTCTCTCTGCTCCTCTTCGCAATTTATTTGGAGCCACTTCTAGGGGGGATAAGAGCAAACGGGAGATAGAAGGGATACCATTTGGAGGGAGGGTCTATGAGATAGTGGCTTTTGCAGATGATATACTTTTGACTTTAACAAACCCGGGGGTTCTCTTAGGGCAATGGAGAGTGAGACCTCATGGTTGGGGATGGTGGTCGGTCTGAAAATAACCCCCCAAAACACAGAAATCACGAATCTCACGATCCCAAGAGGAATAGAACGGGGGGGCTAGGTGGCATTCCCATGCAAATGGGTGGTGAAATCCATATCTCACTTAGGTATACAATTAACCAGAGCTTTGGAGGAGCTCTATGGAGGAAACTATGTCCCCTGGCTTGAAATACTCAAGAACAAATTGGTTGATTGGGGCCCAATAACGATAACTTGCCTGGGTAGGATCAACGTCATAAAGATAGTTATTCTACCACAACTGTTGTATTATTTCTCAACCCTTCCTGTCCCAATCCAAAATTCTTTCTTTAGGGCAGTTCAAAAATATACGGAGGGTTTATATGGAACAGAAAATGGCCAAGGATAGCTACAAGGGTCATGATGATGCCTAGAAACAGAGGGGAACTGGGGGAACCGGATCTTATCTTAAAGCGTACTTTATGGCAACACCGATTAGAATAGTGAGAGATTGGATGAAAGCTGACCGGGTTAAACAATGGAGGGCTATGGACGAGGCTGTAACGGGGACTAACCTGGAGGAATTACTCTGGAAACCAAGGGGGAACAGACCACAAAGAATGTACCATAGCATGATATTGATGGTGGGTGGGGGATCCCCGGGACGAGGCACTAGGCAGACTCTGCTCACCACGCTCCCATCCCCATTTACGCCAATGTTTGATAACCCAAGTTTTACCCCTGCCTGCGGTGATATGGGCTTCGGGGTATAGTGGGAAGCAGGTTGCCGAAAGATCAGAGATATGTTTGATGGTCCGGACATTAAATTATTCCCCCAATGTAAGGCAGACTTTGGAATGGAAGAGACTGAGAGGTATAGATATTTTCAAATGAGGCACTGGCTCCTACAGTCTCCCATGAGATAGGCAGCAACCTGTCCCAAACCCCATTCGAGAGGTACTTAGTGTCAGAATATGGTGACAAACACCTTGTGGGGGCATTATACAAGTTAATCAAACAGGGGGAGGCACAAGGGGAATGGAGATATATGACAATTTGGTATGTTGGTACGGGTCAAGAGATCGAGGAGCCAAAATGGGAGCAATTGTGGGTCAAAATTCCCAAAATTGCAAGATCATTGCAGATCCAGGAAATATTGATTAAATTCATGCTTCAATGGCACCTGACCCCAGATAAGCTGCATAAATTCTACCCCTCAACTTCCAACTTGTGCTGGAGACGATGTGGTATTGTTGGCGACCTGGAATCACATATGGCCCTCCTCCTTCTCCTCCTCACCTCTCCCCCTCCCACACAGTCCCACTCCACTACTCTCCCCATTCCCTTCAGTTAATTGCTCTTCTTACTGTTTTGTTGACGGATTCATATTGTAATTTGCTTCTACCGTTATATTGTTTATGTTTCATGTATTAAGTTGTTCAATTGTGCAGCGCTTCGGTGTAAAGCGCTATATAAACAAATAAATACAAATACAAATGGTGGGATAGTCCTTTAATTCAAGTTTATTGGAAGGTGATATGGGAAGCCCTAGGAGAGGCTTTAGGTCTGAAGGAAAGCAGTAATAGAGGCCTATGCATTCTGCGGCTCAGTGGCCAACTAGAGCGGCTCCCCTCCAAAGCGAAAAGTAAAATATATGTAATCTTGATGATGGCAGGGGTCTTGGGGGTGGTGCGAAAATGGAAATCAAGAGAGCCTCCCTCTGAACATGAATGGGTGGGTAAAGTATGGAACTTTGCAGGACTGGAATGGGCAACATACTCGTTGCAAGGGGACCATCAAGGCTTTCAAGAGGACTGGTCTTGGACCATGGAACAACTTCAAAAGGGTGCTAGAGCAATCTTGTGCCCAAGACGGATGAGACTGTTGGACTTGGTGGAAGGAAAACCGGGTGTTCTTGGTATACGAGGCTGGGAGCCGGAAATTCAAAGCATGGTGCATGAATAAAGGGATTGAGATTCGAGGGGGGGCAGAGTGGGAAATGCATTAAAATGTTATGAAACTGCTAATAAAAAGTTATATAAAAAAAGAGAAACAAGGATGAATTAATTTATCATCCATTTTAAACTTATGATGTGATAAATTGTGGAAATGTCTGTTTTTGTCATTGTATTAGAATTATATGATATGATATGCCATATAGAACGCGCCTGTGCAAAAGTGTTTCTAGGTGCAACAAGACTAGGGAGGGAGGACAGAGGGAGGACAAGACAAATGATCTTTCTAGGCCTTGTGTCATTCAGATGGTGCAAGTGTGATGACGTAAAGTGCACGGGAAGGGAGATGAGGGAAGTGCCAGGAAGAGGGAATGGGGAAGTGCAATCAGGGCGACATGGCTCTAAGTAGGTGCAGCCAGGGCAGGGCAGCTCAGGTTAAGTTCAAGAAGGCACGGGACTCTGGGGTTGTAATTACAGCCCCTCAGTGCACAGTAGGGCTGGAGGTAGTGTAGGGGAGGTTGATCATGGAGGATCCTGGTACCCAGTAAGACTCTGAGGGAAGCCAAGCAACCAGTCGGCACAGCAGACAGATAGATCAGCAGGATTGAGAGAGAGAAACAGGAGAAAATGAAGCTCTTGAGTTGCTTCCAGAACTTCAGGTGGTCCGGCTGAAGATTGAGAGGGACAGGGAGTCCATTCCAGGGGGAGTCACCGGCAGAGTAGAGAGATCTACTCCCCACTCCCTGCATGAACTTGCTCCTCTGAGCCAGTGGAGAGATTTCAGGCTGGGGAGGCACAGTCTCTACACTTGAGGACATGGAGAAATCTTGCAGTCGGGTTCTGGATTAGTTGCAGAGGGCAAATAGTAGAGGAAAGCAGATTGCAAAAGAGGCTTTTGTATTAGTCCAGCCTAGAGAGAACCAGGGCCCTGGAGACAGTGAGTCTCTGGGGTAAAGTGAGAAAAAGAAGAATACCTCTTAGGAGGTGCAGCTGGTAATGGGCCTTCTTGGCAATGTCTGTGATGTGAGGAGAGAAGGAGAGAGTGGAGTCGAAGATGGCACCAGGTTTTTTTGCCTCACAGGAACGTGAAGGAAGAGGGCCCAAGGAGGGCGACCAGAGTGAGGAGGGAAAGTGGGAGCAGGGGTCCAGATGAGAAGGATTTCAGTCTTACTGGCATTAAGGCAGAGATTGTTGGAGGCACACTAATCCTGAATTGCAGATAGTCCGTCAGGAATGAGCAAGAGAGGAGAGGAGTCTGAGGGCTGCCTGAAAGAAAGCTGAGTGTAGCACTGAAAGTTAGAGGAGAAGGTAGTGATCAGGTGGGACTAGTTGACATTGAAGAGCCAGGGTGAAAGGTTAGAGCTCTGAGGAACACCACATGTGGAGGGAGAGGTGGTGGAGCGACAGGACCGAAGTTGGACCTTCGAGGGTTGGTCCAGGAGGAAGGAGAACAGCCACTCCAGGGTCTGATCTATGATACCCAGGTTCTCATAGAGTCGATTGATCAGGATAGCGTGATTGACCATGTCAAATGCAGAGGAAAGGTCAAGGAGGATGAGAACGGAAGGAACATAGCAAAAACAAAGAGGTGATGGCTGGAAGGTTTAGAATGAATCTTAACCTTTGGCATTGCTCTGGGCAACCATCCAGACCATCGTTCTTCGCCTGCCAAGCCATTACAGAAGGGGAAAGACCATAGCAAATCAGGCTTGGGCCCACCCCAAAAGGGGTAGTCCAGCCTGAACTGCTAGGTCGCATCCCTTCTGCACGAGACCACAAGCATCCCCAAACATGTTTCGGCCTTGTTGGGCCTCATCAGTGAGGAGTAGCTTGGGTCTCTAGACCCAGCAGGCACAGGTCCCACGTCTGGGCATACTCGTCCCACTCGGGGTGACATAGCAAAAACAAAGAGGTGATGGCTGGAAGGTTTAGAATGAATCTTAACCTCTGGCATTGCTCTGGGCAACCCTCCAGACCATCGTTCTTCGCCTGCCAAGCCATTACAGAAGGGGAAAGACCATATGCAAATCAGGCTTTGCTCCATCCCTAAAGGGCTAGTCCAGCCTGAACTGCTAGGTCAGATCCCTTCTGCACGAGACCACAAGCATCCCCAAACATGTTTCGGCCTTGTTGGGCCTCATCAGTGAGGAGTAGCTTGGTTCTCTAGGCCCTGCAGGCACGGGACCCACGTCTGGGCATACCCATCCCACTCGGGGTGACATAGCAAAAACAAAGAGGTGATGGCTGGGAGGTTTAGAATGAATCTTAACCTCTGGCATTGCTCTGGGCAACCCTCCAGACCATCGTTCTTCACCTGCCAAGCCATTACAGAAGGGGAAAGACCACATGCAAGGTCGGAAGGAAGGCTTAAATTGGGATTAGTGAGAAGATCTTCACAGGTGTTGAGTTTCTGTGCCTCTGGCTGCTCTGAAGCCAGACTGGTGGTCATAGAGACAACCAAAAATTTCAGTGGGGGTGGGGGTAAGCTGGGAGATGGCCAGCTTTTCCAGGAGTTGGTCCAGGAAAGGAGTGATAGAGATTGCGTGATAGTTTGCCGGACACGTAGGATTGGCAGGAGGCTTTTTGAGGAGGGGGTGCACAAGGGAGTGCTTGAGGAGAGAGGGGAAGGTTCCAGTGGCAGAAGAGTGATTGTAGAAATCTGGCAAGGCTGGAACGAGGATGTCAATGTGGTCCTTCATGGTTCTGGAGGAGCAGGGGAGAACCTATTTGGATGACACTTTAATCGATTGGAGCTGTCTAGAAACCTCGTCAGGTGTAGTTGGAGGGAAACAGTAGAAGGGAGGAGGAGAGGGAGAAGTGGCCAGAGGATGGCCGTGTGAGGAAGAGGAGAGAGAGGATAAGATGTCCTGAGTTTTAGTGGTGAAGTGAGAAGCTAGAGCCATACAGAGGGCCTGGCAGGGAACAGGGAAGGTGGAGACTGCAGAAGGATTGGCCAGCTCTTTGCAGACTTTAAAGAGTTTGGCTGTATTGTTAGAGGTTGCAGAGATGCAGGCTTGGGTGTGGGCTCTCTTCTTGGACAGGGCAGAGAGTCTGCATTGCCTTGGGAACAGACAGCAGGCCAGTTTGTCAGAGGATGCGCCTGATGCCCTCCACTTCCTCTCAACCACTTACGTTTCAGGGTAGCGAATTCAGAGTCATACCAAGAGTTGCACTTGGAAGTAGGCTTCAGACGGATTCTCATGACAGGGGCAAGGAAGTCCAGAGTGTTGGAGATAGAAAGCTGCAGGTTTGAGAGGGCCTTGTGAGAGTGTGAGTGGCAAAGGCCTCCACTGACACACAGTTCATGGGCCGGATGACTGCGGAGGTAGGTGGCAGTGCTGCGATGGGCTTAGACTGGGGAACAGAGAGCATCAGGTGAGAGGAGAGTAGAAAGTGGTCAGTCCAAGAGAGAGGAGTGGTGAGAGAGTCAAGAGGGGTAGTCTGAGGAGATGACAACATCCAAGGTATGCCCGGAAGAGTGTGTTGGATCAGAGGGTAGAAAGGAAAGACAGAGAGTGTTGCAATGGTTGAGAAAGAGCCCAGAGGAGGGATTAGAAGCATCCAGGTGTATGTTGGGGTTTTTGAGGAGGAGAAGTTGAGAGGTAGAGGCAAGGAGAGAAGAGGAGAGGTTAGCCGATTCTGAGAGGAAGAGGGTGACCTGGCCAGGTGGCCTGTAGAAGATAGCCACAGTCAGGGAAAGGCCAGGAGAGATAGAGAGCCATCAGACCAAGCATTTGAAGGAGGAGTAGGCCTGCGTAGGAACAACAGAAGCAGGGACCCACTCTGGAAAGATCAGAAGAGCTACTCCCCCTCTAGGACGGTTGGTTCTCGGTTCGAAGAGGATCTTGTAGCTCTTAGGGATGAGAGTGTCAAAACTGACAGAGCTGCCCGTGAACCATGTCTCGGTGAGAGTGAGGACATCCAGGTCAAGTTCGTCGAGGAGGTAGCAGATGTCAGAGGAGTGTTTGACAACAGAGGAACAGTTGATTGTAGCGATGTGGAGCAGGTTGACATATTTGAAAGACTTCTGTGGCGGGGTAAAAGCTTGAGGTACACCCAGTGGAAGTGGTAGAGGGGCCCAAGAGTGGGTAGGGTGGTAGAGGGAAGTGTCATAGTAGCCAGAGAGGAGGAGTGGGGTGCCAGAGAGGTGGTGGAAAAAGGAGGTCACAGAGGAGCTAGAGAGGTGAAATTACAAGTAGCAGGCGAAGGAAGGAAGTTGATAAGACATAGGAGACACCTATTGAAAAGGAGGAGATTTGGCTGAGGGCCTAGGACCATGATGGTGCCATTCAGATAGACATTAATGATGATCTTGGTGGACTGCAAGGAGGCCAAGAGGGCCTCCCACTGAGTGCCACCATAAATGGGAGAGGAGGAGAAAGGAGAGATAAGAGACCATATGAGGGGTCCATAGGTCTGGGGAGGCAATGACAAAAAGGATGTTGGTGAGAGTCTCTCTGGAAGAAGCACTGATGTAGGTAGGAGTGATAGGGAGGTCAGGGTTGGAGCCCAGGATGTGTCACTTGAACTTCTTCCTTCCTGACTTAGCGAGAGGGATAGGATAGGAAATAGGGTAGTAGTTAGAGCAGATGGAGAGCACCATAGAGGATACGGGGAGAAGTAGGAGGAGGTTGCAGTGAAAGAGAGAGGAGGGATGCACAGCCCAGCACCGCACAGCACAGGATGTGCAGAGAGGGGAAAGGGGGATGTGGGGGCCCATAGAAGGGGCAGACAAGTGCACTCAGCCGTACAGAGGTACTCCCTAGAAAATGGGAGAGTGCATAATGAGACATATCACCAATACCACAGTTACCAAATACAAACCAGATTCGACTTTCCTAAAAGAAGGGAAAAGGCCGCGTTTTCTAACACAGCAGCAATGCAGAAATACCCAGATTCATTTTTCTAAAAGGAGGGAAAAGGCGTAGCTTTTTAAACATAGCAGCAATGCAGAAACACCCAGATTCGACTTTCCACAAGGAGGTAAACGTCCTAGTTATTCTAGTTTTTTAAACACAAAAGCAATGCAAAAGAGTGTGACTTTCCTGGAGAGATATCAGGGAAGGCTAAAAGATATAATTTACTGAGATGCTTACGTGTGGTGTGGTAAGCAGCGTTGGAATGATATGAGAGGGGTTGGGGGGTTGGTCAGTTTAATGATATGATATGATATGGCATTTGTAAAGCGCCTATACACAAGTGTTTCAAGGCGCGAGAATGCAGTGAATGCTGCCCCTCTGATTTCACCTACCTGGTCAGTGGCAGCATCCTTCCCCGGCTGACACCGGCAGACATCATCTGGAGCTGCATCCAATGGAGCTGTCCTTAGCCTCTAGATCCTTCACCGCAGGGGCTGCAATGGGCAGGGGGCTGCCCTGAAGGCAGGAAACAAAAAGGGCCTAGTGCCCAATCAGGATTGGGGGAGGTAGGAGGAGGAGGAACAAGGGGAGGGGACAAGGAAGAAGGCACAGAGGCCACGATGCGGCGTGGGTTAACACAAGCCTGTAATTACAGTTTCTTTTTCATAAAAATACAGATGGAGCCCAATGCAAATATACAGTGCACATTCAAGTACTCACGAGCAGAGTGCTTGAGTAATCCTCACGGTGTGCTTCCAGCCAGCTGAATGGAATGCTGAGCCGTAGCCACAGAAACGATAGAGGCACCACTGAGCAAAAGGCCAGTGCCCAATCAGGATGGGGGAGGCAGGAGGAGGAACAAGGAGAGGGGAAGGAGAGGAAAGCAACAAGTGTGATATTGATATTGATGGTAAAAGTTTGTAATAAACTAAAAACAAATAAAATAAATTAAAAGAATTGTGAAGATTAGCCATGCATCACATTTAGATAGAATTTTAAAGATTAGCCATGTGTCACATAGAGATGGATTTGTGAAGATCAGCCATGTGTGTCACGTTAGCTGTTTAATCTTGCTTCTCTCAGAAGCTCACTTTGTGTCTGGAACATTCTTGTTGCGCAGAGAGGGGCCAGTGGGAGTAGCAAATGTATTGCACTGAGTGGAATTTGTGGGAGTGGCTAGTGTGTTGAGTTTGGAAGAATTGGAGGGTACCATTGAGTTGCAGCTGGGTAAGCTCTGAGGACATACTTGGAACAACTTTGACAGTAGCCAATGTACTAACCACCCTGCCCCTGTTCCCTTCCAACATATCTACGAGGTACTATACACACCCTATGGGCTAGCCAAACTACACACAAACACACACCCAACATAACTAATACTTGCATACAATAAACAATCGCAGACACTGGACCTTACCCATACAGATGCAACAAGCCAGTGCGCACAACAACAACTTCCTGCCAAACTACACATGAAACACAGAAAACACACACTCAACATAACAAACATTCACATACAACAAACAACCCTGACATTGGGCCTTAATTTTAAGGATACAACAAGCCAGCACACGCAATCAAATCATCAGCAAGCCAACAAAGACAGGTGCCAGTTTCTCCTGGTGCTGGATCTAGTCAGCAAGCCAACAAAGACAGGTGCCAGTTTCTCCTGGTGCTGGATCTAGCCTATCACTCTTCCCTCACTAACCCACCGGCCCTCTTTCTTGCAGATCCACGTGAGCGCCTGGAGACCACCCAATGGTAACGGTGCCCGGAACAAGACAAATGAACATAACTTTACAAGACACCAGTGCAACGCTGCATCTCGGACAACCATCTTGCATAGTACGACGCATTTATAAAAAACATCAGCGGTAATGTATTCCTGTTGCAGTACCTTAAACTGTATTTATTTAAATCACAAAGTGTGTAAAACCATCTGAATAGTTCGACACACCCTGTGCCACTCAGTGTTTATATTTATGTTTATTGAGTTTATTTAGCGCTTTAAGCCAAAGCGCTTTACAGTATAACAACAGATACAAAAGTAAGAGAAGCATATCTACAAACATCAAACAAGTCATTAGAACAATATGTAGAACAATTTACTAAAAGGAGGGGGAAAGTGGGTGGAAGGGAGAGGGGTTAGGTGATGGGGGTTACAATGTCTGTTTTGAGGTCTGTTTTGAGTGTCTTGCAACTTACTACCTGTGCCGGCTTCCCTTTGTTCCCTCACTTTGCTTATGGCTTTTAGCTTCAAAGCTAAACACCCTGTGCAGTTATTCGTTTGCCAGCACTTACTGGGGATAGGAGGGTCTTGCTCACTTCATGCACGATAGGTTCCTCCGGAAACCTTCTCCAACCTGTCCTACTGACTGCAGCAATGTAACCATAGGTTACAAAAATGTGACCTGTCCAATTCCAATTCGGTACAGAATACATCGAGGCCCACAAAACGGCCATCTTTATATAGTTTGCCGCACTTTTCTGTTCATAGGCATTCCTTGCCAATCCTCAGCACAGACAGGTGCATTTTTGAGTCCCTGAAATGTGCGTGTTGTTTAGCCAAACCCCGTGTGTCACCTGTACCCCCATCGGCAAAGTGCGCATCGCCGCCCCACCCACAAATGGAATACTCAGAAGTTCAATAGGGGCTAACCCCTTAAGTGCCAAGGGCGCGTATGCTCGTCCTTTTTGCACAGACCTGCATAATAGCCAGGCAGTTAGCTTCAATCAATAAACGGCGAGACTTGCAATTAAAGACTCTGAAATGCCCGCCATCAGTAAACAAAACGTGTTTTAAAGAATTCTGTGGGCTATCTGTGGAATATCTTCCAGCGAGACTGTGTATAATAAACGTTTTAAGGGTTATAATAAACGAGCAGTTGTATATTTTGAATCGCTTTATTTCCTAATCGGGCAAGCAGAGAGTAGAGGGCTGCACCCAGTGATTTTTCTCCTTTTTCCTGGTTGCATCGCAAGCCTTAGTTCTGTATCTCGAGCCCAGAGCCCATGTATAGTTTCACCATGCAATCTAATACCATGTGTTCTGAAACCGCAATGACAGGGGAATAATTATCCGTGCAGAGCCTGTCCTACTGACATGTCACACATCACATTAGCTCCAATTGGTTATTTGCCGGCAGCATTCCTTTATTAATAAAGGCTCATAACAAACTGTTCCTCCCAATTGGGCATTTTGATATTAAGTGCTGGAAAATAAAATTATGATTTTGTGAACCTTATCTTATTGGCAGATGGGTGGTACCCGCTGGCTGTGTCTTATGCCCTTAATGGGAGCGAAGCTCACAAAATACATTGGCTGGCAGAGGACATCCTATGCTCTGAGGATTGGGTCAAGGATTGTGGTGGCGTCAGCGAGGCTAAGCCCCACGCCGCACAAACAAGCATTGGCGATGCCAACAGTTTGGACTTTTGTGTAGGCATGGGAAAGGCATTACCGAGGAACTGCCCCAATGGCATTAACTGGCCGTTGATGGTAGCAGGTGAAAAATGGTGTGAGTACTTGGGCAATTAATAGCAGTGCCTGAAAAATGCCTAATATTTATGCACAAGCCCAAACTGTTGTCTTTGAGACGCATAGTGCTTATAAATGCAGTGAATGAAGGCAGACCTGGTTAAGACATTTTTATTACATGAGTAGCGGGTTTACAGAATCATTTTAATTCATTAACTCTCAGAAGACTGCTTTGAAAATCCTCTGGCAGGCATTTTGAGTTCAACGTTTGATGTATGGATTGCTTAAAGCGAGCTCAAAGATTTCCCATAAGGAGGAGTTTTGGGCGAGGAGGGGCAGGAACTGGGCGGTGGCGTAGATAGGATAGGGCAAGAGTGGGCATGGCCTTTTCAAAATCTGTAAATTCCTACTAAGTAGTGCTCTGTGGGCATTTACAGATGTTAATGTGACTGCGGTGGGTCCAACTACATTAGCTTCAGACCACAGTTTTGAGACAATCCGGGCTAAAGGTCTGGAACCGGGTGGAATGGCCATAGGGATGTGCATGGCCATGGGCACTGAATGGGTGAACAAATGACCAATCAACACTTACCATCTGTGTGTCCCTCCTTACAACGCACCTGCAAACTGAAACTGTCAGCACCCTGGTACACACAAGAATCCAACCTCAGCAAAAGAGTAATCATGAAACAAGAGAAAAGCTGGTGCCGCTCCAGGACCACATCTGACCTCCCGCTCCTCAAGGAACTCCGAGCAGCCCCCGACAACTAATCAACACAGCCATGGTCTCCTGCCATCAGAACACCATAGCAGAAGCCAACAACAAAAGCAGAGCCCTCTTCAAAGCAGTCAAGCACTGCATCGACCCGCTACCCGACCCAGCCATACCACACTCCATTGAAAAATGCACTGTCACTTACACCTTCTTCATCAACAAAATCAGCAGGTTTTGCCACACATAGACACCAGCTATGCACCACAGACCCACCTCATGTCCCTCCTCCTGAAATCTCCACACCTTGGCTAACATTCAAGACACTCTCGACAGAGGACCTGGTAGAAACCCTGTATGATTCTAACTGGGGACGTTGCAACTTCATCAGAGATTCCCTGGATACCCAGCTGCCCAGAATGCACACACGTTGATGCCCGGGGTGAAACACTAAAATAAACCGCCATGACCGGCACACGCGACTCCTAAACTACACCTCTGTGTCGAGCGACACAACCCCTCGTCAGTATCAATAAACCACTGCTATATAATGAAGGCTTTCATGTCTTTGAAGCTTGTCTGTTTTAATGTATGAATAACAGCATGTGATTTCATTGAATTAAATATTCATACAAGTTTCCAAGTTCTTCAATTAAACAAGCTGCGAGACAAATATGGATTTTGATTGCTTGATGAAAGGAACACAGATCCGCCATTTTAGCTTGTCATGCAGTCCTTCACGAGGAAAAGCTGGTGCTTTTTGTATGCTGTGGCTCCTCTCAGCCCCTCAAAGCATGCAAGACCTACATTAGGCCTTAGTTGGGCATTAGCCCTTTTCTGCGACCCGGATCACTGTGCTGCCTGCGTTCCAAGTTTCTGGAGCATGAAAAAGGGTGCTAAAGACAGGCGTAAAGGTGTGACGCCTGTCTTTATACACTTTTTTATGCTCTAGGGCATGTTCACAATTTTTTTCCTTTTACCCTCTGCCTCCAAAAACCACTTGGCTTGACACCAGCATGATATTTTCATGATGCATAACACCAAGGTATTCCTATGGAATCCACCTGCTTTATGCATCAGCAAAAAGCTGCCGGATTCCATAGGAATGTATTGTAAATGCTGTCTGCCATAGGTAAATGGCAGGGGTTATTGGTTCAATTTGCAATGCAAAGTGAAAAAAAAAGGCATAAAGGTAACTTGGTGCTGCTTTTTACACCTTGTTTGCACATAAGTGGTCTTCTCCTTGCATTTTATGCAACATTTGAACATAAGCTCCATACAACAAAGGAAGGTTTATTGCAAGTGCTGAGGTAGCATCAGACCATGCGGACTGTTGCTGAGCACCCATGGGTGCCTGATGAGTTTTGCAGCATCATGTACTCCATTTCTAGCTGCTGGCTGGCAAAAATGATGTAAGCTCCTAGGAGCACCCACAGGGGGGCACCGACTGGGAGGAGCTGCACACCTTACTTGTAGCCAGCAGAGTCTCTCTTCACTGTCATTCTTATCTGAGGAGCAGCCGGACCTGATGCCAGCGGGAAGGAAGCCGAACGTGGCGATATTTAAAATAAAGAGGAGAGACCAAGCCCTTGTCTCATTCCTTGTACAGCAGTGCAGCAGCTCTGGAACAAGACGACATGGAGAAAAAGCCGCAGCATCAACCAGAGACTGCTACAGAAGGCCATATGACACATTCAAGAAACTCGCCGCGGAGTGCCCCGGCCGCCATGGTGCTGGTATGGAAAGTTCAGGGATAGAGGTTTTCCTTTGGGCAAACACGCAAGGGAGGAGCAGGTCTTGGATTGGCTCCCACCTGGCGGCCATCGCACGTCATTCCAAGCTAGGGTGGGCTAACGGACCCCACACAGTCATTCATACTGTAGGCCTCCTCGAAAGGGCGAGCAAGAACTGAGCAAAAGCGACCAGATACCAGAGCCCCCTACAAATAGACGTTATAGGCTGGCTGCCGTCGTCAGCAGGTCCCATTTTGAATCCGCTTTATTCAAAGCAGCATTCGCCTTAGTCGTCTTTGGCCCCTTCGGGATAAGCGAGCTGGTTGCTGGCTGATTGCTGGCCATAACGATGATGAGTGAGCACGTCATTGCGGGGTACGGATAGCGGCATAACACTGCAAGGCCTAACAATTTTACTTAGGAAGTCCAAGAGTGACCAAGAAGACAAGGGCAAAGCTATTCATTTGAACAGACTGACTGAGTGCAAATACTGCAGGCATACCGGAACATCCAACCATGTCAGCAAGGGCACACCCTCATTCGCTTAGATGTTTCCCTGGGCGGCAACTGTAGAAAAAGACGGGATAGAGGGCAAGAGCATATCCAGCACCCCTTTAGGATTGGGGCGGGCACAACTCCATATAAGGAGGGAATGACAGAGAGTTGGGCGTGTTGGCGGTCAAAAACATACTAGAGCTACATTAGGCCTTCGTTGGGCATAAGCCCCTCAAAGCATGCAAGACCCATATTAGGCCATAGTTGGGCATTAGCCCCTCAAAGCATACAAGACCCACATTAGGCCACCGTTGGCCATTAGCCCTGCAAATATACAAGAACTGCATTAGGCCTTCTTTGGCCATTAGCCCCTCAAAGCATACAAGACCTACATTAGGCCATAGTTGGGCATTAGCCCCTCAAAGCATACAAGACCTACATTAGGCCTTAGATGGTCATTAGCCCCTCAAAGCATGCAAGGCCTACATTAGGCCTTAGTTTTGCATTAGCCCCTCAAAGCATACAAGACCTACATTAGGTCTTAGTTGGGCATTAGCCCCCCAAAACATACAGGACCTACATTAGGCCTTAGTTGGGCATTAGCCCCCCAAAGCATGCAAGTCCTACATTAGGCCTTAGTTTTTCAAAAGCCCCTCAAAGCATACAAGCCCTACATTAGGTCTTAGTTGGGCATTAGCCCCTCAAAGCATACAGGACCTACATTAGGTCTTAGTTGGGTATTAGCCCTGCAAAAATACAAGAACTGCATTAGGCCTTCTTTGGCCATTAGCCCCTCAAAGCATACAAGACCTACATTAGGCCATAGTTGGGCATTAGCCCCTCAAAGCATACAAAACCTACAATAGGCCTTAGATGGGTATTAGCCCTTCATCTCTCTAACCCCTTTGTCTCACCCCTGAAGGGCAATATTAGGTCCCACTCAAAAAATAAAAAAAATAAAAAAAACAGTGATGCTTATGGTTTACATGATTGCAGACAGAGTAAGGGTGCAAACAGTGCCTATCACTCATCACCCTATTTGGTATCCCCCACAGGGCAAACTGATTGGTATGGGTTATCAGACACTGCTTCGTTTCGAGAGCTGCTCTGCAGGATCTTGTGAGGGAGGGCAAAAAGGATCTGGGTTTTAAACACAGCAGGGTATGTTAGTGGGGTCAACCTGGCATGAAATGTGCCAGTTTACTCCGATGCATTAATCAGTTACTTAAGGAAGCCCCCACACTGAATAATTTAGTAATGCACCCCGGGCAATGACCTGATAACCATGGGCACGATGCCTTTGATATATGAAATGAAAAACACAATTATAGCCTTAACACAGATTCTGGAACGGGCGGAAGTGATCTGGTAAGAAATCATACCACACGAAGTGTGGCAAGGGGCAAGATCTAACCCTTCTATTGAACTCCCGAAGGTGCCTTAATGAAGCGATGGAGGAATTCATGAAATCTAGAGGCCTGGTTTTTGTTAGACACGCACTCATTAATGCCAGATACACCAATAATGTTTCCAAAGATGGAATCTATTTGTCAGATGCTGGCACAGCCCCATGTAGAACCAACGTCAGAGAGGTTTTGTCAAGATTGGGCAGCAATTTTGATGCAGTTAGGTGAACATTGCAGGTGGGGACCTTGTGTGCTGCGATAGCCACCCCTGAGGTTTGGCAGAGTTACGGGGTGATCCCAAACGTATAGTCTGACCATCAAGGAAAATGCAAGTTGGCCAAAATGGCCCAACATCCTGCAATCATGATAGGGCCTGTACAGCGGGCTGCAGGGTAAATGCAATGGCGCTCAAACCCATAGGGGGGAAATTGAGAGGCACTGATCAACTGCAGAGCTGGCCCTCTGCCTGGGCAGGGTTGGTCACAGGGGCTGGAAGACCCCTGAAGGAACAGAACAGAAGTGACCATTGACTCAGATGCGAATTACACATGTAAGCAGGAAGTGAATTCCTTCACCCGGAAGTGATTTACTTCAGTTGTATAATCTGCTTCTCTTAAATAATCCAGCACTGATTATGAAGAGATCGCCCTTAAGATAACTTAAATAAAAACAATAATCAAGTAAAACGAGACGAATGTTGTAAATTAACAGTAATTGTAATAAAACAGTGTTTGTGAAGCATAGAGGTGTACCTTATGTGTGTTACAAATACACCGCTGTCTGAGAAAGCATTGACAATCTGAGGGCCATTCTGTTACTGACTGAGAGCGCTGGTGGGATGTGTGACAAATCACAGGATTCAGTCCCTTCTCCCCAGGGGGGTGCCTTTCCCTGTGAGGCTAGGGAGGTGAGCCTGCTACGCAATACCCTCCCTAGGGGTAGAGGCATGCAGGACCTCACTGGGAGAGACTCCCCCTTGTGGACAAGGACTCCCATTCTTGCCAGGAACTCCACCCAATCCCCTTTTCACCTGAAATAATAACATCTGTTGATAAAGACTGTGACAGAACAGCGGATGAATGCTATTGCAATGCTAAAACTTTCAGAAAGCATGAAGGACATAACGAACACGAGTAAGACACAGAAGACGGTGTGAGGGTTCAGAAATGCGAGACAGACACAAAGGTATCGTTTTCTCAAAAGTTGTCATTTTTATTAAATATAAAGGGGTGAAATACACGCCTATCTTTCCCTAACCAAACAAGGATAGCCCTACCTAGAAAACTAAAGCTAAAGATGACCTAGTGTCCAAAATGTCTCTGACCCTCACACTAATACACACAACAAAATTATACAAAGAATGCTTGGCTGTCTTCAGTTCAACAATACAAAATACCAATTCAAACGCAAAGGTTTTAGAAAGTACTCCTTGTGACCAGCATCGATTGAGGAATACCTTGAGCAAAGTTCAGATTCAATAACGTTCAGTTTAACAACAAAGTTCCATTAAACGTAGTACAAAAAGTATTTTCCATTCACTGGATCCTTCCACTTGGCAAAGAAAATGTCTCTTTCACAAATGCTTGGTAACAAATCAAAACAACTGTTATTCTCCACAGTTGCCTGCTTGGCAAGGTACATGGTTTTCTCTTGAAACATAAGTTTATAAACCAAGGCAATTGTTCTCTTCAAAAAGGCCAAGTAATTATTAGCACATCATACTTCTTCAAAGAAAACACTTTTGTCAGGATACTATAGTAATTACTTTTGGTAATGCAACAGTCATCAAAAAGGTGACAAAAGTATCAAGTTCTTTCCAACATACCTTTCTACCAAAACCACAGTGCTTTAAATAATCTTCTTCTTTCCTAGTGTACCTGCCTGTCAGAACAAACTACTATTGGTTCCTTTCCTGGTTTACTCGCCTGCCAGGATGAAAACTCCTACAACTACAGTGTTCAGTGGTAATGCTTGTTCCAAGATTCTCCACACCAGTATCCTATTTGATGAGGTTTGAACAATAACTGCTTCTCTTTATAGTCTCTTGACTCTTGACAATGTGGGTTACAGATCTCCTCAGATTGGTATTCCATAAAAGTGAAGTTGCGCCCGTGTTGTCTCTGTATTACTCATCTATAGCCTTTTGGCTGTTGGCAATGCAAGTTACAGGTTTTTACCCATCAGTGTTTCATATAAGGAGATTTGTGCTCCTGCAGCCTTTGGATTATTCGTATGCTGCCTCTTGGCTGCTGACAATGCGGATTACAACCATCACCCAACTGGTATCCCTTATAAGGAGAGTTGCCTTTGTATCACTCTTCTGTGATCTGTTGGCTTCTGGCAATGCGGGTTGCAAATATCCACCTATTGGTATCCCTTATAAAGATAGTTGTTCCCTGGCTGCCTTATTTCAGTTGTTTGGTATTCAAAATTATTAGTTCCTTTGAAATGTCTCATTCGGAGTACCCCGGGGTCAACTGGCGTCTCAGGCCAATTCACTGGTCTTCCTTTGTGTCTCCCCCACTCAGGGGTACTGCAGCAGACCTCCTCAGGTCTGTCTGCACTGCTGCCAGTTCCGGTATGACTGTTGTAGCAAGCACAATCCTTCGGTGGAGCTCTGACAGCTCTGTGAGGTCTCTGGCTCTGCCTCTTTGCTGGAGCGGTTCACAGCATGTTGGGAGCTTGGCTCCCACGTGGCATAGCTTCCCGCAAGTCTGCTTCCAGCTGCGCTCCCTCTGCACTGCTATGTTTCGTTTCCTGCATCAGCCTCAGCTGATGCTCCGCTTGCTTCTACAGCGTATCCCGCATTCAGTCCTGCTGCCGCCTCTGCTCTCCATCAGCTTCTCCTTCTCTCACCTGAATGTCATCCCTGAATTTAAATGTCCCGCTCAGGTGCTTCACACTAAAACAACTAGACGGCTCCTTATGTTACATGGTACCTTTAATCTTCATCAAATATGAGTCCCTCTTCCTCAAGCCAGTACTCCAGACATTAGGGGTCTGTGGTTCATGGAGGTTTTTATAGCAGAAACATCAGTTTGTTTACAGTAAGCCATGAAGGCTTTAGGAACATCAGGGAAATCATGAGCTGAAGAGGTCTTCACATTTCCATCTGAAAGTTGAATGGCACTTACTGCCCTTCCCAAGATGAAGGATAACTGGTTTTGATGGATTCATCTTCAAGTCAAGTTCCTTAACAAAGGTAGGTTCCAAACACATTTATAAGCAGGCCAATTCAAGAGCAGTCTAGCAGAAGAAAATCATCTGCGTACGCTATCCATTGCAGTCTCAGGGAGGCCACTTTAAGTGAAACTAAGCCACTGGATTCTAAAGCTTTACCTGCCCCTGAGACATACAAATTGAATAGCGTGGGTGCTAGAATACAGCCACATCGGAGCTCATTTTGTGTAAGAATACCCTTAGACATAAAGCCATCTGAGTTCAGTCGCACCTTCATCTTGGTTATTAGTGTGTAGATGAATGATTATGTTTAACAATCCCTTCGGTAGTCCCAGTGCCAAGAGTCTTTGCCTCAAAGTTGCCCTATTAACCATATCGAATGCCATGGATAAATCCATGGATGCGACATACGTAAGGCATTTTTAGACCAGGCATTCCTCTGTAGGCAAGTTAGAAGGAGACCCACGCAATCAGTACCTACGCTTTTCCTAAAGCCAATTTTTCTTTGATCAAGAATATTATTATCATCCATCTAAGCTTATAGATGCTCCAGGACTATGGATGCGAAGATCTTAGAATCCACATCCATCAACACAATTTACCTATAATTCATAGGACAGATTCGACTCCCCTTTCTAAAAATAGGGATTACATAGGATACCTGCCATGACTGAGGCATTTGCCTACTCTCGATCACATCAGTAAAGTACATACTCAATATTTTAGACCACAAAGAAACATTCTGTTTCAGAATATTGTGGGTAAGATTATTGGGCCTGGAGTTTTAGAGGCTTTAGATTTAACAATATATCTTGAAATATTCTCAATTGATACATCAAGAAACCACTCGTCTATACTATCCTCACAATGTACAAAACATAGATCTGATGCTTTGTACAAAGTTTGAAAGTAGTCAACCCAGATGTGTTCTGGAATGGGATTTATCACTAACTGTACCTGGTTGACTTTGGTACTATTCACTAAAGACCAGAAATGTTGTGTATTGTGGCCTTTCAGAGATGCCAACATGTGTTCGCTATCTCTCTGATGCAAAATAGATCTATGATGCATCATCCAGTTTTTATAGCTTTGTTTTAGGTGTCTGATCTGGGATTTAAAGGACAGTTTTTCACCGCCACTTTTAAGTACAATTCTTATTTCTTTATTTAGGGAAGCTTTCTGTTCTAAAATCAACAAGTCAAAAGCGTGCTTATGTTTATGCTGAGGAAGTCCAGATAATAAATCCGAATTTGTAATCCTGGTCATCGTTTTTACCAAATACCCCGGAAAATTGTCAATAGAATAGTTTGTTATTCTTCTCCCAGGGTAATGGAGTTGTAATCATGCAACATAGTACCAATACATTTGTGAGTCCTATTGGGTGTCCATTTAATTCTATTACCTCTAACATTGATTTGCGTATTATTGCAGAGAGTAACTTGTTCTGCTCTGGAAATCCATTTCAGATTCATAGTAAGCATAGAGTGATCACTAAGATCATACAAACGTGTCTCAAACTCAATCATTCTTTCAGCCAATTGTTGTGATATAAAGATATAATCTATAACTGAGGAGGCACCTCTAGCATGCCAGATAGGAGAACTATTTGCGACAATCTCCAAACACCAGCTGTTAACAAGGGTCAGCCATTGAGCTCCCCAAAATATTTTTTCTCCCACTTGACAAGAGATTTTCCTGATAAAGCCAGAGACTCCTCATTCACACTAGGCTCCTGGTTACAATTACCATTAAAGTCACCAGCTAATATGATAATACCTCCTTGCTTTGTGTAAAGCCATTCGTCAACTCAATTTGTCCAGAGCAGTTTCTAATTGATTATCTTCTAGCTCAAGTGCATTCCAATAGAGGATAATTACCATCAGATCCATTGATCCCACAAGCAACTCAACATAGCATGTAACAATCAGGAAAACACTTAGTATTTGCCAATCAGACACTTTATGAACATTGGACCCCTGCCTATAGGCCAAGAGTAAACCCCCTTTTGGTCTGCCCTTAGAGCCGAACTTGGCATGCAAACAAAGAACCTCAGGCCAGTCCCACACAAGGTTTCCCCTAGCCCCGGTTTCCTGCAGTAGTATCAGATCAAACAATGATAACTCCTGTATCAGTTTTCCGTTACCGGTTAAATGTGAGTTACCTCTTGAGTTCCATGAAACCACCCGTAAGTTGCCTGATGAGCTAAAGGGGTTGACTTAAAGTTTTCAATTGTGCAATGGAATCACGGAGGGAGAGAGACAACCATCTCCAATTGGGGCCTTCTGTGGTTTTAGATTTCTGCCCATCAAGCAGACGAACATTCCCCTCTTTACAAGCCCCTCTTCCATGAAGACATGAGGTTGCAACCTCAGATTCTTGAAAGTCGAAGTAGAGTCCCTAATACAAGTAATGTCAAAGCCCCCTTTCTGCAGCTTCCCCGTCTCCTTTAACAACATAGAGTGTACCAGTGGTGATGGTACAATTAGTCTTATTTAATCATACCTTAGTGGATGAATAAAATCAATCAGCTTAATGTCAGCAGAAGTGATTAAACTTAACTCTGGTATATCAGAGAATAAATAGAATATACTAGCTCTATTTAGGGATGCCCCCCCCCCATCTCAAATAAGTAATTCATGATGAGGCTGGGTTCATCTGGAAAAACTGTGCCTCTAAGACAATTGTCTTGCTCATAGATGGCACTTCTATCCACCTCATTAAGACACAACACAGAGCTATCCCTAGGTTTCACCGGAATATCATTACTGTACTGCACAGAGGTATCCCTACATTTCTCCAAGAGTTCAATATTATTGCGTGCTGGTCTGCATAAAGTGGCCTCCAGCCCTAGTTTATTCCCTGTCACGTGTGACCCCTAGTCATCATTTCTCTGAGCTATTTGACCCTCTACATGAGAGGACCTCTCTTGGCGCATCATGTTATCAAACAGCTGTCTCACGGACTCTTCATTCATGACCCTGTCAGGGTGAACTACCCTCCTTAGTAAGGGCCCAACATTAGTGGGTAGGGTAAGCATCCCTGTTGGGCTGGATAAGAGCGGTTTGCCCCTTCACAGGCTTGTGGAGACACCCTTAGACAGTATTTGATCCGTCTGATTACTGTTAGTCTGAAAATCAGACCTGGGATTTAAAGAAGTAATGTTAGTTTTTCCCTCCAGGAGATTTTTGTTAGTAACATGGTCGCCATCCAAAATGGATGGTAGAGCCTTTACAAGAACCTGTTTCCCTTTAGGGATAAGCAGATCACCCGCCATTGATGCGGTAGGATCTTCTAAAGATGGAGTAGTGGAGTTTGATGATGATGCTTTATTTTTAAAGATGTCAACAATATCATTCATTCCAGATTTTGAAAATTTTAAGTGGAGATCGGTTCTACCAGTGTCTTTCTTATTTTTCAGTGCTTCTGAGAGACAAATGGAACCGTCAATATATTCACACTGTGTGGACTGGTTTGTGTGAGGTGTCATGACCTAAGATGTTACCAACTTAATGCATTGTGGTTCCCTATCTCGGGGAACCTCGGAATCAGAAATCAGAAGCACATCCTCCTCAACCACTGTTTGATCTATGAGATCACAAAGTCCCTTACCCCGAAGGAACTAACGTGATGTCTTGTTGATAGCATTTTGAGCCAGTGCTATTTTTTGCTTGTTTTCTTTCTCTTGTTTTTAAGAGATTTTTACATAAAATTTAGTAGGATCAGAAGGAGGGAGAGGAGGGGCTTCCTGATTGATTATCTCAGGTATTTCGTCTATTGCAAGGGGCTCTCCATTTTTTAGCACATCCTCAACAAAAGCCCTTTCGGGATTTAAGTTTGTTACATCTGTCTTGGAATCGTCAGTTTTTCCCATAAGCTTGTAAAGGTTGCCGGGGAGTTCAGCCACAGCCTTCAGTACTGCGTTCATGGTCTTGGTATGCACTCTCATTTCAACCAAAATGTCCTCTTTCAGCAACCCAAATAATAATGTCAGGTCCACTGTTCCCTCTGGGAACATTGCATGAGTCAGTATCAAATAGCCCCTGGTTTCCATCATGATGTTCAGAGAGTCCCAATTAAGAGATTCCCCCTTAAAGGAAGATCAGGGGTGTATGTTCATGACCTATTCCCTTGAAGATCTCTCTCGTTCAGACCCCTTTTTTGTGTGTTTCCCGCCACTTCACTATCGCGTTCCTCACCAAAAAGTGGTTGCGAGGAATCCAAACCTGACAGTGTGAACGATAAGGGGCAACATCTGGGGATTATTAATTTGGTGAGAGCACATTTGGGCGCATTCCAAAAGATAATGAGTAATGGCTTATAGTGCGCTAGACTTACAAATAAAGTGCCAACAGGCTAACAGGCACTCTGTTGGTACTCAGGGTGTGCATGTGCCTGTGCCTAAATAGAGGAAGGCACCAACAGGGAGGTGTGGCTTCACGCCGGGAAAGATTTCCAATATATCTATAAATATAGAAAGAAAAACGTGTCAAGACAAGAGAGTATAATAGATATCTTAGATGTCCTTGAAAGTATATGTCCACATACTTAAGAGTCCTGTATTTTAAAGATGGTGAGAGCGTTGAAAATCCCAATCAGGACCTGAGCCTAGGTAGAGGAAGGTACCAACAGGGGGTGTGACTTCACATCGGAAAGGTTTTCCAATATATTTAAGAGTCCTTTATTTTAAAGATGGTGAGAGAGTTTTCTCAGCGTTCCAGCAACAGTCCAAAAAGCAACTAGCAGCCAGCAACCAGAGGGACCAGGCATTACAGGCACCCTGATGGCACTCCGGGTGAGCGCCAGTAGTCTATCTTGCCATGCGTGTTCACGACCGTACACCTGGACAATGACTACAATTAGAAACAAACATATTTTACTTTTATTTACGTTTGTAAAATTGCATATAAGTGTATTTGCTGACCGCAACGCACCTAAAGCACCTTTTTGTTTTTTTTGGAGATAAGGCAGCAAGGCTATTCCTTTTTTTTACTCTGAGCTGCAAAATCTTCAAACTACAAGAGGTCACAGAAGGTCAAAGCTCTGTGATTGTTTTGCAGGGTACAACGTCCTTTCATCGCAGGATGTTTTATCATGAGCTTTTTTACTGCGCTTATTTTGCCAAAAAAACTCATCGAATTTTTGGGGGGGGGTTGGAAAAATATATATATTGGGTGTGGGTGTTCAGGCATATATAAAAGATTAAAGGGGATGGGGAGATTGGGGGGGGGGGGCCCAGGGGGGACCCGCCCATAAAATAAATTATTAGATGTGTTTTTTTCTTAAAAAATCAGCGTTAAAAAAGCCTGTGAAAAAACATCCCGCGATGAAATGACATGGAACCGTTTTGCAGAAGACGACCTCATTAAAGCTGTTGAAGATGAAAGGCTTGATTTACATCTGAAAGAATCATCACTTTACACAAGCTTTTGTTTGTCAAACTGAAAGTCTTTGTCTTTACACTTCTAGTGACTATTTCAATACAAGTTTTCCTCTTTGGAAAATACAACTTCTTCACCTTTCTTCTTTATAAACATCAATGTTTTCTTCAGGATGGTTTTACCACAGTTCATCAAACACCTTAATGGCCTTGTCACTTTCTCTCCACCACAACCTTTCACCACAATATCTTCTCACTGGTCCACTAACCTGCCAGGACTACCACTAACAATCACTTTCCTTGTATACTCGCCTGACAGGATAAAATCTCTCATCACTACAACAAGTACTCTGTGGTGAGGCTTGCTTTGACTTTCACCAACATTAAAATTCAGAACTTCTTTCACAATTTCTTTCATAAGGATACAATACACATTGATGGTGTTTGTTCCATTGGTATGTTTGCGTATTGCACTGCAGGTTAGGTTCCTCTCTGCCTTGAGGCTTTCTACAAGGAGTGCTTCTCTCCTGCCATCTTTAATTTTCTACTAACATACCAGCTAACTGCTGATCATGTCTCTTATTCACATTTCTCTCCTTAAGAAAACGATTTCCCCTTTTTTTATAATTGGCTTCTTTTGGCTTAGGCAATGCTTACCCCTCTTTACTTTGGCAATGATTATTGTGATCTGTGTTTAATATAGCCCCTTCTTTACTTTGGCAATGGTTGTTACAATTCTCCTCTTGCTTTCCTTCAATGTGTATATTAGGCCCCAAATACTTTAATTCATTAGTTTGGTATTCAAAACGACCGTTAGCAGCCAACGGTCTAGTGCGGACCGCCCCGGGGTCACCTAATGGGGGCTGACTCACTGGTTTTCCCTTGCGCATTTGCTCGACCCGCTACCACTTCAGTCTTCTCTCCTCACGTCAGGTCTGGGGTGTTAGACAGCTCCAGTCAGACTCCTACAGCCCACGCGTACTCAAACAGGAGCTGGCAACTTTCCTTGGATGCTCTGGTGAACGCCAACCACCGGAGTAAGATGCTGGGACAGGAGAGCTACTTTCTCCCACGGGACACCCAACAACTGCACCTCTTCCTGCTGTGCGTCATCTGCATGGCAAACTCCCAGCTTTTACGACTCTCTCAGCACTGTACTTTGCTGAAATCACAGCAGCGGTCCCAGTGTCTGCTTTGTGTATCTCCCACTGCTGCTGTCCACTTCTCCTACTGCTTCTAAAGGCATGTATCTGAAGAGGCTTATATATTCAAAGGTCCCGTTCAGGTGTGTGTCATTAGAACCACTAGTCTGCACATCATGGTTCTACACCTCTGAGCTCCTCTTCCACGTTGCAGTACCAGGAGCATTATGGGACTTGAATTCCCTAAAGTTCTTGTTCCTTTTTCTGTTAAAGGTTTACATTTTGCAACAGGTCATTAAGACCGTGGAATCACTAGGGAAGTTAGAGGGTTCTCCCAATTCCCCTGACCTGGGGAACCCCCCCCATGTGATCCTCCCGCAGAACATCACCCCCAGGGTCTTGGAGTGTCTGCCTTTCTCTGGCCACATGAGAAGGGTCCACGGCCAGGGTTTTTGGGGTGATCAGCTCTGATTCATCACAGAGCCGTCTTACCTAATCATTCCTCCCCATCCCCTTTATAACCAGATCTCATTATCTTCTCTCTAGATGTCCTACTAATCACACAACCACCCATTGCACAGGACAGAAAATGCCTACAAACACAACACACTAATCTAACAGCAAAACCACTCATTTCTCCAGCTCCATCACACAACCAGCAGCTAACAACCAGGGCGCAGGGTCCAACCGATTGATCCTGCGCTCTTTCTTTTGGATTAAACGCCCACTGAAGTTCGCTCATCCGAGACCCACCTAGAATCATACAGGCACTGAATACTTGGGTATTTGGGCACTTCCAGCAAGCAAGCATCAACACTGCAGGCTTTGCATTGGCATCTCTACTGCTTCAATATATATATATCTTTTTTGCAGGATCACATGTATTGAGGTCAACAAAAATGGAATCCAGTAATAAAGTCGCCTGGGGCGACATATACCCAAATTTGCACTCCCAAGAAAATGAAGCACTTTCCCCAAATATTCAAGGCCTGGAGGTTATATTAGTAGATACTAGTCCTAAAATATGTTGGGGAAGGTTGCTGGGGGTTTAGAAAAATACATTGCATCCATGCACACTTTTTCCAGATGAGATTATCACATAGAACCAACAAAATTACAGAAGTGCACTATGCAAAACCATTTTACATTATGTTACAAAGATGTGTATGTAGTGAGAAATAATTACTTTATGCATTCTGGGATGTACAGCCCCCACAGCTGGGCATTGAATGAAGACTTTTAGCTGAATATTTACTTTATGATGATTTTTCCTGCATAAACCTTAGGCACTTTATGTAAGAATAGGTGAGTTGTATGTATTCTGACAAATCGGTGGATGTCGTCCCTTCTCCCCTAAGGTGAGACCTTTCCCATGGGGCCAGGGTGGTGTGCCCACAGGACAATATTCCCACTGGGGGTGGTGCACCGGGGAAGGATCATTTGGGAGAGGAAGCCCCTTCCTTATGGGTTTAGGGTCGGCCATCCCCTGAGAACACAGTATACCACTACTTTATCACACCCTACCTCTGTTCCCCAGCCTAACTCTCCTTCCCCCTGCCCAACTAGTGCCAATATATTTTATCGTATAGAAAGCCAACCTAGTGTATTAGATCTGACTATAGCACCAGAGGACATAATTTGCTTTCCATATAGTTCCAGTGCAAGTACTGTGAAAAAGAAGATGACCAGAAGTATGAATATCACTCCAGTGAAGCGGAGTGAACGGTCTGGTCTTTCACAGCATTTGATTGGTCAAAGGCAATACAAAATAGTGGAGGGAAAGCAAGATGGAGAGAGTCATCCTCTTAGGAGGAAACCTGGGAGACTCTGACCCAGAGAGTAGGAAAGCACACCAGTTGAAGCGGTGCACGGAGAAGAACGGGAGTACAAAGGTAGTTCCAACACTGCCCAGGAAGCTCTCTGGGTATCCCACAGACCGGGCAACTGCTGGAAGGAAGAACAGCAGCCTGAGATGGAAACATTGACTGGAGGAGCACCACTGATGAGCAGAGATACCCAAAGGCGGCTGGAGACAGAAAGCACAGCCCGAGAAAGAAGGAGTGACCGTTATAGCCGCCGCTGATCGAGAGAGCACCCGAACGCTACCATTGCTTCGCAGCTGAGCATCGACCCTTGGAAGATGCAAACCACCCAAAGAGGTATGCAGGTAAACCGATGGTGCTAGAGTTCCGGGAGGAATCAGGGAAAAATGACAGAATGCAAGATAAGACGGACTGGGTCCCTGGGATTAACAGAGAGATAACAAAAACAGTATATGCTGGGCAAGATAATAAACCAAGCAGGCCAGAAACATTATTGCGAGTCTGGGACCCACACCCATATGAGAGCCTGAGAATAAGAGGGTTTGGGACCCTGAGAGAAACAGACGGTCCAGAAGGACACATATGCTTGGCAGGAGATTAAACCAAGTTATTTTGAAATCTCATTGCGAGTCTGGTACCCACACCCATATAAGACCCAGAGAATAAGAGGTTCTGGGACCCTGAAAGTAAAGAGATAAACAAGAAGAACCATATGCTTAGCATGAGAGTACACCCAGCTGGTATAATTCATCCTTGCGAGTCAGGCACACGCACTCATATGAAGGTCTAAAAGTAAAGTGAAGAGCACTCCAGAAAATAGGGGGCCTGGGACCTAAGACGAGGAAAAGAGAAGTTTCGAATTGACTATCCATTATAATTTCCTGGGATAAGTTTGGCAGGAGTGGTAACCAGGCATAAACCCTCTATGAACAAAGAAGAGCTGTTCATGGGAAAGCTGGAGAGTCTTGTTGTGCGTTTAGAATAAAGGAGGAGACAAGCTCCTAGCTTGCCAAGTAGGATAAGGAGAAATCTTGGGGATAGGAGCGAATCCCTAATCATTGGAATATTACATTGTGGAAAAGGAACATTTGTTTTGTTTGACAACCCGAGACATCGGGAACTTTCTGTTGACGAGAACTGCCTTCATCACTTTAGTTCTGAATATAGCATCCTTGCACATTAGATTTGATTTACTAATGTTAGGACCAGAAGTAGGATGTTTGGACATGACTAGGACTGATGATTTAACCTGATGTTATCAATAGATTTCTTTGAGGCACAGAAACCCCCTCTTGGTTTTAGGGACAGAGAGGCCGTTTTTCCAACCCTTTCACAGGTTAATACAAGTTTCTAACCTGCACTATTGCACCTTTGTATCTGAGCTTTACATCTGCACCCTTACACTGTCTATCAGGATAAGAGTAATCAGTCACTTTTTGTAGGGTTTGGAGAAACATATATGAAATTGCCATCTTTGATCATTTTTTTTTCATCAATGTTTTCAATGTTATAAGCCAGAAAAGGCATTGATTTGTTGCTTTTTTCCCCTGTTTCAAACAATGGGACTAGAGGTTTTTGACCTACTTTTTTCTAATGTGAAGTGGACAGGCGAGAATGCCAATCTGAGCAAATTCTATCTCAAGGCAATACTAACCGGGCATTTTGGAAACTGTAAGGGTGCAGAAGAAGGACATATTGGGGCTATAGGTTTATATTAGTAAAAATAACGCAAGAGAACACATATCTTTCCCTATTTCTAAGAGGAGTTTCCCTGCCTCAGCTAAAGATCTAAGGACACTGTCAGGATGTCTGTTAAAGTAAAAGTGTCCACCGTCCTGTGTCATGGAAACCCTACTTCTGGCCCTTACACTGTAAGCTAATAAAGAAGCACTGTACTGATCCCAGTAGAATGCCTTCCTTCTCCTGGGTTATTGTCAACATTCTATACAATGTTTTCTTGGTGGGACAAGAGAATGCCTCCCTTCTTTTGACGTTCAGTCTCAAACAACCTGGTGGAATTATTCCCTTCCCCAGGTCACAAAGTTCCAAATAAAGTTACAAACAATGGGCCTGATGGGACGATTCCCTTCCACAGGTCACAAAGATCAAAAATAACAGTTACTTCATAAGCCAGGAGAATACCTCCGTTCCCCTGGCATTTGTTCTCAGTCTCAAATTAGTCCGGGGGAATGACTCCCTTCCCCAGGCTTGTTGGACCTTCCTACTGGTCCACGTTACCAGGAGAATGACTCCCTTCTCCTAGTAGTTATGACACAGTCTCCGACAACCAGGGGGAATGACTCCCTCCCCTGGTCTTCTCCTCATTAGGTGTCACACTTACAACACCCAACTCTGAGTGCCGTGTGGGTCCGCTACCCTGGTTTCTCTCTTCTTTGGTTTGGCCCACTTGGTCCACTTCTCTGCCAAGTACTGCCACAAGGAAGATGACTCCTATCACTCTCTTGGTTTGGGTCATCCACCCTTGTTTTTCTTCTTCTTTGGCTTGGCCCACTTGGTTCACTTCCCTTCCAAGTGCTGCCATGAGGAAGAGGACTTGTATCAGTCTCTTCGGTTGGGTCCTCGACACTGATTTCTCTCTCCTACTCCTTATGTCCCCTTGGCTGCCTCGCTTGCCAAGTACTGACACAAGAAAGATAGTCATGCTCATAATCTCGATACAGGGCTTGTGCCTCCCACACCGTTTTGCCACCTACGGGTGCATGCACCTCTCCCGTTACCTTGTCTGCACCCGGGAGGCATAGCCGGTTCTTCCTGGGGTCCTTCTCCTGCTCAGAGTGTTGCGCGGGCTTCTCTGTGCCTCGGTTCCTTTGCCTTGTGGGTCTCCTGCCCAGCCCTTGGAGTGACTGTATGGACGCTGCTTCTTGCATTTGCATCACAGTCTGCCAGCCTTACGGTACCGTCTTGAAGCCGTCGGGTGAAGGAGTCCCATTGTCCTCTTGACTCTGGGAGTGGAATGCTCTCAGCTCTGACCTGGCCTTCTCTGTGTCTCCTTAGCAGGGCTCAAGTCGAGGATACATGCGGGGGACGGAGTCCCCCCACTTTATTCAGGGGCGGGGACTCAGTCCCCCCCAGCTAAAAGAGAAACATGGATGTCCCCTTTGAATTTATAAAGATCTCAGGGATCAAACCGCAGTTGTAGGGTTTGTAGGGTGGACACTTCACCACTGCACTATATAACCTGATCAAAAATAACAAACAACTAAAGGTGAAATATCAATATTAGAAGAAAATATCCTGTCTTGGTTTTGTGTGTGTGTTGATTTTATGAAAGGCAAATGCCATTCGTCCTGTTCAATTTGGGTGGTTATGCAAAGCCAATTTAATGAAATGCGCATATTTCACCTTGATATGCTAATTTCTGACGACATCACATTCGATTGCGTTTGTTGATGAGTCCCCCCACTTTAATTTTTTGGACTTGACCCCTGCTCCTTAGTGCTTCCCGGGCTTTACAGTCTCTCATAGTGGTTGGCTCTGTCTCCCCGACAGGCAGTCCTTTGTTTGTCTTTATTGCATAAGCGGGACTACGCCTCGGCAGAAGTTTATACTACTGAAGTTCCTTCTTAGCATTGTTCTTCATTGCTCATGTGTCCCACTTCGTCCCAGTATTTGGATTCAGTATGTTCCTGATGTTATTCTTTGTCTCAGTACTTTCTAGGACCTTGAGGTAGTGTACTTTACAACAACACATAGGCCTAGTCTCTACAAAGAGATTAGCAGCGGAAGAAGAGGCTAGAGTGTGTGGGGGTGTGATGTTCCTATAAGGGCTGCACCTTCTCCCTAGGGGGTTGAGGGGAGTCACTCCCCATGAGAACCTCCCTCATTATTCCACCCCCAGGGGGACTATCGGGTAGCATCCTCACCTCCCTGTCTCATGGAAAGGGGTTAGGAAATCTACATTCCCCTGCTCTTTTGCCCTCCTACGGAGAGACTGGCTCACTACATAGGATTCATTTTATGGTGTTGAAACTGGCTTAATCATCGCTCTGCCATCAAGAATGACTGAAATCTATCTATTCCCAAGTTCAAATGGTTTCAATGGGCCTACTATATACATCCCTAATCAGGACAAGGGGAGTTCAATTATAGGAGATGGTTGTAACAGAGCTGGAGGAGGGTTATGTGGAGCGGGCTTTTGACAAAGAGAACATGTAGCAACAAAATTCTTAACGTCTGCATGCCCACCTGTCCAGTAAAACCTGCTAACAACCTGTCCCTGTGTTTTTGCCATCCCCAAATGTCCCAAAGTAAAGTGAGCATGTGCAATTTCAAGGACGCCCCTTCAATGACTTCTCAGGACCACTATCTGGGTTTGAGAGGTTCCCTCTTTGTTGATATGTCCAAGATAAAACAATCCCTGCTTTAAAAAAAACAGAAGGGACCATCTTTGCTTCTGCCTGCCTCCCAGGAATTACTTCGAGGAAGGCTTTGGCCAGAATGGGGTCATTGCGTTGGGCAAATGCTATATTGGGAGTTTTCTCCAGCTCTTTTTCGTACATGTGGGACTTCGGTGTTTCTATTTTACGGGAGCGGATCTTGATCAGCCTCCCCAAAGCCTTTAGTTCCTCTCTCTGGGCCTCATCACGACTTTGGCGGTAACCCTTAAATCCGGCGGTATCGCTATTACCGCCGGATTTAAGGGTCCACCGAATCAGGACTTTGGCTGATTTCGCCCCAGCTCTGAGCTGGGGGGAAATACGCTGAAAATTCGCGCTCATACCGCCGGCAGGAAATCCGCCGGCGGTATTAGTGCAAAATTTCCCCATTGAGCCCAATGGGGAATGGGGCATTCCCGAATGGGCTCAATGGGGAATGGGGATTAACATTACCGCCAAACTCGTGATCCGGCGCTATTAGCGCCGGGGAGTTCGGCAGTAGGGCAGATAGCGCCGGCGCTAATAGCGCCGGCGTTACCGCCCGAGTCGTGATGAGGCCCTCTGTCAGGACTTGCTCTTGGGTTTTTATGGGTTTGAGAAACAGGGCATTTTCTATAATCCCCTAGGTGATATTTTGCCTGTTTCTCATGGTACCAATATTTACCATTGTTCTGAAGTAGAACTTTGACATCACCCTGGTAGTCTGGGTCCACCATCCCGGCCCTTACATTCAGACCATGTTTCCAAGCAAGACCTGTCTCAGACACCAATCGGTTGTACACGCCCTTGGGGAGTGCCAAGATTATGGGCCTGATCATGAGTTGGGCGGTATCCCAGCGGTAATACCGCTGGGATACCACCCGACGCAAAAAGCGTTGCCGCTATTCAGTCCGGCGCTATTAGCACCGGATCAAGAGCAGCGGTAAGGCAGGAAATCCCCGCTCCCCATTGCGTCTATTGGAGCAAATGGCGCTGCGGGGCGCTATTAGCGCTGCTACTAATAGCGTGCTAAATGGGATTTTTAACCCCAGCAAAAAGCGCCCAACTCATGATTGATAATAGCGTTACCGCCACATTTAAGGACTGCATCCATAGGGCTCAATGGGAATGGGGATGGAGCTAATAACGGTACCGCAATTTGCGGTACCGTTATTAGCTCTGAAGTCCCTTAACGTGTCCCTTCCGTAACGCCTGGTAAAACCAGGCGTTAGGGAAGGGACCCGCTAAGGGTCCTTGGAATAGGGTGGTAAGGGATTACCGGCACCGGTGTCCTTACCGGTGCCAGTAATCCCTTACCACCTACCTCGTAATGAGGCCCAATGTCTCCTTGGTGGGCCAAGAGAATGCCTCCCTTCTCCTGGCGTTCAGCCTCAAACAACTTGGCAGATTAACCCCCTTCCTCAGGTTACAGAGTTTCAAATAAAGTTACAAATAATACACCTGGTGTGATGATTCCCTTCCCCAGGTCACAAAGTTCCAAATAATAGTTACTTCATAACTCAGGAGAATACCTTTGTTCCCCTGGTGTTTGGTCTCAGTCTCAAATTAGCCAGGGGGAATGACTCCCTTCCCCTGGCTTGTTGGACTTACCTCCTGGTCCATGTTAGCAGGAGAATGACTCTCCTGGTTGTTATGACACAGAGTCCTACAACCAGGGGGAATTACTCCCTTTCTCTGGTCTTCTCTTCATTAGGTTTCACACTTACAACACCCAACTCTACGTGCAGTGTGGGTCCATGACCCTGGTTTCGCTTTTCTTCTTTGGTTTGGCTCACTTGGTCTACTTCCCTGCCAAGTACTGCCATGATGACGATGGCTTGTATTGCACTCTTGGTTTGGGTCCTTGAACCTTGTTTCGAACCTTCTTTGGTTTGGCCCACTTTGTTCACTTCCTTGCCAAGTACTGCCACGAGAAAGATGACTTGTATCACTCTCTAGGGTTGGGTCCTGGACCCCGGTTTGTTTTACCATCTCTTTAAGTCCCCTTGGCTGCCTCACTTTCCAAGTACTGACATGAGGAAGTTAGTCCTGCTTGTAATCTCTGTACAGGGTTTGTGTCTCCTGCCCCTTTGGGCCCCTACTGGTCCCCGCGCCTCTCCAGTTACCTTGTCTGCACCTGGGATGCGAGGCCAGTTCTTTCTGGAGTCCTTCTCCTGCTGTTGTGCTGGCTTTTCCGTGTCTTTGTTCCTTTACCTTGCGGATCTCCTTGGAGTGACTGTATGGAGACTGCTTCTTGCATTCGTATCATAACTTGCTAGCCTCCCAGTACCATCTGGATACTGTCGGGTGAAGGAGTCCCATTGTCCTCTTCACTCCAGGAGCAGACTGCTCTCAGCTCTATCCTGGCTATATCTGCATTGCCTTATGCTTCCCGGGCTTCCCGGTCTTTCGTCCTGGTTGGCTGTGTCTCCCTGACAGGCAGTGCTTCTTTGGTCTATACTGCTGCAGTTCCTTCCTAGCATTGTTCATCATTGGTCCTGTCTCCCACCTCGTCCCAGTATTTGGATTACCTCTGATCCTGATGTTCTTCTTTATCTCAGTACATTTCAGGACCTTGAGGTAGTCTACTTTACAACAACGCATAGGCCTAGACTCTATACAAAGAGATTAGCAGAGTAAGAAGAGTCTAGAGTGTGTGGGCATGTGATGTTCCTATAAGGGCTACACCTTAGATGGTCATCATTCTTCGCAGGGGGGAGTCCCTCCCCATGAGATCCTCCCTCATTCTACCACCCCGAGGGGGACTATCAGTTAGCGGCCTCAGCTCCCTGGCCTCATGAGAAAGGGTTCCCCCCTGGGGAGAAATTATGACATCTAACAGTTCTAACGGTTTGTCACAAAACCAATACGAGTGATGGTGCCTGAGTGCACTGGCAAGAATAAAATGTTGTCCCAAGATTTGGCAGGGTGGAAGGTGCACAACTTTGTTTTACAAAGAATGCCAAATGTTTTTTCAGCAGTCCTGGAGGCCATGGACGTTGCCATCCAGCTCATTTGCAACATCATTGAAGTTCCTTGTGGCTCCTTTGTTTACACCATCAATTTGTGATTCGGCTAATTTGTTACACTGTTGAATTGCCTTATGGCTGCTATGTTTACACCATCGAATTGCAGTCTAGCTTGTTTGCTACATCATTGAATTGCCTTGTGGCTCCTATGTTTACACAATTGAATTGTAGTCTGGCTTGTTTATTGAAGCTTTGAATTGTCTGATGGCTCATGTATTTACACCTTCGAAATTGCAGCCTGTATTGTTGATTACATTATTGAATTGCCTTATTGCTCCTATCTTTACGCCACTGAGTTGTGGTCTGACTTGTTTGTTATACGATTAAATTGCCTCATGGTTGCTATGTTTACACTGTTCATCTGGATTATGCCTCATGTGTTATATCGTTGAATAGCCTTATGGTTGCTATGTTTACACCATTGATCACCATAATGGTTTGTTTGTAACATCATTGAATTGCCTTATGGTTGCTATGTTTACACCACTGAAATGCACTGTGGCTTGTTTGTTACATCGTTGAATTGCCTTATGGTTGCTATGTTTACATCATTGATCTGCATAATGGCTCATGTGCTAGATCATCGAATTGGTTGCTATGTTTACACCGTTGATCTGCATTATGCCTAATTGTTGAATTGCCTTATGGTTGCTATGTTTACACCACTGATCTGCATAATGGCTCATTTGTTATATCATTGAATTGTCTGATGGATCCAATGTAAAGAGAACTGAAAGATGAGGAGAATCAAAGAGTGTGAGGAGGCACACACAAAATGAAAAAAAAACAGGGAAGGAGCATGTGGCTGAAGTAGATATAGGGAGTTGAGGAAAGGCATGGTTGAAACTTCAGGAGTGGAAAAAAGGGTGTTGGACGGTATAGAGTCCCCCAATGTAAGATCTACAGAGAGTCTAATAGGGGGAAGGCGACATAGTAGGATTTTGTACGAGGGAGGTAATTAGCTAGAAAATGTTGAGTGTCTAATAAATATAAAACAACTTCCCTTAATCGACGTTACATTCATTTTAGAAATTACTTCTCAAACGAAAAACATTGAAATGTATTTTTTATCAGGATTGGTTTGTCTTAGAATAAGTCAGCAAAGAGGTACTTAAAAATTGCAGCCCATATACCATGGAGGGCCCTCTTCGTTCAAATGTGGCTAACAGAGATACAATGAATAGCCAATGATTGAGTGCACAATTTAGATTATTCTTGGTAATTCTCACTGAAGTTATTTGGAGGTAGTGCCCCCTAATGCTGTCGACAGTGAAGAATCCGAGGATGGACACCACTACTGTGTAGTAACTGACACCACGTTCTTGAAAAATACTACACATTTTCTTGACAACTCAACTGTGATTTGTATGGGTTTATTGACGATTGCCCAACCGGTTCATCTTAGCCTCGGTTTGCCGCTGCCCCCAGCACCATGGAGGACAACTGTAAGATGCTCATCTACTGGATTTATAACGAGAACAGCTATACTACACGTCCCAGAATGCAAAGAAAAAAACAGAACAGGAAGATTTATAGCACATGCAAGCTCTTGCAGTCTATAGGGGGCATGCATTTGGGGGCACAATACTCGATCCCGCAGCAAGGCTTCACCTATTGGTGAAGTAGACTACAAACCTTCATCAATCCCACACCCCTTAAGAGGGAGAGCATTCACATGTGTGCATTGATCCATGCAGAGAAGACGTGCAGCAACCTTACGCAGTTCCACACCTCTTCTACGGGTGAGCATTCACATGTGTGCATTGATCCATCGGAAGAATGCCTGCAGAGTGATTGATTACACCCCTTCAGAGGGGGAGCATTCACATGTGTGCAGTGCATTGATCCATGCGGAAAGAGCTTGCAGCAACCTTGAGCAGTTGCACACCCCTTCAGAGGGGGAGCGTTCACATGTGTGCAGTGCATTGATCCATGAAGCGAAAGCTTGCAGCAACCTTGAGCAGTTGCACACCCCTTCAGAGGGGGAGCGTTCACATGTGTGCAGTGCATTGATCGATGCAGAGAAGGCATGCAGCAACACAGAGCAGTTACAGACTCTTTCAGGCGAGCATTCACATTTTACATTGCTCCACGAACAGAATACACGCAGCAACCCTGAGCAGGTCTACACCGCTTCAGAGGGAGAGCATTCATATTGTGCATTGATCTATGCAGAGAATGTATGCAACAACCATGAGCTGTTCCACTCCTCTTCTAGGGAGAGCATTGGCAGTGTGCATTTCTCCATGCAGAGAAGGCATGCATCAACCATGAACGGTTCCCCTCCTCTTCTGACGGTGAGCATTCACATTTGTGCAGTGCATTTCTTCATGCAGAGAAGGCTTGCAGCAACCTTCAGCGGTTGCACACCCCTTCAGAGGTAAAGCATCGACATTGTGCATAATTCCATGTAGAGAGGTTTCCTGCAGCAACCTTCAGCAGTTGTACACCCTCCCTTGGCCCTTCACCCACCTGTGAAGCAAGACACCTTGGGGTAATCTTTGATTCCACTCTCTCCTTCTCCTCTCACATTTCAGACATCTCTAAAGAATCTATCAACTACACCTCCTTAGAGGTATTCTACCTTTTCTCACCTTCCCCCAGAGGCTCACTGTCTCCAGAGCCCTGGTTCAATCCAGGCTGGACGACTGCAACAGCCTCTTCCTCAACCTCCCTTCTTCTGATCTGCACCCCCTGCAACTCATCCAGAACAGAACCTCAAGACTTATTCTTGGCCTGGAGCCCAGGGACCGTATCTCTCTGGTGCTGAAATCCCTCCACTGGCTCTCCCTGTGGCTGCAAGGATCAAATTCAAGACCCTTTGCATTGTCCACAAGGCTTTCTGGGGCCTAGGACCTACCGACTTGCAACACTCCCTACCTAAATACTGTCCCACACAAGCCCTCTGCTCATTCACCTCCAACCTTCTGCGAGTGAGCCGGTTCTCCAAGCAGAGATTTGGTGGGAGATCCTTATCCTCAGCAGGTGCCGCCCTCTGGAATAGCCTCCCTGCATCCCTACGTCTTGAGTCGGATGAAATTCCAGAAACTCCTCAAGAACTTCCTCTTATCCTCTTCCTTCTCTCTCCCGCTACCCTGTTAACTGAGCTCTCTCTCCTTCCCCTCTCTCACTCTTATTCCTTACAGCATGCTGACTGGCCACCTGGTGTACCTCAGAGTCTTACTGGTCCCCAGCACCCACGCCAGTCCTCTCGCACTTGCCTCAGGGCCCTACACCCCACCTTCTCTAAACGCACTGAGACATTAACCCAAGAGAGGGGCTCTCTCTGCACTTATCCCAGTCTCCACCGACCGGGTGCACTTGACCCTCCCCTCTCTTGACCCTCTGTGCACTTCTCGATCTGTATGCACCACGCCTGAATATCGTCTGTCTGCTTCTCCCGTCTTCATACCAATGGTATTGTTAAAATTGCAGATTCGCTGTCAGCCACACTGTTAAATGTATTTTATGCACTTACCTGTGCAGACTATTATCGTCTCAGAGTTTCAAGGGCTCTGAGCAACTGTTGTTTTTCCCCCCATGTTCCCACCCTCCTTGAGCATTTTGAAACACTTGCCTGTGTATAGGCGCTATATAAATAAACAAACAAAACAATACCCCTTCAAAGGGAGAGCATTCACATTGTGCATTTCTCTATGCAGAGAAGTTTCTTCATACACACTTCAGCGGTTGCACACCCCTTCAGAGGGACAGCATTCACATGTGTGCAGTGCATTGATCCATGCAGAGAAGGTCTGCAGTTTACATAGTGAGCCCATATAAGCTGTATGTTGCACCTGGGCATAGACTCTATTCTGGTGACATTTGACAGACACAATAAACTATAACGTTGATATCTCTGTGAGGCAATTTAATCAGAAAGAAAGCACGGCTACCGTGCAATGCTCCTGTCCCAAGTGCATGAAAAAAGGACTGGTGGTTGGGGCTGGTGACATGCCTGAGGATGGTCATGGGCGTGGATTATGGATGAATACCATGGCATGACTCAGTATATGATGCTGCCCATCATAGCCCAGTCCTGCCCCCTAGCTGGGGGACATCTCACAAGGCGGGAGGAAAGAAGGTATGCCCTTGGGGTGTGCATAGAAGACATGGCTTCCACTCAGGGGTGTTGCTAGGTCTGGAAAAGACCCGGGCTATGCTAATGTCGGGACTGTCGGGACACTGGGCTAGCTATAGCCTTTTGGTGGTAGCTCCTGAGATTCTATCTTGGGCTACAACCAAAAGACCCGGGTCTATAGCTCCCTTATCCCCCCCTAGCAACGCCTCTCCCCCCCCCTCGTTGTTCCCCCGCTCTCAGCCATTGCCACCTGACATCAGCCTGCACAGGAGTGCCTCAGGAAAAATCCTCACAAGTACCTTACAGGAAGTGCATCACTTGCAAGATGTCCTTCAAGGGGTAGCCTTACCAAGACGTCTTTGTGGGCAACCGTACCAAGACGTGGTCATGGCAGTGCCGGGCGGAAGCTCCAAGTTGTCCAATGGGCACTTTACTTCACTGCCCTCGCTCCTTTAACATTGTCAAACACACTACACGCATGCCAACTATGCCACTCACATGCGACAGCTGAATAATATATATTTATAGCGGATGTATATGACACCATCAGTTGCTTCGAGGCGCTAGCCAACCATCTGAAGACGGCCCATGCATACTCCCCTCTGTGCTCTCGTCCCGTGACACTTAGAAACCGACCTGCACAGACAGCTCAGGGTACTTGCAGGCTGCATTGTGCTCTCCACTCTCCCCACTGACCCCAGCCGTTGCCTTCCCTTCCAGACCCGCCAGAGCGACTTGAGACCATGCACATGGCAGCAGTGGGCTGGACAAGTCCCACAAGCACCCTACAGGGCGCAGTTTTAATCCAATCAATGGGATAGCTTTCATTTTGGTCATTCATGCAGGATGAGTATTAGACACATATCATTGAGGCAGGGATGTGGGTTGTGGATGGGATTATTCTCCCACTTCGTTGAACTGGGAGGGGGTGTGGTGTGGTGGCAGGCAATGTGGACTGATGGGGCTTTGTTTCTCAAGTGCTCCCCCAGAATTATAGGGGCACAGGCTGAGCCCTAAATGGCTAGTAGAGCCTGTCAAATTACAGGCTCTGTGTCTGCTGCCCTGCAGGTCAGCAAGCATCGGAAAAGATGGCGGAAGCGTATTAAGAAATGCAAACGTTTTGCGGGTTTTCTGGCCCTGTAGTTTCCTTTAAACTGTTTTATTTCGACCCCTTCGAGGTGAGAAGCTCTCTCCAGTCAACGGTGTGGTGGTCTTTTCTGCTTGGACGAGATCAGTTTTAATACCCCTAGTGTGATGGGCTGAGGCGGACCTGTCTTTAAATAGAAGTTTGCAGTACTTAAATGCATTGATAGCTTTGCTCCGCTTTATCTTATACACTGATCGGAGCCTTGTAAACCAGACATTGTACAGTTTTGCAGAAAAAAAAAAATAACATTTTGTTCCTATCCTTGATTTAAACTAGATGCTAAGGGGAGGAGGGACATTCATTCAAGGCTCTGGCAGTCAAGTGTGTAGTAAGATACATGACTGCCCCCCACGACGCTCCCAGGCCCCATAGTTGCACACCTATAAAGATATTGATAAGTATAGAGAGTTCAGAGGTCGGTTCAGTTTTGGCTTGGATGTTTGGGGTTTTGGCTTCCAGGCCGCTCTCCAGCGCCAACTCATTTAAACACGTCTGGGTGAAATGGGGTTAGAAATAAGGAAAACAATAGTTTTAAATAAAAAAATAAAAAAAGTATTTTAAACATTTTTAACATGTTTTCCTTCACAGGGAAGTTGTGCTTAATAGTCTTTGGCTTGGAAAGTGAAACATTGAAAAGTTCATCATTTGTTCATTTGGAACAACTTGTACAATGCACACATAGCATGCAATGGACCACTCTACCGTGAGCGACATACAGACAAGAGGGGGCTTCGGGGCTGTGGTGACTTTCACTCGCATGGAATAGACCAGAGTCTTCCTCCTTAAAAGAAGTGAAGAAGTTTAGATTGAATCGGTAAACTCGATCAGGTAGGGTGCCTTGTCGCTTGCCCCAGTGGTCCTCGCATTACCTTGTTCCATTCAATATTTCCATGATCCCACTTGCCCGGGTCAAATACAGATCTACGAACTGGCCACAGTAGGGAGCTGATGGGAGCCCTGGTGATGACGTGCCCAGATTGCCGTGATGTAATCTACACAGGGCTATGTCGTAAACTCAGTGGCGACCGCCAAAGATTGGCAAATCTGGCATCCGGAATGGGCCTGAACCCTCTGGAAACAAGATCATGTAAAACCGTCTGGAAAGCACCATAGCGGTTGTCAGTAGAGTCCAGGATTCAAACACCCACCGTGCACAAGGCTTGCTGGGTTAAAGATCTAGGTTATCTTCCAAAACTGTCACCTCAACGTGAAGTAGAACAAACCGCTGATCAGAAAATATACACTTGTTGAATTGGCGGTCCAACAAGTGGTTCGTTCATTGAGGCTGTACCTGGAGCGTAAATGGCTCAAACTCTGGAGCACCCTCAACCCCAACCTGATAGCAGTGACCGCTTCGAAAACCTCTTTTTTTAAAAAGGGGCTGTTCAATCTGGCCTTCGACTAAGATCGGTCTTCACACAGAGTAGCGACAGAGGTATAATGGAAAGAGTCTAATCCCCACATCTAGTTGGAGTCGAACTACCCACAAACGTCCTATAACACCAATCATTCTGAAGTGACCGTAAAGTGAAGTCCATCGTCAGCAAAATTCCTTCAGAAATAAATCAAATGCATAAAAAAACATTCCCCTACAATACACGAGACATCCAAATTAACAGCACTGTATCCTTTGTCCTTCCTGAACCGAGCTCCCCACTCTGCCGCATCCTGACTTACAGAATGGATCCGCACAGAGACTTCATCCTGTATATTTCTGAATAAATAACTGAATCCAGATGGCCTATGTACAGTCTTATCCATAAAACAAAATGGCTCCCACTCTCATTACCCCAGCTTTTTAGAGTCCTCCCTTTGCTAAGTAATCCTTGGATTGTCTCTTCCATTTCTTAGGTGCTTCTGGAGGTTCCATCTCACACTCTTCCTCTCTCCGAAGAGTCTTCAGCCTGAGACTGCTCACTCTTTCCAGATCCTCCCCCTCTCCCATTTTAGCCCACTCTATCACCCACCTTTTCTTTTTGTCTCCACCCCCACACTGCCTTGTTTTCCTTTCATTCCTAACTTTCTCTCTCTTAACCACAGGGCATGAGGATTAAGTTTCTCTTGTGTGACCGTGGGGGTATAGAATGCTCTACCTGAGTTTTTTGTTGGCTGTGTTGACTAGGGCTGTGCATGGGACTTGTTGAATTTGGGTGAGACGAGTCTCTGCTCATGTGAGACAGCTGCCAAAGAGGGGGTTGCATATAGTTGATTGTGGGCGGGTCCTGCCTCTGTTTACTTGTGCATGAATAGGCATCCCCATTAGCGTGGGGTTGGTTATAGTGATGATGCTCTGATCAATGGAGGAATTGGGCCACACCGGCATGAACTATCTTGCCAGAGCTCCATTCCATGTAGACACGAGGCCTAAAACTCTGCAATTTGAGAAAGCTCTCACCCTGGGCTGTGTGAGACTCCCGAACGTGACAAGTGTAGTTGAATAGCACACATTTTCACAGACTGAAAGTGAAAGTAGTCCTTTGCTCAAGAGCCCAAAATTAAACAATGAAACGTCCTTCTTCTTCTTAATTATCGTATGCGTGGGCGGACCCACGCAGGTGCTTCCCCATCCTAAAGGATGATGTGCACCAGACCAACCAATCAATACTTAGCTCACATAAACTCACAACTCCTCCCACCTCCCCGTCTGCCTCACAAAATCCAACATCACACTGTTCCTCCTCCTGCCTCACACCCCGTCACCTCCCAGCAAAGCCTTCCCACTCAGCTCAGCCACACCCAGCGCAGATAACCAAACCCTCATCAATTCTCTCTCCTCAACATGTCTCTCACACCTAAGCAGAAAATGTCCCACAGTCTCAGGCACCCCACACACCGCACAATCCCTCGTCTCACGCTTCCCCACTCGATACAGACAGTCATTCAGCCCCACATGCCCTATCAATCGATTCAGCATCACCTCCTCCCCCCTCCTCCATTCCAGACTCCCCGCATCCACCTTCATCGACACTTTCCCATGAACACCAAACATCCACCTGCCCTTCACCCCACTCACCCACCTCTCCTGCCACTCATCCTTGACCCGTCTCACCACCACAGCCTTCACCTCATCCACACTCAAAAGCAGCCTCACATCAACCGCTCCCCTTCTCATACCCTCACCCGCCGCCAGATCCACCAACTCATTACCCAAAATGCCACTGTGACTGGGGACCCATACCAACTCCAAATCCATTCCCCCACGCACACACCGATCAATCTTCCTCCTGATGTCCAAAATCACATCCTTCCTATCACCATCCCCTGCCACAATCGCCTGCAACCCACTCAATGAATCTGAAAACATCACCACCTTCTCTAACCCCAACTCGCACATCCTATCAATCGCCAATGCAATTGCCACCAACTCAGCCGTTCAAATCGACACATCATTTGTCAATCTTCCCACTTTATATTCCCCCAGTTCTTTCCAGATAATACGCAATACCCACTCTCTCAGACACAGGTTCCTTCAAACCGTCCGTGAACACCTTGCATCCTTCCTTTCCTGCCACATATGCCTGACCCAAAGCTTTGATCTCGCCCCGCAATCCTCTCTTCTTCGACACCACATTCGCCAACCCCAAACACACCTTTGGAGACCCCATCATCCACCGCGGCCATCTCTCCAAATCCGTACCCGTCACAGTCATCAAATCGCCCACATCACTCAAACACCTATTCGACTCCAAATAAAGCCCCAAACGCTCAACTACCATCCTTTCCATAACTTTACACAACACAACAGTCAGCGCAATCGGTCTATGCGACTTACACTCTGTCGGGACCTTGCCACTCTTCAAAATCGCCACCACAATCGCTCTCTTCCACAACCTCGGAAAAACTCCACTCTTCCAGATCTCATTGAACAATGCTAACACCTCCAACTTACATTCCACTGACAACTTCTCCAAAAATACATACATGACCCCATCCACCCCTGGACTAGACCACTTCCCCTTACGAATCGCCCCATCCAACTCCACCATAGAAAACGGAACCTCATACTGCTCTTCCCAAGGCCCAACATTCACCAACAACTCCCGCATCTCCTCCTCAACCACTCCCATACTTAGTCTCACCGCCTCTGGGAAGTTCCCTGAACTGTGCACTCCTGCAAAATGTTCCCCCAACAAATTCGCCTTCTCCCCATCTTCACTGACCACCTCCACCCCTTTCAACAACACAGACATACCACCCTGCGGCCTCATCAACCCGGACATCCGCTTGAACTGCTTCCAAACCTCACCCACGCCAGAATTACTCCCCAGAGGCCCACAATAGCCCCTCCAATATCCACGCTTTCTTTCCCTAATCACCCTCTGCACCACCGCCTTTGCCTTCTTGTATGCCAACAAATCCTCCAACATTCCCGTTCTCACCGCCCAGGCCCTTGCCTTCTTACGCGCTGCCACAGCCCGTGAACATTCCACCAACCACCAAGGAACCTCAACCTTCCCACCCTTCCCCTTCTCAACCTCCGGAACTGCTGCCACCGATGCCGCTCTCATTCCCTGCACCAAATGCTCATTCCATTTATCCAACCCCCCATCCCTTTCCTGACACAATCTCTTATACAACTCCCAATCAGCCTTCCTAAAATTCAACCGACTCCCATGCATCCGGGACCTGACCCCTACCTTACCCCTCACAGTCACCAAAATGCCAGAATGATCACTCCCCATATCCCCACGCACCATCCAGTCACATTCATCCGCAATCACAGCAGACACCCAGGTCAGATCTAAACATGACAACTTCCCAGTCCTCACATCCAACCGCGTGCCCGAACCACCATTCAGCAAAAACAGACTCAATTCATCCGCCATACCCTCCAACAGTTCCCCATTCGCATCCGTCCGATCACTACCCCATAACGTATTGGCACTGTTGAAATCGCCACATAAAACACAAGGTCCCATATGTCCCCTTATCACTCCAGACAGCACATCCACCTCCACCACCTCACACGGATTATAATAATTCAACACCAAAACTTCCGATCCCCCCACCCGAATCCCCGCCTCGATAACCTCCACTGCTCCATCTACCACAATCTCCCTTGCAACCAACCCCTTCCGAACTGCCAGAGCTACACCCCCACCCTCTCCCCTCCATCCTATCCTTACGAAACAACTCGAAACCCGGAATCACAAACCTCAGATCACCATCCAAAGCTGTATACATGTCTCATGCTTTGCAGACATTTTACTGTCAGAGTGACCATTCTGATAGAGCAAATGAACACCATACCAAGTGTGCATTGCACGATCATAAGGAATGAACGCTTTGAATTACTAGCAAGTACATGTTTGATACATTGGTGGTCATTCTTATGTTCCCAAAATGCACTTTGGTTTTATGCAAAGCAGCCAGCATCCTATATTTAGGGCCCACACATCATTCAACACTTAGGTACGCCACCCCAGTCCCACCCACACCAATGACAATCCATCCCAATACATCACTGACAACCTGCCTCCGCCCAAATCCCTCTCACGTTAAGGGGGGGAGGTGAGATTCCCCCAGTAAATTGTGTCCTTTGCCACTACTGGCTCTGATGAAGTGTGCTGTCGTGGGTGCTGAAATCAGGGTACCTGGTTGTAGTTGTATTTGGGGTTTTATTTAGTGCAAATCTAGCTAGGAAGCAAAGGAGCACTGTACATGTTTTTGAGGGTAATATCTGAGGTAAGGAGGCAAGGGTTACACTATGTGTCTTGGGATGTTTTAATCATGGAGGTAAGATATAATGCAGGAATATAAATTCTGGTCATATTGTCTCAATTCGGATAACAAATCAGCACAAATTGCACTTTTTCTGGGTTTGGAAGGGAGTTTTAGCCAGTGGCAAACTAGATAGGCCTGCTAAATTAGGTGTCTAGTAAACAGTGGTGAGCCCAGTTGTTCCTATGAACTGTGACTATGAATGACTGTATATGTATGCACAAAAGCGACCCTCAATGAACTGAAGTTATTTTATATTGTTTTTATTATTGATTATGAAATTGTTAATTTATGTTTTATATGAATATGCTAGGAAAATTTAAAAAAATATATATATGTTTTGATATTGTGTGAAAGTTATTGGAACTATACACACAAATAAATTAATTACAATTACAATGCTGGAATAGAAGAAGGCTAGTTTTCACAGAGAGCTTTGCCAATGTGCAATGGTGAGGATGCAACAGAGGTCGACCACTCCTGTTCTCGCCTCAAAGCATTTTTCTCCATCCCTGTGACAATTCTTCAAAACAGACCCCACTGCCACACTCGTGCTCCGCACCCTGCTGTTCAGTTCAATGACCACTCCGCACACACAACGTGATGGAAAGCCCACCGAAGAATTTTCAGTCAAAGAGCTGAGGGGGACTGGCATGGCACATGTGTTTCCGCTAGCTGAGAGGTGTGTGATTGGTTAAGGGAGCCAAGGCTGCTAGCCGTGGCACGTTGGACGTGGCATAGCACCATGGCCCACCGTACATGCTACTCGGACTGATCCATTTATTGGAATTATGGCAGGTGAACGAAGAAGTATTCAAATTTGAAACATCCGCCAACAGAAAGATGAAGCTCATCACTACGCGATGTGTGTGGTGATGCCACTGTAGCTCTGCAACAAGCCATAAAACCCGTGAATGGATATGAAAGTCATATTTTGTATTTGTATTGTATTTGGGTTTTAACTGGTGGGTCCAGTTTCCCCGTAGTAGCGCCACAGTTCTGGAACTCCCTCCCAGCTCATATCAGAAATAAACCCTCCCACCACCGATTCAAGAGACTGATCAAGACCTGGCTCTTCTGACCAATACAACTAGGCGGCCTCCAGTTCTATCTTTGACCAGCACGGGCCAATTTCCCCTGTGCCTTCCTCCATATCTGTAACTATGATTATAGCGGTTGAAATGCATATCAACCCTGTAACTTTTCTTCCAACTGTGTTCATAACCTTCTGAAAATGTACTTCAATTGTGTAAATATGTACTGTACCCTCTGAACTAAGACTTAATGTAATCTACGCCGTGGTACCTCCGGGTTTGGGCGTATAACAAATGACAAATAAATAAATAGATAAAGTGCAAACCTAACTGGGAAGCAATATGCTGTTGAGAGGAACATACGAGGTAAGGAGGGGAAATCCCTGACAACTTAACTGAGAGGAAGCACAAATGGAAGGTGCGAGGTCCCAATTTCTGTGCAAAGAATGGTTTTATTCACAGGTATTCTTTGAACGTCAGCAGCAATGCATAACATGTCAGAAAAATATACAAGTTACTTTGTACTTCATTTTAATATATCGATGATAAATATTAACAATATTACATAAACAATAAATAATAATAATAAAAAGGATGTTGCTACATTAAATTATAATTTAAAATATCTTCATGTCCTCTCTTTCTCAATATATAAACAAAAGCCTTTGGAATGTCTGAAATTAGTCCTCCGTATTTCAGGCTGGAAATTCTAGTATGTACAGGACATTTGGACAGGACCGCAAACACTTCGTCACTTCCTGCTGTTTTCAACGTATTTTTCCAGTATCTTCATTAATAAACCAGACGCCTGAAATGAGAAACAGAAGTGATTAAGACACTGGATTTAAAGTGGGTGTGGTGAGAAGTAGCTCAGAAACATAGAGCAAAGAGCTATGGCGTACAACCAATTCTGTGTGTGGCTCCCATTGAAGCCTTTGCACGTATCATGCAAATCACTGCTCGTTCCTTCACTGCTGTGACATCACAGAAGTGTTTAATCACTTTGCATCTGCCCCGTCTCCATACTCAGGGCGACCCACCTCACCATAACAAGGGAATCGGTGGCTGGGGTGTTGCTAGGCCTGGAAAAGATCTGGGGCTACGCTAATGTCGGGACTATCGGGGCTCGGGGATAGCTAGCCTTTTGGTGGTTGCCCCTGAGCATCAATCCGGGGCTACAACCAAAAGACCCGGGGCTATAGTCACCCCCAGCTCCCTCTAGCGACATCTCTGATCAGTGGAATGAGAGGTGCTATAACACCAGCTCTTCCACCTTCCCTGGGCTCTCTGGTTCTATACGCACCCAAGATATGATATGCTATGATATGATATATGGCATTTATAACGCGCCTGTACACAAGTGTTTCTAGGCGCGACACGACAAGGGGGGGAACAAAACAAAAAAACGATCCTACTAGGCCTTGTGTCATTCAGATCACGGAAGAGCATGGAAGGGCGGAGGGGAGAAGTGTTGACGGTAGGGGGAGGATGGAGAAGTGCGGGACAAAGGAGAAAAACAAGAGTGCTCCAACGGGTGGCAAGTGCAGGTACTCATAGGTGCAGCCAGCGGTGGCAAATAAGTGCAAGGGAGTGCACTGTAGGGATACAGATACAGACCACAAGTGCAAGGGAGGCAGGAGGCAGTGCAGGATTGCAGCTGGACAGGCAGGGACCTGGGCCCAAGTTGAAAGGGTGACCAGGTGACCAGTGCATGGAAGACGCAGGTGATCAGCAAGGGAGAGAAAGAGAGAAGGCAGAAGCAAAGAGAAAGGTCTTCAGTTGCTTCCGGAACCGGAGATGGTTCTGCTCAAGTTTCAGAGAGGCAGGGAGGCTGTTCCAGAGGGAGGCGCCAGCCAAAGAAAGTGATCTGCCTCAAATTCTTTGCTTGGAAAAGCGACTGACCGTCAGAGAGTTGGAGGTGGAAGGGAACAGAGGGCTCGAGAAGGCAGATATTTAGGAAAGAGAGTTGGAGGTAGTGTCGCCCCAGGCCCCAGAAAGCCTTGTTGACAATGCAAAGGGTCTTAAACTTAATTCTTGCCATCACTGGGAGCCAGTGAAGGGATTTCAGAGCTGGAGAGATACGATCCCTGGGCTTGAGGCCATGGACAAGTCTCGCAATCCTGTTCTGGATGAGTTGTAGAGGACGGAGAGTAGAGGCAGGAAGATTTAGAAAGAGGCTGTTGCAGTAGTCCAGCCTAGAGAGAACCAGAGCTCTGGAGACAGTGAGCTTCTGGGGCCGCGGGAAATGAAGAAGGGAAGAATACCTCTCAGGAGGTGCAGCTGGTAGTTTGACTTCTTACAGACATCAGAGATGTGAGGAGAAAAGGGGAGCGAGGAGTCGAAGATGACCCAGAGGTTCTTAGCCTCACTGGTAGGAGGAGGAGGAGGGCCCAGGGTGGACGGCCAGAGAGTGAGAGGAAAGGAGGGAGGTGGTGTTCCGATGAAGAGGATCTCAGTCTTACTGGCCTTAAGGCAGAGATCATTGGCGGCACACCACTCATGAATAGCAGAAAGGCAGTCTGGAATGAGAGGAGTAGAGGTGGCTGAGGGGAGCCTGAAGAAGAGCTGCATGTCATCTGCATAGCACTGGAAGTTGGGACAGAGGGCGGCTATGCGGTGGGCAAGAGGTACCAGGTATTGGTTGAACATCCAGGGAGAAAGATTATACCGCCTGAGGAACACCAGAGGTAGAGAGAGAGAGATAGAGGAGAGGAAGGACCCCAGTTGGACCTTGAAGGGTCGATCATTGAGAAAGGAGGTCAGCCAGGCCAGGGTCAGCCTGATCAGTGATACCCAAGTTATCACAGAGCCGGTTGAGCAGGATGGCATGGCTTATATAGTTCACAGCTTAAGATAAGGGCCTGAGCATAGTGAGGGGCACTTAAAGCGGGGGTTGGGCCGTTATGGGCAGCGGTCGACCCACCCTGAGGTTTACATCCCCATTAGCACTCTTGTAGATCCTAAACGGGATCTAAGGGTGAGATAAGGCTGGGACAACGTTTTTGTCTTGGAAGCAAGACAACGCATAGCAACACCGGTTCAAATCCTGGGCTTGTGCTTAGAAACTGGTCCCTGGTATTAAGCATGTTATTAAAAAAAAGAACTATTGAAATAACAAAAGAAATCTTACCTTCATGTGTTGTGCTGCGCTCAATTTTCAGAGTCTGTTTTCTGTGTAAATGGCTGTGACGTCATCAACACGATAACAGACTCCAAAAAGGGAGTGCCATGCTACACCTGAAGGTAACCTTTTTTTACATTAAGTTCTACTCCCCCTGGGTGCCCATGTAGGATCTACATGGGTGCTAATGGGTGCTGGGGAAGTGGGCAAGGGAAGGAGGAGTGGGGGTTGACCAGCAGCACTCAGACTGCTCGGAACGCAGGCTTCACCCGGACAATACCCCTCACGTTTCGAGCATCCTGATTGGCCAGCGCCCCCTTCCAAGGGGCTAATGCCCAACACAAACTGAATCGTACACTCCATATTTAGTTTGTGACACACAGTGCTTTTTATATCGCAAAATACATACACAGCATACAGTAGTGTAATGGACGAACATCAGGAAACAGTGACAACCCACACCACTCTTCCCTGTACACAACGTTTTTCTTTTTTTAAACAGCAAAAAACAGTCAAGAAGAGTCTTAAAAACACCCTCCATATTTCTTGGTTTATGCCTATTGAAAGTATAGGCTAACACCGTTTATCATTATAAAGTTATTTCTCGTTTAGCTGATTAAAAAAAGGCATGGGGACCCCTTGTTATTAAAACGTGAACATAATTTTTATGAAGGGGGTCTTTGCCCTCCCCATCGTCCAAATCCATCATAGAAGTTGCTGCATGGCAGTCAGGGGCGGTCACCCAACCTGGCTCTCCCCTGGTGCCCAGTGCGTCCCCCAGTCTCCCGCTGGTGCCCTATTATCCACCCCCAAACCCCCAGTTCCGACGCTGGCACAAAAAGCTGCCTCCACCACAGAATTCATATTTATGAACTATTCCGCTAAAGGGAGCAACAAATAAAGTGGACTGCCCTGCGGCTGATTCAATGGACGGTGTAGTTACGTGCAGTGCGCGCAACGTTACTGCAACGTGCCCGTGTCTTTTTCAGTTACGCACGTACGTTGTGACGGGAAACGTCCTGTATTGACTGGAAAGCCAATCAAATAATCAGCATCGGAAAAGATTGTCCTGCTCTGGCCTAAAGCCATCCCAGGAAATAGGGCAGCTGAGCTGCAGAGGAGGAACCTGAAGAGCTATTGGATAAGGAAAGTACGCACAGCTAGCTCACTACACAAACTTCACCAGTGGAAGTGCAGTTTTTCTTGGTTCTAGCACTGGGGAAACACTTGCCATTGTGAGAACAAAAAGGGCACTTTCTGTGCATTTTCCACCAGTGCAGCAAATCCCCCAGTGCAAATACTGTGCTGTATTAACACGTAAGCAACCATTGCTCTGGTTAAAAAAAAAATGCACAGAAAGAATTATTTTGCTGCACCTAGACAATTTTTACCTTACAGGTAACAACATCCTGTAAAATTGCAGTTGCAGCAAAATGTCTGGAAAGATGCACGTGAAGATTGATGGTTTGAACTACAATGCACATCAACCCTAGCCAGCATAGTTAATGGTGAGGGATCATAGGAGTTGTAGTCCAAAACATCTGGAGGGCTGCAAGTTGCAGATCCCTGAATCATTCAATGGACTGAGCGACGATCTGTGCAGCTGTTGTGAATGAGGGGCACAGGGTCCCACCGAATCTTGGACCGCTCTGAAAGGGGTTAAGCTGTTCCTCGCAAGAGACATCCCTCTGCCACCAGGGGCGTCAAGTACGGGGTGCTCCGGGAACGAGCCCCCACCCCCGCAAAATCAAGTCGGGGCTGAGCCCCCCCCCCCCGCCGTAGAGAAGTGATGCAGCATCGATGGCCCTTTCCATCAATACTGCATCACTTCTCTCCGGACGGGTATAATCGCGAAAATGTGCGATTAAGCCCTCCCCTCTAGGACTCATTGGTCTATGGTCCTGGAGGGGAGGGCTTAGGGCAGCGGTATTCAAACTGTGGGGCGCGCCCCTCTGTTGGGCCAGCCTCATGCCCAAGGGGGGCGCGCATCCACAGTTTGAAAAGAAAAAAAAAACGACAAATGACCAAAGGATCGAGCTGTTGCTTCATTAACAAGCAGCAGCCCGATCCACGGCCCCTGCCTTATTGGTTATCAACATACCTGGGCACACATGATACCACTGTTGGCTTTGAAATGATGGGGGGCTCTTTGTGGTGTCCACAGTGTCTGCAGGAATCTGAGGCTGGGTGGTAGGGTACCTTGGCAGTGAATCATTAGCAGCATTCGAGGCGGAAAGGCCTATTGAGGAACAGGCTGAATTTCAACAGGCTGCGTTCAGCCCTTTAGAGTAAGGCGTCTAGCCTGTATTAACAGTGCCTATAGCTAGAAAAGCCATTCCTTGTCATTAAACGCGCAACCACGCTTGCCTTCAGTAATATACAAACTATATATGCGCTCCGAGGCGCACAGCGCTATATACACATTTAAATAAATAAATAAATATACAGGTGTTGCAATGGCTTCCAAAGCTCATTCCGAGCCTGGCAGTAAAGCAGACTATCTGGGCAAAACGGTTGTGCCCAAATATTATCTTCCACCACAGATTTGATGCAATGCTGACTTCAAGCACATGCGCGGTTGGTTGGAATCAAGCAACTCAGGCCTGTTCCAATGCCAGTAGAGTTGGGGTCATTTCAAGGATTTCGCCCGGTTTTTCTGCACCAACCACACACACAAGTGGAATCTGTGGCACTGCAGTGAGGAGGAAAAAAGCCATAGTGGTCACCAGGGCTAATAGTTGCCATGCGCATTCGCTGTGCGTGGAACCTGACTGGAATTAATGTGGTGTTGGTGACTGTCGGTTGCGGTATAAGTCAGGCTCTTTCCTGGCTGCCATTTTAACGCCACTAGTTACGCTGTCGTTCCTGGATGCTGTTCTTGGGGGTGATGGCCTCCCCGTAAAGCTGGGTCAAGCTGCGCGAGCAGGAAAGATCACATCATACGTCAGTGCAAAGCTCAAAACTTTCCCCCGGAAAGCTCACATCATACGTCAGTGCAAAGCTCCAACCTTTCCCCTGAAAGCTCATATCATATGTCAGTGCAAAGCTCCAACCTTTCCCTCGTGTCCGGGATCAATAACAGGCGGGGAGCTATTATGTTGCGTGCCCTCCAATTATGGCTTTTAAAGTGCACCACAATGTCAACCAGTGCAGTGCTCGGGGCGTACATCACTGGAAGAAAATGCTGGGCTCTGAAATGGCAGAACTGCATCCAACCATCCAACCCACCTTCTACTGAACTATCAGAATGGACACGACAACCAGTGGCGGAGTCAGGGGGGAGGGGCGACCACCACCCCCTAGCACTCCGCTGGTGCCCAGTGCGCACCCACAGCCTTCCACTGGCACCCTATGACCGCGTCCCACCCACCCCCAACGGCACCAAAAGCTGCCTCCACTACGACCGATAACCCCTTGATAATCATTTGGAAAAGGCTTTCCAGTCATCTTTATTTATTTATTTTTTATTACATTTGTATAGTGCACACCAGCCCTTAGGGAGAAGCAGTTGTAAATAGAGCAAAAAGAGCACGTATACATTCGGATACATATAATATACATATGAACATAGGTGAGTAATATCTATGTGGAATCACATTTATGTGGTGAACGGGTAGATTATGGCTGTAGATGGCGTGTTTCAGGTGAAGAGCACTGTTTTCATGGCTTTGCAAAAGGTCATGAGGGAGGCGTCGCCTCATATAGAGGGAGGTAGGGCATTCCGATGTGATGGTGCTAGGTAGGGGAAGCTGGCGCCACCTGCTCTAATTCTTCTTACCATTGGCACACAGAGCATGTTGGTGTAGGGTGTCCTAGTTGGCCTTGTGGAGGCTTTGTGAATGAACATACAGATGTTCTATTCAAAACACTTGTAACATAGGATGTCCTTTGTGGTCTCGATTTGCCATTTCTTTCATCTCAGGATGAGATTGGTGCCCACTTTATGAAATGCCTTATTGCTTTTCTAGGCACAAAAAAGTGTACCATACAGCACAAATAGGCCCTGCAGTCCGCCTCTGTCCTTTCATACTTGCATATATCCTGTACCATGTACTGGGCCACTTGGACATTTTATCAATCTACAAAAATTGGTGTGCAGGAACACTTTTAAGTGCAACATCCCCCAACTCTTTTTTTTGCCTGTTTTCTTAACACATACCTGGTTTGTACTGACCACTAGTACAGCAGGCAGAATTAAATGAAGTGTCTTTTGTATTTTTATATGGGTGTTACTATTATCAGTCTCAAAAGTACTCGTGTCTTTCAGCCGCAGGAAGTTGACAGACTGACAGTACTGCAGGATTCAAGGGTTTCAAGCCTGTGACCCGCAGGTAACACACAACACTCTACATCAGGCACTCAACCGATGTAAGCGCCAGAGGTTTACACAATAGCATGATCCTGTCCCAGACATCTCCAAACTAGGTTTCCATCTATTCCTTCTAGGTCAAACCAACCTCTGGACCATATCCCCATGCCTAAGTCCAATGTACCCCTAATTCTTTTAGGATATTCACTTCAAACCTATTCCTTGAGCCCGCCTCTTCCATATCCAACCGACCGATTGACCATGCCCTCTCCAGGGCCATCCAGAAACCGCCCATGCCCCCATCATAAGATCCAGCCTATCCTTCAATGAAGATCCCTCACAGCTCTCTCCTACCATCCAATGAGGCCCAATCACAGCTGCAGTATATCCAGCACCGAGGATCCCTCACAGAGCCTCCCATCGACTGACCAGGTTCTTGCAACTCTCCAACCTATGAGCTTCTTGGGATCTCCAACAGGTGGTGCCTAACCATTAACCTGGGACCCTCACAGCTCCACCCGATCTTCTTAAAAGGATCTCCTTCTGCTCCACCCTATCTTCTAGCTAGGATCTCCCACAGATCCACTGTATCCTCTGAACAGGATCTCTCACAGTGTCATTCTACGCTTTAACCATGTTATTTCATGACTAGATCAAGTAACTCATGTGGGTCGCCTCAGAGACTCGAACTGTCCCGAAAATGGATGCATGTCAATTAATCTGATCCTATTCCTCATAACGACGTCACTTTGGTTGCAACGAAGACGATGCACATTTGGTGCTCAGAGGAGACCACTCTGACCTCCCCCGTTAGCTTTTATGGACTTCCACTCTTGCTACAGTTTTCCACCACTCCTGCCACATATCCATAGTGTGATGGCTCTACTTGAGCCCCCTCTATTCTATTAAATGTAATAACAGTCTGCCTGTGGCAGACAGATGTTATCTGGTAAGGGCAGAATGGCCCAAGCTTTTAACATTTTGAAACACTAAAATGATGCAGGTAATTCTTTTTCTGAAAAGGAGGTCTGCTAATCATAAATGCTATATGCTAAAATTATAGTTCATACATGTGCCTTTTATGATTCGGCCCATTGGCACCCTCTGCCCCAGTGCTGCTGTGGCACTGAGCAGGTTCAAATGTCAAATGTGCATTCCTGACAGCTGCTGTAACACAAAGGTCTTGCAGGCAGAGGTGGCTATTAATCTTCCACCCTGCTCATCTAAATTATAATAATGGTATGCCTTATTCAGTCTGGTGACACTTCAATCTCTAAATATAAGCCATGCCGGATTGTACCTTTTTGGCTATAAGAGCCTACAATTATACAGCTATGACAACTTGATATCACATTAGTGTCATCTCTGTTAGCCGGACTCAGCTATGACAGGATGAATGTTTATATGTGTCTTGTCTGACTGTTTGTACTACAGCCATGTGAAACAATAGCCTGGATTAGGTCTCTTTGATTCTCCTGCAGGAAGGGTAACACTGTCCACCAGGGCATAGGAACATACCCCTGGATATCTCCTGGGAGCCGGTGCATCAAAGGCAGCCTTGACATAATGCCACCTTCACACCAGGATGCTGACCACTGAACTCCCATTGAAGTCAACAGGCATGGGGAGGGGGTGGAGTTAGAGTAGCCTAGGGGGGAGATGAACTGAGAGAAGGGTCCCACCATCTTGGTTTCTGTCAGGGATCTTTTCCTTTTCCTGTCACCTCCATTTCCTGCACGTACGTTGTTGCGACACAAGGTCAAGGACACTTGCTACAAAAACCTTGATTGGACCCTTTACAGCTGGGTTGCTTTGGACCAATCTCGTATGACATTTTGCCTTTAAAAGGAAAGGGACCCCCCTCATTCTTTGATTCATCTTTGCAATTCTACAAGGACAAGAAGGATTCCCTGGACCTCTGTTGGAAGTCCTGGTCACTTCAAAGGTCTCTGCCATAGATGTGAAGACAGAAGACATCAAGACTCTATCCCCTAACCATCCCCGGGGAACAGGTGGGTCACTGCTGTTGTACCAAGGCCTTACTGCTGGCTACACTTGAACCAGGCCTCTATTTGCTGGTGGTGAAGGAAGCCCTGTAGGTGCCAACAAGATACCTGGAGTGGGAGTGCAGATCAGAATGACTCACTTCTGGAAAGTCTGGACTAGGTCTCCCAGAAAACACAGAACCAAGGAAGTGGCCGTTGGCTCACCCTGCATCTCCAAAATGCCTCGACGTTGGTTGATGCACCATCAACGCCATCCAAGCTGCTGCAAGGGAATCGGCTGAGCTTTCTTTACCCTTGACTCTCAACTGCCACTGCGACTCAGAGTTCGCTCGGCACAAAACTCTGTGCCGTCTACACATCTGAGACACACTCAGTCTTCTAACATCTCCAATTCGACACCACTGCCTGGTGACAGCTCCTTTGAGCTTCTAGCTGACACAACTGTAGCGCCCTAATGTTGTGTTGAGCCAGCCAAACCTGCTGACTGCAAAAGACAAGTCTATGAGGCTCATTCCCAGAGGTGACTGAGACTTCCAGCACAGCCGACCGGATACCGCTTGCCATTTCTAGAATCTTTGACCCAGAAGCAGCTGAAGCCTCTGCTGAACAGCGCCACATCGTTTGGACACATTGCTGCCGCTCCACTACTTGACCTCGGCTTGGTGACGAAAACTCCCAGGCTCCAGGTTCAATGCTGAAAAGCCTGGCTCAAGGTTGTTGAGCCCAAAAGACAAAACTAAAAGGTACTGTGAAGAGGCTCTGTCCCATCTGGTACACCTTTAGTAACCACAGTGACTTAAGTCACACTTCTATGCCGTGTTCTTCAAGACATACACTTTGAACTGTGACATTGTTGTAATCTTGTGCCTAAACTCTCCATCTCATCAAGGCAGATTGATCTCTTCACAAGAGACTGCATTCTCTGTGTTCTTTTTCAGGGGTGGAATTTCCTAGTTTTCTGTTTCGTTTTTTTCATTTTATTGTAGGATTAAAAATCTATATTTTTACAGAAACTTGTTTGGACATGCAGTTATTTTGGTCTGTTGTAGTTTGGGTTACTGCTCTTATCAGCTCACACCTATATTGGAGATGAAGGCTGCTCTCGGGCCACATTACCAAAAGAGAAGAAGTAGGTATACCTTTAGTGCTGTGCCTTTTTCACCTTTATATTTGGGATCACTACTGGTTTAGCCCCTACTCATACCTAAACTCCTGCAGAGTAGTATTCGCGTAGTCACACTACTTGCCAGAAAGTCCTGCACTCAATCTCACTTGCAATGAAAACAATGTGACGAAAATGCTTTTCAGTGAAATCACATAAAACCCCATTATCAATGTGTTCATCTTTCGCTCAAACCTGGCCTTCAACTTTCCCCCCACCCAAGATTCTTAGAAGATGAAGTGCCACCACTTGGCAGGATTGAGATTTCCAGCTTCGGTTGCACGGCCCTCTCCATTCGATGGACCACTGCCTGCCACAGTGGTGGCAGTGCAAAAGCAGACAGTGAAGGAGTTTCAGAAGGCCTGCCTCGGGAAAGAGCCATGACTCGTTTAATTCCACCTACTATGGAATAACAGCATCTGACCCGAGCCACGCTTTCCACGACATTGCAAGTTCCTGGCAAATGGTTGAGGAAAGGGCCCAGATCCGGAGACAGCAAGGGTAGTTGGTCAGAGCTGGAAACGGAACAGAATGTCCACATGACTACCTGTTCTTTTTTTTTTTTTAAGATCGTTGGGCTGAGTCCATGAGACTACAGATACATATGACTTTCCTAGCATCTGTGAAGCCAACTCACTCCCTTTTGGCACGGCCAAACAACTCCATTCACCTCAGCGAGTGGAAGGGTAACTGGAGAGTAAAAGAGAAGAAACTAGGAAGCAAAATAAGAATTAAGAGGAAGGAAGGGATTGGCCAAACGAAAAAAGAAACAGAAGATAGACTGTCAGGTGAGTGTGAGGGCAGAGAAAAAGGATCAAAACCTATAACTGCCACAAAGAAAAACATATGCGTTCTCTCGTGAGCTATGGATGCATAACCTGAGCAACAATAAGGCAATATCAGGCAGGTGCCTAGTGCGCCATTAGCAGGTTGGCACCAGCAGTTCCAGGTAGGCCCTCAAGACAAGACATCAAAACTGGTCACATGGCATGGGAGTGGGGCAAAATTGCACTTTGCTTGCGGCGGCATGGGTGCGTGGATTACACAGAGAGGGGCAGCAGTGGAGAAGTTGGTATTGTTTCTCCACTCTCCCTCTGCTCTCCTGTCTTGAGGATTTCAAGAATGCAGCAAAGAGGCCACGCCAACATTAAAATGTCTGCGAAGCAGTGATCTGCAGAATTCTATATCAGGGCGTTCTCATCCCTAACCCAAGTGAGAGGTCACTTAAACATCAGGCAATCAGCATGCACCCAACTATCCTTGGAGGTTTAGGATGGCCACAATAGAAGCTCTTCCTATGCACACCTCGGTTAGTATTACACATAATCTACTCTTACTTGTTCTGTAAGGAGTCCTTTTTTTAACTTGCTTCAGTTTCAAGTATTTTTTGGACCATATATGCGCTGTAGCATTGCACATATCAGATAGGACGTTCAAATGATTTTGACGGGATATGGAGGTTTTATCGTGGGAGAATCCATCAAATTTGTTTTCTACTAACTTTTTTATCACATTTTTCCCCAAATATATGTGGGGGTGGCTTTAGGGTAATCACTAATGTGGGGGCTAAAGGGGGGCTAAAGGGGGTCTCCACCCACATATATTTGCGGCAAAATCTACCAAAAGATAAAATAAAATTCGATTAAAATTGATGGATGGATTGTTTTTGACCAAATCACATAGAACCGGTTTCTACTAGATCCAGTTACGGCATATGAGGCTTTGAACATTGGACTATGTGTGGGCAGTGGAAAAAAACAAGGGCAATTATATTGGGTAATAACAAATACCAACTGAAACCAAAAGACATCATTTAGACATAAATACCTAGTTACAGGGATCAAGTGGAATGAACTGGAAATGTCTTCATAGCGACTGAGCAGATGTCCACAAACTCAGAGGCCAACCACTGCATCCAGTAGAAACCTCTAGTAATTGCTCTACTAGAATTTTCACCGGGAAATTTCACCAGGAACACATTGCTAAATAAAACATATTTCACGACCCTCATTAATTCTATACCTGGGCAATGCCCGGTCTGTGCAGCTCTATGCCGATACAATGATTTGCCGAGCTCAGGGATCAGGATGGGGAGAAGGAGCAGTTTCCGTTTACCTGGTCATTGAGATCAAACTTCACACGGCTCTCGTCCAGTTGTCTTTGCTGCAAAGGAATTTTCAGGAGCTCCCGGATAAGCAGATCCTTCATATCCTCCACGAAGAGGGCAGGGCTGCATGGAATCGAGTTTACTGCTGCCGCTTCTTCCGGGTACTCGAGCACCTGGGAGTCGGGTAGGCTCTTCTTACCCATAAAGTGACCTGCAACCAAACAGAGTTGAGAACATGAATGCAGGTTCCACCCCATATGCATGGTTTAGGGGGCCAGCCAGCTTGCACAGAGCACATTGTGGAAGGAGGATTCTCTATAAGGTGTGTGTATAAAAATACAATTTCAGAAATGGTGGCAGGACCACAGCAGTGGGATCTAAAACGATGACTTTCCTTAGTACACACAACATAGGAAAGATCAGTGGAGGCTTCCCACTTCCCAGCAAAGTCATTTGCCCTGATCCTGCTCTAAGCAGAGGAGTAGACAGGATTGTCTATCAAGTGGGGCCTGAAGCTAATGCAGTTGGTCCCAACACAGTGATATTAACATCTGTAAATGCCCTCACAGTGCTGCTGAGTAGGCCTTTACATATTTTGGGTGGGCCTTGCCCGCTCGGTCCCTACCCTGTCCACACCTCTACTCCTAAGCACCTCTGCACCTCTCAACACTGTTCAACAGGCGTGACAAAGAAAGAAGCTGGAAGCAGGACTGCCCAACACCACACTACAATGGGCAAGATCTTCGCATCCACCTAGCTACCCCCTTCAGATTGAAACCACCCAACATAACCCATGGAATACCCAAGGATTGAGCCTATCATGGCACCAATTATGAGACTCAAAGGGCACAGACACAGCTGCTGCAATTACGCAGGTGGCACACATATCATTTTCAATATGACCAATAACCAAGACACAGTCACTGCTCTTACCAGCTGTCTCGCTCAAGTGAACACGTGGAAGACTGGTAATATTCTTAAACTAGACCTCGACAAGAGAGAAATCAGGATCTCTTCAGACAAAGTCGCACCACCATGCCATAGTAAAAAAATGACTTTGCAATGCTGAAAAGTGACTCAGCGCTGCTGAAAAGTGACTTTGCACTGCTGAAAAGGCTCAGCCTTGTGAAAACGGATTCATGGAACTGTCCAAAGTGTATTTCTTTGCAGTGCAAAGTCAGTGCAAAGTCAGAAAAAAGTCATTTTTGCAGTACAAAATGACTTTGAACCGTGAAAATAATTCCATGAATCTGGCCCTTAAGGTGAAATGACAAAGGAAAAAGCAAATGTGTTTTCCTCTGTAACTTTTGATCTCGTCCATGAAAGTTCACCAAATTTGCCATTCAACTGGTCGGGTTAAATCCAAAAAACTCATGTCAAAATAGACACAGAGAGAGATAATGGCACTCTTCTGCGAAGCTGTAACTGTGAGCCTCTTCTTGCTATAGAATCTTGTGTAGTCTAGGCCCGCACGCCTCCGCGTGCCACCCTCCCACCGACACGGCCTCCTGATTAATAGGAAATGCTGCTAGGGCCTGGGGCAGATGGTGAAGGTGGGGGTCTCTCATCTCCATTTATGGAGCCATCAAATGATATGGGCATATTAACTGCAGGGCATCCTCTCTTTCATCTGTGCATCCCATTTGGGCCAATACTGCCAAAGAGCTGCGAGGCTACAGCAAATAATGTGAGTTTACTAATAGGGGGAGTGGCTGACTGTTTGAACTAAATATAGCGAGCTGAGTAGGACACGATGAATCATGCCTATTCCAGGGTTACCAAGTGGGAACATAGGCCGTTCACGTCAGCCCTCCAGCACAATGCACTGGAACCATTGCACACTGAAATCAGCTTTGATATGGTAAGTGGGAGGCCTCTAAATTACCATTTATTGAAATTGACTGATTGATTCTAACTGCAGGGGGGTAGCTTTAATTCCAACCAGCTTTTTTGTAGTGCTGTTAAAGTCATAGCTTTAGGTTGACTGAAATCAAGGCCATAGTATATACCTGTTTAGCAGGGTAGTAGCCCCTATGTAAAGTAGGCTTACCACATGTGGGTTCCCCTTTGACAGAAAATAGTGATACAACATTGTTGACTGTAGAATTGCGATAACCATGTGTACTGAGAAAATGTGCCCTTGCGGTGTAAAAGAACATTTTAGAGCTGCATTTCTTTTGGTTCCACTATGCTACTGCCTTGATGCAGGTCATAAATGCACATCATACATGAAACCTTTCAAATCTAAACTTTGTGAGGGCCAACTCACAAAAATGATTTATTATGCGTAATTCTGACTTAGTCAGAGTAACCCCAACTCACTATGAGTAAGTTCTTTGTGAATCAAATAGCCTTCTAAAGGAGTAACTTATTGGAAAATCGGTACATGAGAAGAACAATCATATATATTTGAGCGCAAGGTGTGGTAACCTCCTGGAGGGGATATCACGTTACTTAATATATTTTATTTTTATTTATTGGTTTCTTATAACTTGCTTAATACTAATACAAGTTCAGTTTCTAAGCGCAGATCCGGGATTCGAACCTCTGTCACTCTAGCTGGTCTTGCTCCCAAGACCAGTACGTTGCCCTTGTGCTATCCACCATCCACAATACATTAAAAGCACTACGCAGTTAGCACCGCATAATAACAGCTATGCAATATGAAGGCACTAAAGGACTGTGGCACCATGTTACGACTAAATATCCTACCTTCCTTGGCACCAAGGACCACTCCTTTGCAGTGGTTTTGTGGCGTGCTGTCCCTGAATGCCAGTTTGCACCTCAAGCATGTGCATTCTCATGGCCCTCCTTCGTTTGAAGGGCACTATGTTGCGTCACAGATGGCCTCAAGAACACACCAATTCTCGAAACCGGTTCAAGGGTTTTCATTGAAATACATTGGAAGGAGATCACGAAAGGCTGCCCTTCTCTCTCTGGTCGATTTACCCTCCCTACCCCAGGCATCCCTACACCTCAAGATGTTCACTAGAGCCCGGGAAGCTCTACTATCTAATAGTTTACTAGCTAGTTGTGATGGTGGAATGGCAAGTGCCTTATCTCGCTGACTCGTTATGGGGTCTTTAGGTGGATCCTAGCCAGGGTTTCCACAAGAACAGCAACGCAACAACTGGGATAAGTGTTTTCCAATTGCCAGGGTTTCACTTGGGTTTTCCTCTCACACCAACACCCTGCTCATCCTGACCTCTGTCTCTCTTCCCTTTCTCCTACTCTCCTCTCTGCTTTTCCTCCCACCGCCTGTCCTCTCTATCTTCTGTCCTTCCAATGTTTCTCTCACTCCCTGCTAATCCTACTATTACTACTCCCTGCTTTCACTACTTCCCCTCCTAGCACTCTAACCTCCCACCACACTCCCCTATTACTACATCCTCTTCACTACTTTCCACTCCTCTTCTCCACAACTTTCTGCTCTCTCCCTGCAACTGCACTAAACTCTCCTCCATCAGCACTACACTTCTCTCCCACTGCACTTGCCTTTACGACTGACCTTCATTTCCTGTCCTGCTGCACCACACCTCCCCTCTCACTGCACTACACTGTCCTCCTCCCGCTACACCACCTTCCATTCCCGCTACACCACACTTTCCTCCCACTCCTTCTCCCACGATCACCATCCTTTTACTCTGCAAACTTTCACAACCACTCTCTCTCAAGCCTCCTGCTCTCTCTTAGTCTCACTCAATCAGCTTGCACACACTCTCATGCCCTGGTACTCTCACCAACCAGTCCCTCACCTTGCACACGCCATTCCTCTGCCTGGTCTCTTGGTCCGCCTTCTCTGCCTTTGGCCTCACCCGAACAATCCACACTTCCTTGACATTTCTGCTATTGTATACCCTCCTTTCCCTTTGATTGGTTCTGCATGACCTCTACTGCTTTTCGGTTTCCCCATGGGCCCGATTGCAGGCATCACAAATTATAAAACGTTCCATAAGCCTCACCCACTTTCGAACATGGGTCACCCGGCTCAAGGCAATGGCAACCCACTGCAATGAGAGTCAATTTCCGTGTCAGAGGGTATCTCGATTTCCTGGAGCAGCGCTCTGTTGAATGTCTGCTCGTGGATGCCTCTTCCTCCGGTGAACTCTGCAGTCAGGTCTCTGCTGCAAGGACTACTGGTAGCTGCAGTCCTCCGGGACAGAAAGAGGAACCCTGGCCAGAATTTTGCAAAGCAGGTATAGGGCAAGCAGAAATGGTACTTGATACATGCAAGCAAGCACATGTAGAAGGAACGCAGGGGCCCTACCAACTCCCACACCCTGCCTCTGGGGCATTACGGGATTGGGCAAGTACCCTGGTCAGCCTCCTGCCCCAAGATGAGAGTGGCCCCAGCCTGGAGGGTGTCATTCGTCAACGCTAACTTCAAAAGTTGGAACATCTGACTTGGAAGCAGAAAAATGTATTTAAATATGTTGGCCCCACAGAGGTTGTGTAGATAAGGCACAGATTTTCCCCCAATTTCGTTCCCTCGAGTGGATGTATGTATACAATCCCAGCCTAGTAGTAATGGAGCCCTGCACATGGAGGAGTCACCCAGGGGGTTATGGGTACAGTGCAGGAGCACAGGGGTGGCCGGAACAGGTAGGGCGACGAGGGGAGGGAGAGGCTGTGGCAGGAGAACTGAATCGAATGGAGCTATCAGCGACTGGCAAGGTTTTATTTACTTTTAATTATTGGGTATTTATGAAGTGCCTATACAGAAAATGGTGATGCAAGGTGCCACAAGACACAAAAAGGGGGAGTGGGGGGTTGCAGGGAAGACAACAACAATAACGGTCCTACTAGGCCTTGCGTCATTCGAATCGTGCAAGTGCAGTAACAAGAAGGGGATGGGAGAGGGGACAAGGGAGGTGCAGGTCAGGGGGGACGGTATAATGCTAGGGTGGGAGGGAAGTGCGCTGCAGAGTGGAGGCATGCCCTTCACCCCCTCCTTCACCCCCTTGTCCGTGCAGAGGGGATGAAGAGGGCCCCTGGAGCTAGGCAAGTGCTAAGGGAAGGCCAGGTGGGCAAGTGCCAGGGGATTTCTTTAATGAATACGGTCTTCGGGTCTTTCCTGAAGTATTGGATGGAAGGGGCCACTCTTATCTGCCTGAGACATGGTGCAAAGCAAGAAAGGGCCCGCTTAACATTATTTCACTCCTGCTGCTTTTTTTCTCCAGTCTGGCGATTTCTTGGCTTTTGGTGGTGCATTGGCATCCGGAGATGGTGACTTTCTAGGCCAGGCAGAGTGGTGTTTTGGTTGTGACTGCTTTTGCAGGTGAGGCAGTCAGTCTCAAACATGATGCGTGAAGGTAAAGCAGAGATTTTGCACTGGGTGAGATTTGAGGCGTCGCTGTGTCAAGTTTCATGTCAGTCAATCGGGGTCTTGTGCATGCTTGGCAGGGTTTAGTAGAAGAATGCCTATGGAGTTTGGCGAGTTGAGATTCTGGTAGGCATTTAGCATGCAGGCTTGGATGAGGGGCAGGCTGTGCTTGAGTCGATGGACGTCTCTTCCTTTTTTTGGAATGATATTGGAAAGGGTTGGACACATCTGCTGCGAGGTGATCTCTAAATCTTTTCGGATGTCACAGTCAGGTTCTTGAGCCAATCAAAGAACACAAAGAGCTCCTTTTACTTTCATCCAAACAAATCCCCTCTAGGCATCCCATGTCACGAAAACTAGGAAGAGGAGGTGTTGTTTCAGGGCAAGCAGCTATTCGGTGCAAATCCAAGGCTCACACGCATGCACACTGACCACACGTTCTATGGTTGTCCATCTATAATTGAGCAAACACAGAAAATATGACCTACTTCCCGTTTGTCTGCTGTTTTCCTTAGCGCCAAAATGCTTCTTCTATGTGAGTGAGTGCTGTTTAAACTACATACAAGTGTTATCATTTCTGTCCCCGTGTGAATGGAGGGGGAATCGCCTTTCATCCGCTTTCAGCCCTTGGCTTGTTGAACCTCTACGAGGCACCCGACATAATTACTCACACGGGGCGCTGCTCTGAAGCCTGGTGGATATAGCATGTCTTGGGGACTTCTCATTGCAGTGGGGATCCTCACAGGGTGCGCTGCTGTGAAGCCTGGTGGATATAGCATGTCTTGGGGGCATCTCATTGCAGTCGGGATCCTCACAGGGGGCGCTGCTGTGAAGCCTGGTGGATATAGCATGTCTTGGTGGCCTCTCGTGCAGTGGGGATCCTCACAAGGGGGTGCTGCTGTGAAGCCTGGTGGATATAGCATGTCTTGGTGGCATCTCGTGCAGTGGGGATCCTCACAAGGGGGTGCTGCTGTGAGGCCTGGTGGATATAGCATGTCTTGGATTCATCTCACTGCAGTGGGGATCCTCACAGGGGGCGCTGCTGTGAAGCCTGGTGGATATAGCATGTCTTGGGGGCATCTCATTGCAGTCGGGATCCTCACAGGGGGCGCTGCTGTGAAGCCTGGTGGATATAGCATGTCTTGGTGGCGTCTCGTTGCAGTGGGGATCCTCACAAGGGGGCGCTGCTGTGAAGCCTGGTGGATATAGCATGTCTTGGATTCATCTCACTGCAGTGGGGATCCTCACAGGGGGCGCTGTTGTGAAGCTTGGTGGATATAGCATGTCTTGGGGGCATCTCAGTGCAGTGGGGATCCTCACAGGGGGCACTATTATGAAGCCTGGTGGATGTAGCATGTCTTGGATTCATCTCACTGCAGTGGGGATCCTCACAAGGGTCGCCGCTGCAATGCCTGTGGATATAGCACGTCTTGGGGGCATGTCGTTGCAGTGGGGATTCTCACAGGGGGCGCTTCTGTGAAGCCTGGTGGCTATAGCACGTCTTGGGGGCATCTCATTGCTGTGGGGATCCTCATAAGGGCGCTGCTCTGAAGCCTGGTGGATATAGCATGTCTTCGGGGCATCTCACTGAAGTGGGGATCTTCACAGGGGGCGCTGCTGTGAAGCCTGGTTGATATAGCACGCCTTGGGGGCATCTCACTGCAATGGGGATCCTCACAGGGGGCGCTGCTGTGAAACCTGGTGGATATAGCATGCCTTGGGGGCATCTCACTGTAATGGGGATCCTCACAGGGGTCGCTGCTGTGAAGCCTGGTGGATATAGCACGTCTTGGGGGCATCTCATTGCAGTGGGGATCCTCACAGGGGGCGCTGCTGTGAAGCCTGGTGGATATAGCACGTCTTGGATTCATCTCATTGCAGTGGGGATCCTCACAGGAGGCGCTGCTGTGAAACAGGTGTATATAGCACGCCTTGGATTCATCTCATTGCAGTGGGGATCCTCACAGGGGGTGCTGCTGCGAAGCCTGGTGGATATAGCACGTCTTGGGGGCATCTCATTGCAGTGGGGATCCTCACAGGGGGCGCTGCTGCGAAGCCTGGTGGATATAGCATGTCTTGGGGGCATCTCATTGCAGTCGGGATCCTCACAGGGGGCGCTGCTGTGAAGCCTGGTGGATATAGCATGTCTTGGGGGCATCTCATTGCAGTGGGGATCCCCACAGCGGGCGCTGCTGTGAAGCCTGGTGGATATAGCATGACTTGGGGGCAAATCACTGCAGTGCGGATGCTCACAGGGGGTGCTGCTGTGAAGCCTGGTGGATATAGCATGTCTTGGGGGCATCTCACTGCAGTGGGGATCCTCACAGGGGGCGCTGCTGTGAAGCCTGGTGGATATAGCATGTCTTGGGGGCATCTCACTGCAGTTGGGATCCTCACAGTGGGCGCTGCTGTGAAACCTGGTGGATATAGCATGTCTTGGGGGCATCTCACTGCTGTTGGGATCCTCAGAGGGGGCGCTGCTGTGAAGCCTGGTGGATATAGCATGTCTTGGGGGCATCTCACTGCAGTTGGGATCCCCACAGGGGGCGCTGCTGTGAAGCCTGGTGGATATAGCACGTCTTGGGGGCATCTCATTGCAGTGGGAATCCTCACAGGGGAAGCTGCTGTGAAGCCTGGTGGATATAGCATGTCTTGGGGGCATCTGACTGCCGTTGGGATCCTCAGAGGGGGCGCTGCTGTGAAGTCTGGTCGGTATAGCATGTCTTGGGGAATCTCAATGCAGTGGGGATCCTCACAGGGGGCGCTGCTGTGAAGCCTGGTGGATATAGCACGTCTTGGGGGCATCTCGTTGCAGTGGGGATCCTCACAGGGCGGCGCTGCTGTGAAGCCCGGTGGATATGGCATGTCTTGGGGGCATCTCGTTGCAGTGGGGATCCTCACAGGGGGCGCTGCTGTGAAGCGTAGTGGATATAGCATGTCTTGGGGCATCTCAATGCAGTGGGGATCCTCACAGGGGGCGCTGCTGTGAAGCCTGGTGAATATAGCACGTCTTGGGGGCATCTCGTTGCAGTGGGGATCCTCACAGGGGGGCGCTGCTGTGAAGCCCGGTGGATATGGCATGTCTTGGGGGCATCTCGTTGCAGTGGGGATCCTCACAGGGGGGCGCTGCTGTGAAGCCCGGTGGATATGGCATGTCTTGGATTCGTCTCACTGCAGTGGGGATCCTCACAGGGGGCGCTGCTGTGAAGCCTGGTGGATATAGCATGTCTTGGGGGCATCTCATTGCAGTGAGGATCCTCACAGGGGGCGCTGCTGTGAAGCCTGGTGAATATAGCAGGTCTTGGGGGCATCTCGTTGCAGTGGGGATCCTCACAGGGGGCGCTGCTGTGAAGCCTGGTGGCTATAGCATGTTTTGGGGCCGGGGACATCTCATTGCAGTGAGGATCCTCACAGGGGGCGCTGCTGTGAAGCCTGGTGGATATAGCATGTCTTGGGGGCATCTCATTGCAGTGAGGATCCTCACAGGGGGCGCTGCTGTGAAGCCTGGTGAATATAGCATGTCTTGGGGGCATCTCGTTGCAGTGGGGATACTCACAGGGGGCGCTGCTGTGAAGCCTGGTGGCTATAGCATGTCTTGGGGGCAACTCGTTGCAGTGGGGATCCTCACAGGGGGCGCAGATGCGAATCCTGGTGGATACAGCATGTCTTGGGGGAAACTCATTGCAGTGGGGATTCTGTACTCCTGCAGGGATAGGCCCAACAGGTTAGGGGGTGCTCTGCAGCTCCCGCGAGAGGTCAGTTGTATTCCTAGTGATCCCTAGCGTAGGTTTTACCACTTAGGGGATACTGTAATTGGTTATTTATAACACGCTTAATACCCAGTGGTTTCTAAGGGCAGACCCGGGCAATTGAACCTGTGTTGCTCGGCATCGTCTTGTTTAGAAGAGGCATGTATGGAATTCCCAGTTGTACACATTCCAAGGGCTGAGATGGTATTCCTACTGGGGGCTGTGCTTCTAACAAAGATTTGGCTAGAATGTAACCCCCAGGGCTTTAAGTGGGCCGGGGCCTGCCGGGGCTCGGCCCCGGCAGTGTCCGAAATTTCGTTTTGAGGCGGGGCCCTGCCGGGGCCCAGTAATCTCCCCTGACAGCCCCGGCCACTACACGAAAAGGCATTTTTTTCTACAGCCTGAAGCTCTCGCTCGTGTGCGAGAGCGTCAGGCTACAGAAAAAAATGCCTTTCAGCCATAATGGTGGCGCCGCACCTGCGAGGCATCCCTTTAATCAAGAGATTCCCGTCAGCCGGCGCCACCATTAAGGAGAAACGTGAGGCTGCTGGAAGCAGAGGCCTTGCTTTCTAAATACTGGAGCTCCCGCTGATTCGCGGGAGTTTCAGTATTTAGGAAAAAGGCCTCTACTTCCAATGGCCTCACCCTTTCAACCTTACTGGTGACGCTGCACCTCCCCAGCTGGCGAAGGGCAGCGCCACCATTAAGGCTGAATAGGCAGGCGCCGTCCCCTGCCAGGCAAGCCTATACAAAATAAATGCAGAGATCAGCTCCCTCTCCCCTATAGGGGAGAGGGTGCTAATCTCTACAAAAGGCTGCCTGGCAGGGGTGCTCGTCAAGGGGGCTCGACAAGGGGGCGTGGCCTAACGGGCCATCAAGACCCCCGCTGTTAGGCCACGCCCCCTCGATGAGCCCCGCTCGATTTGTAGTGCCACTTAAGGCACCCACCGAACTTGGCAATAACTATTGTGGGGCAAAGCACCCGCTGAGTTTCTGTTCTTAAAAGGGATCTTTCAATATTTCGATATGGAAGGCTAATAACACAAGCATTAGCCTAATAAAACAGGGGAGGGCCATTATCCCACAATAATGCCCCACCACTAAGTTATGGCCTGATGCAACGCCGAGGGTCTGCAGATTTAACAAGGGGGGTCCTGGGAGTCCCTCTGCCAGACATTAGTCCTGGTTACGAGAGACTTACCCAGAGTCTTTACATTTCCGAAGGGTCGTTTTACGACATGGCAAGGACCCCTTCCAGAGGTCTACGAGACTATTAGCACATAGTGGTAATAGCAATGTAGGTTCTGCAGTTGGTGGTGAAAGAAAACAAAAATCGTTTTCTAGTGGGAAAAATAAAGATGCAAAACCTGAAAGTAAATTATATGCGGAAGCATTAAAATACATTCTGTCTTTATGTAGGTAAGCATTTTAATTTTAGGCTTGGTTTAATGGAGTGGTCAACATGAACATACATGTTGTGTCATGTAAACGTAGCTGAAAGTCCCACAGCAATGCACAACAGAAATGCAAATTATCTGAGAAACTTGATTTTTTTTTTGCATCTCTGTTCAGAAAAATGTCACTGTCTTATAGGGTAGTGCTACTGCATGAAATGTTTTATGAACCCAAGACTGACAGCGATAAAGTATGTCACAACCAACCATATATACACATGTCATCCCAACTGAGATCATTTGTGTGGCTCAGGTTGACATCCTTGAGATTGGGGCATGTTTTCTGTACACCGTCAGTGGCCTTAAAAAAAAAAAGCACACACAAACATGAAACTCTTCTATCTTTAATATGTATTGTGGTCATGATAAGAAAGTCACACTTGTCCTATGGAGCAAAGCTCATTATCAAAATATGAAACAACCATACATGAGTTTCTAATAGAACATTATCATTCCAAGATAGACAGTGTGATACATTCATTTTGTACTCTTTAAAAAAAAAACTAAAATAAAGGGCCTGGGGCAAATAGCACAAATGAGGGCTCCTGGCTGCTTTGCATACAATCAAAGAGCATTTTCGGGAACATAAGAATGGCCGTAGACCTTTACATTTGACAAATATGCAGGTGATAAAATAATTGTTTACTTGAATGACTAAAGAATATAATGCACACGGGGCTTGGGGCCCATTTAGTTTTTTCATAACACTCAACCCAACGTGCACGTGTTTTTATCCATGAACCATCCATACAACCAGATCACTACGAGGCATTCAATTCGCGTATTAAGAAGTTAAATGCCAGATACATCGAAAGCTTGGTTAGGTCTAGACGAGATGCCTCCTTTAACGTCTGAGTGATGGAGCGTGTATTACTTTCTTATGCTAGGACTGAAGTGGTGGTCTCTGCCGTGTGCAATGGCTGGAGTGGTGGCCTCTTCCTTATGTGAGGTGTGTACTAGCTGTTCCCACCTTAAGCAGGGGATTCTTCCCTTTACATTACGAGGGCAGAGCCACGCCTGCTCACTTTTGTGAGGATTGAAAACATCGTCTATCCATTGCGTGAGTTTTTGAGGGGTTGCGTCTTCCATATGCGAGGCACGAGATATCAGCTGTCTTGTATTAAGGTGTGCCATGGTTGTCTCCTTTCATGTGCCAGGCATTAAGGGGTGTATTCTTCCATGTGGAAGGGCTGGTGTCATTGTTGCTCCCATATGTTACGAGTTGCTGCCTCTTCTTGATTCCATGTGTTAATATCCCCACAGAAATATCGACATAGAAAAATATTGCCACATTTTTGCAGCAATATTAAGCCATGGAACCTGCGGGGGACACCCCTGCAACCCCCATAATTTATTTAATGGAGCGGGGGGAAACCCCTGCCACCCCCGGTCCCACTAATGCCATAAATTATCCCCCTAATAATATCACCTATGGCCTTACCCCACAACAATATATATGGCGATATCATTGGTGGGGATATTACCTGATACCCCCTTCTTTGTGCAAGTGTTGGAGTGGCTGTCTCTCCCATACAGCAAGGTGTGAGTACTCATCTCTCCTCTATCTGAGAGCTAAAATTATGTTCTCCTTCCATGTATGAGGGCAGGGGTCACGGATGCGCTATTATGTGAGGACTGCCAACGTCATTGGCTACTCATTGCGTGAGGGTGCGAGTGGTTGTCTCTTCCTAATGTGAGGTTTGGAGTGGCTGTCGCTGTTCGTGTGTGAGGCATTAAGGGGTGCACCCTCCACGTGGAAGCACTCGAGTCTTTGCTGCCCCCATAGGTTAGGAATGGAGTCGCTGTTGCTTCTTTGTGCGAGGGCTGGAGTGGTCGCCTGCCTCTGATATCTCGGCTGGAGCTGTTGCTCCCTCATGTGAGGAGTCATGTGCTTAAACCCCAAAGGAAGGGTTGGAGTGATTGTCTCGCCCTTAGAGAAGACCTGTAGTACCGCCTTCTTCATTTGTGAGGGCACGAGTGGCTTTGCCCGTTAATGAGCGAGAGCTCGAGTCATTGCTGGCTCCTAAGGGTTGGAGCGATTGTCTCTCCCTTGGAGAAGACCTGTTGTACCAGCCTTCTTTCATTTGCGAGGGTACGAGTGGCTTTGACCGTCAATGAGTGAGAGCTGGAGTCATTGCTGGCTCCTCCTAAGGGTTGGAGTGATTGTCTCTCCCTTGGAGAAGACCTGTAGTACCCGCCTTTTTTCATTTGCGAGGGCACGAGTGGCTTTGCCTGTTAATGAGCGAGAGCTGGAGTCATTGCTGGCTCCTCCTAAGGTTTGGAGTGATTGTCTCTCCCTTGGAGAAGACCTGTGGTTCCCGCCTTCTTTCATTTGCGAGGGCACGAGTGGCTTTGCCGTTAATGAGCGAGAGCGGGAATCATTGCTGGCTCCTCCTAAGGGTTGGAGTGATTGTCTCTCCCTTGGAGACGACCTGTGGTACCCGCCTTCTTTCATTTGTGAGGGCATGAGTGGCTTTGCCTGTTAATGAGCGAGAGCTCGAGTCATTGCTGGCTCCTAAGGGTTGGAGTGATTGTCTCTCCTTTGGAGAAGACCTGTAGTACCCGCCTTCTTTCATTTGTGAGGGCACGAGTGGCTTTGCCCGTAAATGAGCGAGAGCTCGAGTCATTGCTGGCTCCTAAGGTTTGGAGTGATTGTCTCTCCCTTGGAGACGACCAGTAGTACCCGCCCTCTTTCACTTGTGAGGGAACAAGTGGCTTTGCCCGTTAATGAGCGAGAGCTGGATTCATTGCTGGCTCCTCCTAAGGGTTGGAGTGATTGTCTCTCCCTTGGAGAAGACCTGTAGTACCTGCCTTCTTTCATTTGTGACGGCACGAGTGGCTTTGCCCGTTAATGAGCAAGAGCGGGAGTCATTGCGGGCTCCTAAGGGTTGGAGTGATTGTCTCTCCCTTGGAGAAGACCTGTAGTACCTGCCTTCTTTCATTTGTGAGGGCATGAGTGGCTTTGCCCATTAATGAGTGAGAGCCGGAGTCATTGCTGGCTCCTCCTAAGGGTTGGAGTGATTGCCTCTCCCTTGGAGAATACCTGTAGTACCAGCCTTCATTTGTGAGGGCACGAGTGGCTTTGCCCGTTAATGAGTGAGAGCGGGAGTCATTGCTGGCTCCTACGGATTGTCTCTCCCTTGTATAAGGTTTGACATGATTCTCTTTGTCTTAGGTGAGCTCATCGTTGGTTGCCTCTCTTTTATGCGATTTCTGGCCTGGTTTTGTCCCCCCTCATGTCATTTTTGGAGTGGTTATCTCTCCCTTATGTGAGGTCTGGAGTGGTTGACTCCTTTCATGTGTGTCGGCTGAAATGGTTTTCCTTTTCTTGTGTAAATGCTGAAGTAGGGGTGTCTCCTTCCCTGTGTGAGGGGTGGAACCATTGCCGTAATCTTGTGTGAGGATTGTTGTGGCTCCCTCTGGTGGGTGGTTGGGCTTGTTTTCCCTCCCTTAAGTGAGATATTTAGGGGTCGTCTCTCTCTTGAGTGGGGTATGGCACAGTCATCGCCTTACATTTCTGAGGTCTAAAGTGGATAACCGCGTCCATGTCTGAAGACTAGCATTGTTGCTGGTGTATCGTGTGGAGTGAAGTGGTGGTCTCGCTGGTTCGAGGGTTAGAGCAAGTGTGTCTTCCATATGTGCGGGCTGGATCGATTGTGTGTGAGGTTTGCAGTCATTGCTGCTTCTTAATGAGAGGGCTGGAGTGATTGTCTCCACCTTATGTGAAGGATGGAGTGGATGCCATATTTTTGGGGTATGATAGGGTCCCGGACTGGACCTGTCAGGGGGGAACAGAGACCCCTCCCAAGCTGAGAAAGGAGCCCTACCAGGGCAAAAGACAGACGTGGTCCTATCCCATATGTGGGGGTGTGAGAGTTGTGTGGGCCCCAGTCCCTGAAATCCCCTCACATGCTTTGAACCTTAATGTGGGTACCATCCTTTGCAACACAATGCCTCCCAGTACTGTTTCTGGCCAGAGTTATCTTTTTGTCTTTTTTAGAACAGCAACTCCTACAATGCACCTGGGCACAACCAGACAAATCCAGGCCGGAACCAGGGGAATAGAATTGGCATGGTTTGAGATAGATTTTTCTTGCCAGAGATGAGACACACAACACCTGCTCTACTAACCTCAGAAGGACCCCCAGGAGGATGGTGGGCAACTAAAACATACTGAGAGTGAGAAGAGACTGCAGAGGAGCAGGAGAAAGAAACACACACATCCTGCAGAAACCCAATTGAAAGCAAAACTCCCCAGCACATGAAGAAAGCCATAACCGAGCAGCCCGAGCACCTGGCTGGTACCCTGCAAATGGAAATTTAAAAGTGGGTTGGGCCTACGAGGGTTTTTTAAAGCTTGACTGAGCCCCTGGGGAAATAATAGCCACAGAGTCAGGGGAGCGCTGGAAGCAATGGATAAGAGGGGATGGGGCGCAAGAGAGAAATAGAACTAGGAAGAGAACAGTATAAAAGGAGCGTGAATGAGAAACACAGTGGGTTTCAGGTGTGAGGTCAGGAGACATGGAGGTGGCCTGAGAGACCAGACAGAAGACGCACGGCGGAACGGAGTTCTGAAGAGTTGGCATAGAGTGCAGGGGAGGTATTGGTTGTGAGAGGGAATAGTACCAGTTGAGTGTAGTGGCGTAAGGGTGAGAGAGAGGCACCAAGAGCGAGGGAAGCATAGGATGGAACCAGAGAGAGCATGACAGTGATAAAGAGTGTATGGTAGGAAGGGATGGAGTGAGTGCAAGGTTGGTAGTGGGAGTAGTGTTGAGGGTGGGATGAAGCAGGAGGTGGGGGGCAAGTAGTTGGAAGAGTTAGGCAGAGAGAGTGTGGTAAGATTAGGGATCAAAGGTGCAGATATGTCACTGTGTGCAGAGGAGAGGGGTGTTTAGAAATGTGAGATGGGAGGTGAAAAGAAGGGTGAGGAGCAGAACAGGATCAGAGGGTGTGAGAGAAGGTAGAGAAGGGAAAGGCGTGAGTGAGAGTAGAGGGTGAGTAGAGGGTGAGGCAGAAGCAGTAGAGAGATCAGGAAAAGGAAAGCAAGGGAGGGATAGAGAGAAAGGTCCAGGTGTGTGATATTGGCACAAATAGAGACATAACATAATTGTTGTTGAGAACACCTGGGGAGCTCTAGGTTAGTAACATCATAGAAGACGCCCATGGGGAGCCAGATAGATAAGGCCTGTCCCTTATGCCCTCGTCTTTAGCTAACAATCCTCTTGTTGTCAAGTGGGGGCTGGAGAAGATGTTGAATATATAAGTGAGAGCTGGAGTGGTCCCCCCAATGAGGAATGGACAGGTTGTCGCTCCCTATTTGTGAAGGCTGTAGTGCTTGTCTCCTTCCATATGTGAAGTTTTGTGTTACTGTTCCTGCCCATGAGTGAGGGCTTCAACAGCGCGTTCTTTCTTTCCTGCAGAACGACTACCTCCATTCTCCTAAGTGGAAAATAATGCATTTTTGTAGCAGCAGCTGGCAGAGAAAGCTAGAGCCCTGGAGTGAGCCAAAGAAAGTGTAGACATTTTTAAACGAGCATTGGCAATGCCAACAATTTGGGCTTTTGTGTAGGCATGGGAAACGTACTTGCCAGGCACGCCCGTAGGGGTTTTGCCTGGCCATTGATGGTAGCAGCTGCAAAATAGTGTGAGTAGTTGGCCATCTAATAGCAGTGTCTGGCAAATGCCTAATACTTAAACACAAGACAAAACTGTTTGCTTTGCCAATGCTTGTTTTTAACGGGACTTTAGTGAAGGGCAGGCATAGTGCTTATAAATCGAGTGCCTGAATGCAGACCTGGTTAAGACATTTTTATTACACCAATAGCGCATTTACAGAGCAATTAAGTCATTAAATCTCAGATGAATGCTTTCGGAAAAAACAGTAGAAGGCACTTTGAGTGCAACGTTTGGTAGTAAGCTTGATTAAAGCCAGCTCAAAGAGTTCCTATGAGTAGGTGTTTGGGATGGGGAGGGGCAGAAACTGGGTCGGAATGGCCATAGGTTTAGCATGGCAATGGACAGTCAATGAGTGGGCAAATAAACAAAAAACACATATAATCTTTGTGTCTCTCCTCATATGCTATTTCTTCCTATCTGTACTCTAATGCAATAGTTTTGGCATGTAGGTGGCGCTAAAGCACCACCTAATTGTCCAAACTAAAAAGATGAACCAAAGGACAGGCAAATAAAACAGCTATATTTGTAAAATAAAAAAAAATCTTTTAAATTAAATAGTGCTTCATCACAGAATAATTTTAGTTCTTTAACTACATATTCATACGGGGACCACTTAGCCCTGCCAGGCGTTTAACATGTGACTGTAAGTTTCAGTCAAAGCTCTGAAGTGAGAGCCTAACTCGCTGAGCTATCTCTCCAGGTTGTGAAAGCCAGAATGAGAGCGGAGACTCCTCGATTGTGATTACATGGGGATTCTGGCAAAGCTGGAACCTGGTTGGTAACTGGGTAGAGGATGCGCCTTCAATAACTATGCCAATCCCCCAAATGCCAGGGGTTTCGGAAGGGGCGTTCACATGGGATTCTTATCAGGGCTTCTCTGGTTAATGGTGTCTGTGCAGATCTGGTTTTACAACTTCCAGGAAAGTGCGTCTGGGACAGTGAGTGTAAACAATGACAATTTACATGGTTGCGAGCTACTTCTCCAGCCCATTAGGTTGATCCAAATCAATGTAATGAGACAAGCAGAGAGATAAGAGAAGTGCATGTCTGACACAGAGCATACGACAAAGGTCTTGCACCATCAAAATCAGAAACACAGCATGAAAGGGCCAATGGCAGATGCTTTCCATGTCCTCTTGTGATGGGGGTCACCAGTGGCCACGCACTTGATTGTCAATAGTGCGGGGGTGGCAAAAGCTCTGCTCCATAATGTCTCCTTTGGAAAATACCTTCCTCCTCTCTTCTTACATTCATCTCTGGCTACACTCAGGATCTCTGAAGTGACTGCCATGAGCCAAAACCCCAAAAAAGGACTACATGAGAGAACAATTTGAGTGTTATGCCATCGAGATGGCACATTAGAAGAATTTCAAATATTTCTAAAGTTATATGGGTTGGTGTGATAGCTGCAGCGGCCTATCAAACGAATGACACCATGCATTAGCTTCCCTTCATTTTTCTTCTACCAAAAAATTCAAAACACAGCACCTAGCTGGAAGTACTGATACCATTAGTCAACTTCTGTCCCCGAATCTGTGGTGACTATCCATACACCCCTCTCACTCATGTGTTCCGTATCCGCCAATGTGTTCCAATTTTTATTGATTTCGTAAAACAAAAATGTCATCACTGTGACAATGCTCATTAAAATATACACACATAAAACTACTAACATAGGGGTTTGTGGTGGTTAGCACGCGAGACAAGAACGTACTCTCGCTCAGCATAAATGCATTTCCCGAGCTTCCTTGTTAACACATTGTAGTGGTTCAAATCTGCCACAGATCATGAATATCCTTAAGCACTGTTGCTAGCAACACTCTCGCGATATTACATGCGAATGCACAGTTCACAATCTGTGGAAACGCTCCAGCACCACAGTGTCTCGAGTGCTGTTCTTGTGCACAAATACAACATACGGTCTATTTTAATGACCACCCTGTTCAATGAACGTTCTTCAATCTGTTGACACATCTGTGTTTCGGCCCATGACATTCGGGGTCTCCCATACTTGTACAGCTGCCCATTTAGTTCAGCCAGGCCTTCATCAGGACAACCACACACCTTGAAACCCCTGATGTTTGCTTGATAGCTGTACATTTTTAAAAATCATCCATCACTCAGCAGCTAATTTTGCCTAACAAAAGACACAAATCGGGTGTATGTGTAAATTCCGCTCACTACACTTTGAATATATTCACCACAGTGACCCCATTACCAGGTGCAGGAGTGTCACTTACTCAGGACCTCTCAATGGAGCCAGAATCGCATTGTATCCCATTCCAATCACATGGATTATTCATGAATAATAAATATATCCTTTGTTTCCCTTTTTTGTTGTTGCAATTTTAAGAGTGTTCTGAAACACACCTGTTTTTTTAGTATACTCCCATTACACTTAGGAATCTCAAAAACTCTGTTGCAACATTCAGGCTCCAGAAATGGTTTCGCAACTTACATTATTGTCAAGGCTGCCTGCCTTAGCCCCACTCTTCGTTCCTATGTCCTTCCTGCTAGGCTGCACATGAGGACTTGCCTTTACACTTTGCTTTTAACCGAAAAAATGGCGGCACCATCTATGGGACATGAATGGCTGAACTCTATACTGCATCGCATTCATGTCCTGGTCGGGTAGGTATTGTGTTCGTGAAGCAAGTATCTATGTTTACGCACATGCCGTGGTGCTCTTCAATCGTCTTGCTTACCTTTAGATGAGCCATTCATTCTACTCCAAATGTCCATGCAGGGCCGGCTTTAGCAGGAGCAGCAGCGACCTGGGCGAATTGGCGCCCCCTCCGCGGCCCGCGTGTGGCCATGGTCCACAGGGAGGGGGGGCAGGATGCGCCACATTTGTTTTCTACCTCCTCGCTCCGGCGCCTCGCAGGTTACTGCATGAGTGCCCGATTCCAATGCAAACCACCTCGCTCCCGCGTTACAGCGAGGAGGTAATCATGTGAATAGGGTGCTGATGCAAAGCATCAGCAGCCTATTGTTATTAAATACGCCCGGCCCCGCTGCAGTGGGCGCATTTAATAAAAAAAGAGCGCCTGTTGTGCTTTCTCCCACTAAGTCAGCTCAGGGGCGTCCTTGAAACACTACCCCAAGCTGGCGTGGCCCGGCCTGCCTTAAGGCCGGCCCTCTATCCACGTACCACCAGCTTCAGGCAGGACTGCCCTGCCGCCGTCTTTCCTGCCTATCTAAACAGTGAACACGCCGCAGCGGCGCTCTGCACGCAGAGGCTCTCTCTATCGCATCAGCAGCCTATTGTTATTAAATACGCCCGGCCCTGCTGCAGTGGGCGCATTTAATAAAAAAAGAGCGCCTGTTGTGCTTTCTCCCACTAAGTCAGCTCAGGGGCGTCCTTGAAACACTACCCCAAGCTGGCGTGGCCCGGCCTGCCTTAAGGCCGGCCCTCTATCCACGTACCAACAGCTTCAGGCAGGACTGCCCTGCCGCCGTCTTTCCTGCCTATCTAAACAGTGAACACGCCGCAGCGGCGCTCTGCACGCAGCGGCTCTCTCTATCGCACTAGCACGTTTATTAAGTGCTCACCTAACAAAAAAAAGACAGGACTATCTTCATCTATCACACAATCTCTGTATCCCCATCTCGGGGTGTTTCACCCCAGAATGTAAGCGGAAGCAGAAGATGTGATTGTACACATTGTCACTTGGGGATATTCACTGGGAACATCTACTTTTTGGAAAACCTTGGGATAATGTTGCATTCCGAGTCACTGAAAAAACCAAAAAGCGAGGGATAGAAATACGTGTGTCAACACTGCTTAGCTACTAGGAATTTCTCTGAGTAGCATTCAATTCCATCATTTTTTTTAGTCTGATCTGTACCATCAAAGCACAGGTGAAACAGTTTTGAGCATCCAGCCCAAACTTCTACTCCCAGCCCTCTCTGTGGGGGTCAAGCGACCCAGACATATACGAGTCTTACCTGGACTCTTGAATAAGAATTATGCTCCCACATGGGCCCTGAGCAAGCAGAGCCAAGGGTCTGAAACTGCACCACACCGGGAGGCTAAAACACCAAAAGATGTTTGCAGTTACTTGTATTTGCATCTGGAGTGGTTGTGGTGGTCTAGCAAGTCGACTTTGTTTGGGGTCAGAATAAAGACTGATTAATTAAGCAATAAGCCCTGAGATGGGGGGCATTACCTGAAGCGGTAATGCCCCCCAGCGAGGGGCTTATTGTTTTTAGGACTCCGGCCCGTAAGACCGGGGTACTGATAAGAGTATTTTTTAAAGTTGTGAGACGCTGTCAGTGTTTCGCAACTGAAAAGAGAAAAAAAGAGATGTATGCCATGGAACAGGGAGAAGAGACTATACGTAGTCCCTTCTCTCTTTCGACGGTGGCCATCCAATAAAGAAGAAAAAAGTAAATAAAAAGATGGCCGCCATAGAATGGGATATGGCGGCCATTAAAAAGTAATTTTAAAAAAGTAAACAGAAAATAGCCACCAGGGAACAGGGAGAAGGGACTACATGTAGTCCCTTATCCATTTCCATGACAGCCAGAAGCGAACAGCGAGGGATGCAGAAGAAGTGCAGGTAAGGCTTTGTCAAGCTGGTAACGGCTTGGCGAGGGCCAATGGGATTGCATGTTACACTCTCATTGTCCCTCGCCGGGTACTAATAAATGATAGGCACTATTTGGCAACTGTTAAAAAAAAAGTATATCTATTATGATGTCATTAAAACAAACCAGTGCCGTCACACGGAGCATAGAATAAGGTGACCACATGACTGCATGTCAACGAGATCCATGCCCGGGCTTTCCATTTGTAGACACGAACCACAATGACAACCATGAAAGTCCAGTACTGGAGTAAGGACGCTCTAGTGACATGGAGCCATCTGGTCACCCTAACTTAGAACCTTTCTTGCTATGGAAGGTCACAAAGAATACGGGACATTTAACATAATCCCTATTTATACAGACCTTCAAACATGAATCAGTGAAATTATGGGTTCATAGTAATATTGAGGAAAGAAACAAGTGGGGAGTTGCAATATTCAACACAGCAAACTTCTATGTCTATAAAAGAGAGAATGTCTAACACGAGTTCACCAGAGAGCAGGTGCTGAAGGGCCTGAATAGCTCCATATTAACAGCCCAAGCTTGGCATGAGTCCAATACTCCTGGAAGACTCTCAGCTGTTTGGTTAATAGTTACAGTAAGCGAGGAGGGACATTTCCCAGCATAGACAGAATTTTGCATTTTACTTCCATTCTGCCAACACTGCTATCTCTGATCTCTGCACCCTGTTTCCTGGTGCATCTGCCCTGTTATCTGAGAGGTAATCCCGAGGGGGTGTTTGCAGCACAGTAATTGACAGGGAGTGAATTTACGAGCAGGCCCTATCAGTCAGGCGCACTGCACTCAGGTGAACCACAGGCTCATTTAAGCGAGAGCTGAAAAAGTACTGCCAACCCTGAAGTGCGTTACCAGGTGCCTCAGCTCAAAGGATAGTGCAGTGCCAAGATTGAGGTGAAACGGGCAGCACAAGATCACACAGTGCGTCATTGTTGGGAAAGGATTACATTTAGGCGCCATAAGCCGATCCAGTCATATGCCACGGCGTTTTGCAACGGGGAAAAATAGTGCACATTTCACTTTTGAAAAGTTGAGCAGTGTAGCTTTGGGGTGCTCTTAGTTTTGAAGGCTAGAAAAATATTCCATTTTGTGCCCAGGTGCAAAACCCTAGAGGATATGGTTTGTAATTTCGGGGCCAACCCTCTTTGCTACAATCCATTCCTAAAACATATGTGTTGGAAGCTGGGCCATCCCTGGCTGCTGCATTCATGAGACCTTGCAAGTATGGCTTGCAAGTTGCTGGTAGCATAGTTTATTTACATCGTTTCTAAAAGGTTGTGGAATACGCATTGCACATCTGGAGCCAGCTCTGGAGGAGGTGGCCGGGGGGGGGGGGGGGGGGGCGGGGGAGGTGTTGGGGGGAGGGGGGGTGGAGATTTGGTCGCTATGTTCATAATAATTCCTGGAATATTGCCTGGTAATGTGGGGCAGTCCTGTTTGCTTCGTTCCTAAATGGAATATGGTTTGTAAGGTTGGGGTGAGCCCTGTTTGCGGTTCTATATAAAAGGCCACACACAAAAAAGACTGATTATTTTCGGCCGATTTTGTGCAGTCTTTAATATTCGAAATACCTCCATCTCTCCTTTCAAATCAGGGGTTTTACTCCCGAAATCCTCTTCAACCACTGAGAGACACTCTGCTGGAAATGGAAAACATGTACTGGAGAACTGTCAATGCTTTGGAGGGGTGGGGCTGTGGGGAGGAGGTGGAGCCAAGGGGTGTGGCCACCAGCTAGGTTGCACAACACAGTATCTCTTCATAGTGCCCAATCCTGGTAATTTGCATGAAAGCAAAGAGCATAATGGGAATATCATAATGGCCACAATTTCAAATGTTAAACATGTGTTATAGTCATTCAGAAAAAACCCTTTTAAGTGAATAATGTACTCTTCTGTTTTGATGGGTCACAATATTCACCCTAATAAAGAGATGTCTGTAAATTGCAGGACATATGTATGAGGTTGGACATCATCCTATAGGATGGGGAAGCGCCTGCGTGGGTCCGCCCACGCCTCCGATAATTAAGAAGAAGAAGAAGAAGACATCTGTATCACCATATGCGAGGCTGACAGTTTCTGTATGCAGTGCCCAGTGTTATGAAAGCTTGTGTGTAGAGTGGGTGCGGGTTACTCGTCATGCAATAAGTGTCACAATGCAGCTCGTTGGTAGATTTCTGTGTGGGCCGTGCACACGCAAGCAACCTGTGTTTCGACAAGCAGGCTGCATTCAGAAGAAAGTGGTCCGCTTGTTGAGGCCCAGGATCTGGGAATTATGTGTGAGCCACTGGGTCTGGGGGACAGAGTGATGCTCCGGGAGACATTTCACACGTAGACACACTTCTTCTCCCCAGCCTCCTCCCCACCACAAACTCTGTCCCCTTTCATACACACACTTACCTGAAACCAGTCTTCCCCTGCCCATCTCGTACAGCCTGTCAGCCCCTGGGCGCACTTTCGTGCTGCAGGGGCATGAGAGTTAAGATTTAGAAAGACCGTTTTAAGGGCGGTATTTCTAAATCGGTCATTTTCATTTTTGAGAAAATGAAAACAACGTTTTCACTTATTACCCTGTTTGCTTTACTGATGAAACTTCCTGGAACATGGCTTGTTAATATGGGGCCAGCCATCTTTGCTTAATTCCTAGCACTTTCTGGAATATTACTTGTAAATTTGAGGCCAGCACCGTTTGCACCATTTGTTATTCCACAAGTAGAACATGGAAGCCTTTATGTGACATGATCAGGATCACACACGCCCCCACCCCCCACCCCCACCGCCGCACCACGCATGAGCCTGTGTAGGGCCAATCAGCAGAGCTACAGATCTTAACGTCAAACATACTCCTTTCTTACTGCCAGGAACTGTGAGGCTTTTCCCCATAACTAAGCTATCAAGAAACTGATATGTTGAGGTATGTGAACTATCCTAGGTTCTGAACTTTCAGAAGCGGCTGCTAATACATGATAATGCATTCTCCATCTTGCTCTGTCAGATGGTATAACACCCCAGTACAGTTTTCCACCCTGTTAGCCAAAGAGGTTTGGTTACCAGGTAACCCCTGTCACCTTACACCACTTCCCAGCCCTGAGTTTTTCTAATAGAAATTATTTTCCCAATTTGTTCAACTGGGGTTAATCAAGACTATACCCTAAAGGAGCCAAAACATGTGTATGGGGTTACTGTTGGTACTCTTGTTCAGAGGAGAATTGCCTAGCATTTCGGTGCCGGACTGCCCTTGTGGGCGGGACAAAGACTGATATGCAGATGGACATTTCTCCTCTGTGAAAGGTACAGTGAGCGCACCTTCCCATAGAACAGGTCATTTGGCCGTCTTTGTTCTGGCTAGAGGGGTTCCGAGACCTTTTTGTGCATTTATACCCTAAAGATGCTGTAGCTCAGTGGGTGTAGCTTGTTAAATGCATGCCCAATATTGAGAAATTGCTGTTTTTGGTGACACTGGATCATATGGAACTCTTCCCAGAAAAGTACAAGAAACCAAGCCTGCTTGATGTAATCATAAGAACTTGCAGTGTAGTCCCAAATGTATGTGTTTGTATGGAACAAGCTTAAGAAACATCCTGAGTTTGTACGAGCTTGGCAAGGAAGTGGTATGGACGGTAAGATAACTCAGTTGGCTGAGCGCCAGTTACTGAAATCTGTCTGTAAACTGCAGGTGAAAAGTTCAAATTCCTAGTATGACAGCCCCAATCTTACATCCACCATAGACTCAATAACTCTGGGTATTCAGTATAGACTCAGCCTTTCATCCACCACGGAGTCGTGTAACAATAACACCTGTTATTCAGGACAAACTTAGTCTTACTCCCATCAGTGTTTTGGGCAACAAAGCCCGTTATTCAGGACAGACTTGTATCCAGCATTGAGGTGATTACGAATAATACATGTTGTTCCGTCACTAAGCGACCCTTCAAATTACTGTGTGTGCTACAAAAATGCGGATTATTAATATATTTTTCTAGGTCAGTGCGACACCGATTATCAAAGCCTGTCCGTGTATGAGTCACTCGAATGTCTATGGCTCCCAGAACAGTTAAAAAGACAGGTGTGCATACAGGAATGCTTTGTTTGTTTGTTTGTTTATTTATTTGTATAGCGCTCTTGACCCAGGGGTATATGGGCGCTTTGAGCATCAGGTTACAGGCAACAATAGGGAGCAATAGTACAACAATAATGTGGCATAAAAGGTTGACAAGAAGGCAGTTAGTGCATAGATAGTGATAGGCAGACACAATAAGAAGTATTTGAGCATTGGGTATGCATACATACATGGTTAGTTATTTGTTGAGTAACCAGGTGATGACCTTAGTTCTGAAGGGTTGGAAGGTAGGTGTGGATTTGATATCCAGTGGAATGGGGTTCCAGAGTTGTGAGGACAGAACTGGGAAGCTGGATCCACCAGCTCTTTTGAGGGAGTATTTGGGTACCATCAGTTGTAGTGTGTTAGATGATCTAGTGGTTCGAGTGTTCTGTCTTAACGTGAATTTGTTAGTGAGATAGGGCGGGGCTAAGTGGTTAAGAGCTTTGTATGTCAGGCATATGGTTTTTAAATCTATTTTTTGTTGGATGGAGAGCCATTTACAAGCAATTCTTGTGGTGGAGATATGTTCTCTTCTGGGAAGATTTAGGGCTGCACGGTACTAGGCAACATGGGAAAAGACTGGTAGACCTCCATTTTGAAATGTGCTAAGCAGGGAATGCCACAGGCGTAGTCCAATATGTATCTGTAATGTACAGTGCTTTAAGTGGGCTAAGAAATGGAGGGGGGCCCGGCTTCCAAGGTGGGCGTGGCCTGAAAATTGCACAAACCATAGTAAGGTGCGCAAACAAATATATCTTTTTTTTATTTTAACATTTATTAGCATTTTCATAGCGCTCACACAGCCCGGCGGCATTGAGGTGCTGTTACAGGAATATGTCTTAGTTGTCTATTTATAACACGCTTAATACCCAGAGGTTTCATAGCGCGGACCCTGGGATCGAACCTGTGCTGCTTCGTGTCATCTTGTTTCCAAGGCGAGCAAGTTGCTGCTTAGCTATCCCCCTGGGGCGAGGGAGTCCCTTACACTTCCATGTACCTTGGTAAGGTAGAGCAAATTACCTCCTTAACAAGTACTGGGAAGAGGAAGAGTAGGCACAACCGTGTGAATTCCGCTACAACACTGAGACGAGGAAGACCATCTATGACCCAGTAAATAGTGATCATAATTGCACTGTGACAAGGAGGATGTGCCGAGTGCGTGCTGAGGAGCACGTTGGTTGGGAGCCATTAACACCTAAAGTAGCTGGATGGACATTTTCTCAGTCAAGGTCTACCCGTGGAGGGAGCCATTAGATGCAACATTATCTGTATGGGATGCACTGCATCTGAGTTCTCCCCTGGGGGAGCGCCCATTGGCAGCAACATTAATGAGATGCAATAAGTCTTAGTCAAGGTCTCCCCTTGGGAGGAGACAATAGTTTGATGGGATTCTTCTCAGCTGAAGTCTCTCCTTCATCAGAAGCCATTATCTATTTGGTATTCTTCTCAGCCGAGGTCTCTCCTTGATCAGAAGCCATTATCTCTATGGGATTCTTCTCAGCCGAGGTCTCTCCTTGATCAGAAGCCATTATCTCTATGGGATTCTTCTCAGCCGAGGTCCCTCCTTTGTCAGGAGTCATTATCCATATGGGATTCTTCTCAGCCGAGGTCTCTCCTTGATCAGAAGCCATTATCTATATGGGATTCTTCTCAGCCGAGATCTCTCCTTGATCAGAAGCCATTATCTCTATGGGATTCTTCTCAGCCGAGGTCCCTCCTTTGTCAGGAGTCATTATCCATATGGGATTCTTCTCAGCCGAGGTCTCTCCTTGATCAGAAGCCATTATCTCTATGGGATTCTTCCAGCCGAGGTCTCCCCTTGGTCAGGAGACATTATCTATATGGGATTCTTCTCAGCTGAGGTCTCTCCTTCGTCAGGAGCCATTATCTAGATGGGATTATTCGCAGACAAGGTCTCTCCTTGGTCAGAAGCCATTATCTAGATGGGATCCTTTTCAGCCAAGGTGTCTCCTTGGTCAGAAGCTATTATCTATGCGGGATTCTTCTCAGCTGAGGTAACTCCTTGGTCAGAAGCACTTATCTAGATGTGATTCTTCTCAGCCAAGGTCGCTGCTTGGTCAGAAGCTATTATCTATGTGGAATTCTTCTCAGCCGAGGTCTCTCCTTGGTCAGGACCATTACATATAAATGTATATAAACATTTATATATTTGTATGCGTACCTTACCATGGTTTGTGTACTTTTACATAGAAATATGTAGCATATATATTTCTATGTTTATAAAAGATGGCTTGAAAAGTACACAATTCAAGCCATCTTTTATAAAGCTTTGAGGACGGACAAAACCCAAGGTGTCTTTGTCCTTCGACAAAGCTTTATAAAAGATGGTTTGAAGGCATCTTGTATAAACATAAAAAATGTGTACATATTTCCATGTTTATAAAAGATGCCTTGAAAAGTACACAATTCAAGCCATCTTTTATAAAGCTTTGCAAATGGACAAAGACGCCTCAGGCTCAGTGGTCTGTGCTCTGCACTGCAGAGCAGATAGATCAATGAGCCTGAGGTGTCTTTGACCCTCTGCTAACTCAGGGGCTCAATGATCTAATCTGCAGATTAGATCACAGAGCCCCCAGGTTCACCAAGGGTCAGTGACCTGGGGAGGGGAAACAAAGGGGCCATAACTTCCTCATGTGACCCCTCACGCGAAGGGTCACAAGAGGAAGTTACAGGGACTGACAGAAGTGTCAGCCAGCCAGCCACAGCATTGCTGAAACTTTAACTTCCAGTTTCAGCAATGCTGTGGCGAGCCGGCACTTCTGTCAGTCACCCAGCTGCCTGACTTTTTTTTACACTTTCTTTATTGTTTTACCAACAACAGATATAGGCCAGAGACAGACAAGCCATCCCCATGCCCCTATCCCCTAGCCCCTTTGTCAACTCACATAGTTGCAAAAAACAAACATCAACAATCATTACATTTCGAACTTGCTTTGTAGCCATCATTTGGGAAACACGTGGTGGCAGTAGCTATGGTGTCCCGCTGTGGTTATCACAGTGGGCATGGGCCATCAGGTACCAATTAGCCACCTGGAATTCATTCCGGGGATTGTGTTCTCTGGGCCATGTCCAACAGATATTGTCTAAAGGGGGGGCAATAGTCACGTGGGCGGCTCGATGCCAGACGTGTGGCAGCATACCTGGTCTCTCTTTGTTCGCACAGCCTCATGCCGTCGAACCACCTCGAGAATGCGGGGGGGGCCTACCCCAAAATCTTGCCACCAGATACCTAGCCACTGCCGTAGCCATGCCCAAAAGCTCCTCTTTCGGTTAGGACCAGTAGCCAGAGTTCAGGTGCGTTATACCTTGCAGGGGGTAACATTTCAGACATCACATCCGCTATGGTGTCCCAGTAAAAGCTGTTGCGGGGGCACCACCATGCAAGATGGTAAAAATCAGCTGACTCATCGCGGACTCATGTCTGTACAGTGCGTTCACTTTTTTTTTTTATAAGCAATGCAGCTTTCTGGGCTGGGAGGGTAGTTCGGTGGGAATGATTTTGTCTTGGAAACAAGACAACGCAGAGCAACACAGGTTCAAGTCCTGCGCTTAAATACTGGCCTCGACATTAAGTAAGATTAATGAATAAGTTCTGTTTGTAGGGGATAAATACTGTTACTCAAAACGTGTCTTCCCTATGACTGACTAGCTAACTGGGTTAATGTACCTGCCGCAGAGATGTGTGATTGTGCGTGTAAAATGGGACTTGAGTTTTCAAATCCCAGTGGAGTCCTGAGTTTCTCATCTTTCAAGTTTAATGAAAATGAGTGCTGTTGCGTTGAGTAATTAGAGCAGTGAAAACGTCATCATAAGAATAAGTGTACCAGGATCTTATTGTGTAAAACGCTACGTTACAAATTCATCTTGCTTTTCGGCTCTGTAATAGCAGGCGCTATCAATGTATTGCCCATGCAAGTTTGAAGGACTAAAGGACTAAGTCCAGGGGAATAGAACCTGTCAGCTGCAGGCTGAATACAGAAAATGGAGGTAAATGCACAGCGGCATGCTTAGACTGCCGCAGCAAGGTGTGTATATATATATATATATATATATATATATATATATATATATACTGTGTCTAGGCTCCCTCTCACCCCCTCACCCCCCACATCCTCTTTCCAACCACGGGCTGGTTCAGCATTCCCCTCGCTCCCCACTCCCACTCTTCCCACTCCTGGGCTGTTTCAAGGTTTCCCCTCGCTCCTCACTCTTTGCCAAACCTAGGCTGGGCTTCCCCTCACTCCCCACTCCCACTCTTCCGCACTCCTGGGCTGTTTCAAGGTTTCCCCTCGCTCCTCACTCTTTGCCAAACCTGGGCTGGGCTTCCCCTCGCTCCCCACTCCCACTCCCACTCTTCCCTACTCCTGGGCTGTTTCAAGGTTTCCCCCCGATCCCCACTCCCACTCTTTCCGACCATTGGGCTGTTTCAGGGTTTCCTCTCGCACTCCACTCCCACTCTTTTCCACCCCTGGGCTGGATAAGGTTTCCCTTCGCTCCCCACTCCTACTCTTCCCCACCCCTGGGCTGGATAAGGGATTCTCCTCGCTCCCAACTACCACTCTTTCCCGCACCTGGGCTGTTTCAGGGCTTCCAAAGGGTCCCCACTCCTACTCTTCCCCACCCATAGGCTGGTTCAGCATTCCCCTCGCTCCCCCCTCCCGTTCTTTGCCAAACCTGGGCTGGGCTTCCCCTCGCTCCCCAATCCTATTCTTCCCCACTCCTGGGCTGGTTCAGGGCCCCCTCCCATCCTACTTCTGAGATCCCTCATGCGCCCATTTCCCCTTCCCTTGCACCCCCTGGCTGGTTTTGGGGCCCCCTCGCCATCCCTCGTGCCACACCCTCCTCCCACCCATGGGCGGTTTCACGGTTTCCCCTTAGATTCCCACTCCTTCCCAAACCAGGACTGGTACTGGTCTTCCCCCATGCTGCATTCCACTCCCATCATGGCTGTTGCGGGGCTCCGCCTAGCTCTCCCCCCTCCCCCCCCACACCACACCCATATACCAGTAGACCGGGGCTCCTCGCCTCCCTACTCCACAGCAAATATGTCATAAAATGTATCCCAAGCTCTTCCCTCAATGTTCATCTTACTCCCTCCCGCTTCGAATCGCAAAGCGCCCAGAAATAGGATTGCTCCCATCCTAGATACGGCGTTTTTATCAAAACATCTTCTGCTATTACCAATAAAATACAACTGTTCCCAAGGTCTAGTTTATCACACGGGCTTTGTCAACATCATCTATACAGGAAGTGGTCCTCAGTTACATTATAAAAGCTTTATTTTTTCTGTTCACCTCCACGCTTCAACGCCTCGCCTGAGCACATCTAGGGTCCACCACCCAGCCACGCTCTGACGAATTCTAGCACTGATTACAATGAGACACCGTACCAGTACTTTCTCTCTTGCTGAGCCACCCATCCCTTCCTTCAGAAGCACACACCCTTCTCCACAACCCGCCCTGAAAGTCCCCATTTTTAGTGCTTAAAACCCAGAGATTTCTAAGCTCTGACACGGGGATCGAACCTGGGTTGCTCTGCATCGTCTTGTTTCCAAAGCGAGCGCATTGCCCCTGAGCTATCCTCCCAACCGATTTCTCTCCTTCCCCTTCCTCTCCCCTTTTCCCTCTTCCTTTCCTCCATCAGACTACAGTGCGGACATAGTACAGTGCCTCCCAGACAACTTCCGGCACCGTCAGACCACTACGGTGGCGATGGGCACGGCACAAAAGCGTATTGCTATAACATAAACTGCCGTAAAAAAAAAAATATATATATATCAACCAGGAGGGAACCCTCAAACCTTTCTTCTATATTTAGAAACGGGATTTTGCGAATTGGGAGAACAGTGCTGTGAGTGATCTATGTTGTATGGCGCATGTCAGGGCATGAGCGGCTTCTAGGCGCAAGCATGTATCAAATGTGTGATGTGCTTTCCCCCAAAGCACTGCACAAACCTTTGGGGATAACAGCAGTACTTCACTCTAGGGAGGCGCTGACAGACTAACTGCAAATCACAAAACACAAAAAATTGAAAGTGAATTTTGAGGCTTTTGCGCAGGGCAAACGCCAGGATCAGCAAAACACACTGCAAACATATCGGTACGTTTTCCGCAGCAGAATTCAGGCGAATAAAGTACTTTGGCAGAACTCCTTTCGAAAAAATAACACAGGACCTCACACAGACGACAGGTCTTTCCAGCACGCTACAATAAAAGTGGTCCTTTCTTTGTTTTTTATTTTGTTGACTGTGGAAAAATCTGAATATTGTCACTGTTAACATACTTTGAAATTTCAAACTGTTGCTTTGATAAAACGTATTAATCTCAAAAATTCACGGGAAACAGGTCTTCATTCAAAGAACTACCCACCACCCCAGGCCTCTGCCGTGCAACCAGAGGTCGAAGTGAGCAGGAACTAACGGATACGACGTTCCCCTACTTTTCCGTCATTGTTCCCTTATTTTAAGCAACATACAATACCGTTCCAGGACGGCAACTTCTTTTAAAGATACTTTTTGTTTTAAGATTCAACCCTAAAGTGGGCTCGAACCTGAGCTTTGCTGCAATCAAACCAGTGTACCACTGCACTGTGCTATCTCTCAGGTGCTGGGAGGTGCTCGTTTATTTCAACAGGCAGCTGGTAATAGAACACCCATCCCCAAGCAGCCAAAACGCCCAGCTTGATCGCGACCTGCGTCTGAATGGCTGGAGGCTCAGACTTGCTAGCAGGCAATGGGAGGGGTGTGTGTGGGTGGCCATGTTCTTTAAGGGGTGCGAACGCAGGATGGTGAAGGGGAGGCTGCGTGAAGGTGCATGGGGAGGCTGCATGAAAGTGCACGGGGAGGCTGCATGAAGGTGCATGCTGAGCGGGACAACGACACACTAATGGAGGTCATTGAAATCCATGTTCTTTGCCTGTGCTTACTCTAGTTTTACTAGGACTGTTGCAGAACACAATGTTGCCGGGTGCAGTGGTGGGAAGGAAGGACCCAGGCATGGGGTTTGAATGGGAGGGGAGTGGGCAGAAAAGGGGGCGGGCAGAGGGAGCATCGTGCCACTGCTTTGTTTTTAGACTTCCACCACTGCGTGCCCCAGAGTATCTCTCCTCACCCTAGCTTCTATGTGCACGGGCCCGATTTCCCTGCACCCTTTAGCAAAGCACACAGTCTTGACTCGGGCTTACAGTGGGGTGCTGCTAGCCAATTAGGTCCAGCTCTACAATTACCAAGACATAGATAGTAGAGGAGGCGGGCGAGCCTGGCGAGGCCCGGGCCGGCCCGGGCTCCGGCCTAACCCTCCTTCCGGGCCGGTACCCAGGGATGCCAAGGGCACCACCATGGCACATGCACAGACACAAAACATTGGCATGTATTTAATGGAAAGAAATGCGCCTTTCGTTTTTTTTTCATATTTGACCATTTCTTTCCGCAGGAAAAATGGAAACAAATGCCCATATATGAAAAAAAATAAGCGCAGCCCTGATGCTGGCTCGCCAGGGCCATGTGTCATTTGTGTCCTTTTACTGGGGGAAGCAGTAAATTGCACGTCTGATTTGGGTGTACTTCCTGTGGGATTAAGCTTTCGTTTTGAGAAAAGCCCCTGAGCGGGTGACGACAGAGGGGCCTTTATTTGACCGTAGGCCATGCCATGTGCACGTGCCACTGTTCTCTTTTGGGACAGTGTGCAAGCACCCAGACGTGGGGTATATGATATGATATATTTTATTTATAGCGCGCACATACACAAGTGTTTCAAGGCGCGATAACCCCCCAGGATTCAGAAGTGTGTATAAAAGGGACATTAACAGGAAGGATAGGTCTAGTGGCTAGACTGTGGCGCTTGAGACCTCCATTCGAATCCCGGCTTCCCCACTTGTCCCCATAGACATGAGGAAAAATCACATTCTCTTCTGGGCCCCTGTCTGATCAGAACGGAAACCCTTTAGAAATTGGCAAGTCACCCTTTTGAGTATTTAGCTTCGATCTGGCCATGAAGCAACCAGTGGACAGTCAATGTCCTCCTGCCCCATTCTTTGGTGGTTCTTGGTATTAAATGTAATCCCGTAAGGATACATGGTGATGTCAGAGGGTGGAGGGGGAATTTGTCGGTTAGATAGCTCAGCGGGTTGAGTGCCCGCTGCTGCAACCTATGTGTGATCTGCAGGTCACAGGTTCGAATCGCGACAAGGCCAACTCAGCCTTTCATCCTTCTGAGGTCGATAAATGAGTACCAACTTCGGTTGGGATGATAAATGTATGCAAATATGTTCTCTATAAAGCGCTTTGGCTTAAGGCGCTATATATCAACAACCAATCATTATCAGTTTATGGGTTCCTGCAGCTCACAAAGGGTTAATTTATATGTAATGTTGTTGTACAATAATATTATCACTTGTCTAGGGAGTGTGTACGGGCTCATTCACACACACGGATCACCATACTGTATCCGTTTTGACAACTGGATCA